>NC_084702.1:80917000-81227158 GCF_028389875.1 Rhea pennata | reverse complement strand
AAATTCTTTTTGAAATCCAACTTTAATAATAAGCCAGACTTGTTAGAACTGCCTTAAATATTTATGTGCATGGCATGCTCTCTGCACAGCTTGTAATTATAGAATATTATTTCTCTTTTTGTACATTTTTAGGCTGTGCTGCCACTAGCTTTTGACACTTTAATTTAAGCATAGTTAAAAAAAAAAGGATAATTTCTTTTTTCCACCTTAGTATAAAGATAAACCAGTGAAATCATTCCTGCATTTGCTGGTACAATTTCAGTTTTTAGCTATGTTGATAATTTACTTTTGATGCTAATTAATTACAAGTAATCATAAAAACAAATTAAAAGCACTATACTTGCAGCAGGTTCTTTTATGCTTATGAAATAATGCATCTTTATGCATCTGTTTACTTGCTATGTAAAAAAATGTAATCTATATTCATAGGAAAACAACTTTAGCACTCAACATTGGTGCTGTAAACCATTACCAGGAACACATTTTTAGATATCTTTCTTTTTTCTAGAATGAGGGTAGTCCGGTGTAAAACCTCAAAGTACAAAGTGTGGAAACTTGAGTTGAGAATAAAAACCTATGATTTAGTGATCAATCATATTTATAGAGATGCTTGGGAGTATGAATTTAAAAAGAAGAACGGTTCATTGATGCATAAATATCTGCCAAAAATTACTTAAAATCAATTAACAGTTTAAATATAGTTCATCCTTTTTTTCCTCTCTTCTTTCCCTCTGAGGAAGCAGGAGATTCCATTATCTGCTTAAAATTAACTAGTGTACTTTAATATTCCATGTGAAACTAAGGCCTGCTTTCAGCAGAAGGTGGGACCAGGTGATCTGCAGGGCCCCTTCCCACCTGGGCTTTTCTGCACTTCTCGTCGCTGTGCAGTTTGGAAACTGCTCCAAAAAGGTTTTATGAGGAATAGCCTGATTTTTCCCCTGGGCCTCTGTCCTGAACAGCCACTGAGTCAGCTTTGAGATGGTGCTGTCTGTATTTGTCAGGAAAATACGGACACAACTGTCATCTCTGTGCTGATGGCACTTGGCCCTGTGGCGTCTCCCGATCTTCTCATGCGGTTTTCCATATGTGTTAAATAGTTTACGGGAGAAGATATCCCACAAGTTGTAGTCTGAGGCAACAGTGCAGCTGGTCATTCCGACCCTCTGGGATCATACGGAGAGGAAGGATCAGAGCCAGTTCAGAAAACTTCCTCTCGCTCTTGCCAAGTCTCAGAGCTGAGTCACCAGCAACTCATTATCAAGACTTTGTGTATTGACCTAATTTCTGGAAGAGGGCCTTGAATTCCTTGGCAACTTCCAATATTAAGAAACAGAAGCTTTTATGGGATTAGATGTGAAAATGAATAAAACAATGCCGTACAGTCATCTTTGCAGTACTGAACTCAGTGCTAAATGTGATATTTTTGTTATGCTTATGCTTGTGTTATTTTTTCCAGTTTTCAGCCTGGTGCAAAATTTGATGTTCAAAATTTTGCAATGAAAATCATAGGAAGGTCTGTGAAGGGGGGTTGTACATTATGGCCTTGGTAATACCAGTTGTTCCCAACAAACCCAGCAGGGCTGGGACTGCTTTTCCAGCAGAACAGAAGTGCTGGTTCCACACCGGGGTTGGGTGATGGGCATCACACCTGGGAGATAGCCTAGGGGCTGCAAAGCTAGTAGATACGCAGCTCAGCTATACTATGCAACTGTGAAGATTTAAATTCTCTACGTGGGTAGGAGGTTGTCCACCAGCTTGAACAGCACCCAAGATTTCTCTACTGAGATCTAAAACTCAGCGCAGAAGGATCTGGGGTAAATGCCAAAACATGCACAAAGTATCAGAACTGGGTACCGGGAGAGAACTGCCTAGACTCTTTTGCAGTGATGAACCCTGGTGCTGAACAGCAGAGACCCAGCATTTTGTTTTTAGCTAGCAGCTCTTCCCACACAGGAGGTCAGACCCTTCTCAGCAGCCACCTTGTTGCATGTACACCTAGCTTTATCCGTCTTTCCAGCCATGTCAATCAGACTCTTCTTCATTGCTTGGTGTTTTGGCACTGTCAGCTCCAGCCAGTGTCGGGGTCCTGAGTCACTTGGCATTTTGGAGTGGGAAATGCCTGCAGTTCCCCCTTGAACTGAGTTCACCAAGACCTAGAAAAGGCTTTGAGTTTCTAAACTGTAATTTTACTGGAATGCAAACTAGAACAGGGTGACTTTTGAATAGAGAACATAGATCTTCTGAGTGAGACAGATTAACACAAATCTTATGAAAACTTTTGAAAACAGGCTTCCCTTCAGACACTGTGGGGTCCGTCTGTCCCAGAGCAGCGGACCGTGGAGCTCTTCAGAAGCACCTATGACAACAACCCAAAGAAAACCAAACAAAAAATAAAAGCATATATATATCCCTGTCATACAAGCCTAATTAACCACACCCCACTCATTGCCCATCCTTATTCCTTGTTATCTTTCTGACAGCATTCCCCTCCAGTCCTGGCATTTTATACCTTCCCTCTGTTTCCATAAACACACCGGTCTTCACGTCTTATGTGTTCACCACAATTTTTAGGTCCTTGATCATCAAAGTCAATTTTACAGGTCTGCTCAAAACCTCTTCTGCCAACCTCTTTCACTTTCAATACCCCCATCCACTTACAGCTGCTTTCACAGAGCTTTTGTCCCGTGTCTGATGGTCCGTCACAGAGCCTCAGCATAAAAGGTCCATGACAAAATCTGTGCGTCTACAGTCTTGTATAAAGCAGGGTATCAGCGCCACAGCTCTCTGTTGACTGGAAACAGAGGAGAAAAGTGTGAGAGACATAAACTGAAGATGAATATAAAAGAATGCCATGAGGTGCAACCACCAGGAAACATCAGGGTGAAAAAGGACTTATTCTTTAAGTGTATTTGTAGCAAAAAGGCCAAAAAAAACTTACAGGTCTGCTGCTCAACACAGAGAAAACGGTTGATGTGACACTGAGAAAGCTGATGTGCTTATCACCCTCTTTGCAGCAGTCTTCAGAGAAAAAAGTTTAACTAAAGTAGCAAAATCACTACCAGCGGCAGAAAGTTAGAGCTCCGTGCAGAGACTTATGTGTCCAAAGTGGCTGGAGCTGGTGAACTTCTTCCTCAGGTATTTAGACCTGGCCTCAGCAGTTATGGAGCTATTGGTGGTCACCTTTTTGGATCAGTAGGAGCAGCAAAATGCTGTAACCCTAAGAAAAAGAAAATATTGTGTCTGTCATCGTAGGGGAGATGAAGAGTAGGCCAGTGAGCTTAGCCCCAGCTCTGTGAGGCTGGAGGAAATCAGAGTATGTGGAAGGCAAGGAGGAGCTGATGACATCCAACATGGACTTGCCAAGGGCAAATGATCTCAAATCACCTTGGTTTCCTTCTGCATAGCACGATGGGTCCTGTGGGTAGGGAAGAGGCCATGCATATTCCATACCTTCACACCATGAACGACTACGGTAAAAGTGAGCACAGAACAGTGAAACAGGTTGTCCTGGAGGCCCTGATGTCCCATTGCTGGTGGTCCCTAGAAAAAGCCAACACCCAGCAGGAGTCACACAGGTAGAGCTGATCCTGCCTCCAATCTCGGAGGGTCATCTTAGGCATTTCTGGAGATTTATTTCCTTTGACAACAAACCTTCTGGTTGAGGACAGATTCTCTAGCAGTTGCCTTTACAAAGGGGCTGAACACTTGGGGCTCCCTTTCGTTTTCATGGTGTCTGGTGTTTTTTGGCAAGCTGGAGAACCAAGTGACAGGCAGTAATGATAACACATGTTTCTTTTGTGCAAACTTACTGCTCCTGCTGATAGACACCTGAAGAAACACTTAGGAAAAAATTCTGGTACCACTTCAGCTTAGATGTCCTGAATAAAACACCTTAAACTTACATACAATTTATGCATATTAAACATATGCAGAGGATAATGTATATAACACATGCTGTATCTATAAATATATATTTGCTATATGGTTGTTTGCTTCTGTATATAGTCTTTGCTTTTAATAATCAGCTGCCACATAATAAACATCCAGTGTCTGTCTTAAAAAACTTGGGAAGGTGCATTTATATGCAATGCTTATTGTATGTTAATTATTAGCACCAAGTATGCCAGAGAGGTTTAACTGTGTAATAGATATAGATCTAACTAAGTACCATAGGTGTTAAAACTCAAGCAACACGTTTTTGTTAATCAAATGATACTGAATTAACATACTGTACAATAATTGCCTTGTTAAATTTAAATTAAAACCTTATTTGAGACACATAATCTGGAGTGTGACTCACTGTTCTAACCACATTTAGATTGTTGTCAGTACAATTAGGATTTTGAATTTACAAGTTTTTTTTTTAATTTAATCAATCACTATAGCAACTGCAAAATGAAACAGGAGATGTTCCTTCTTCCAAGTCCAGTTTGCTGTACGTACTTCTTTTGCCAGTGAAAAAGGAAACTTAAGAAGTTTAGGGAAAGCCAGCAATTTCAGGAGCTTATCTAAGCCTCGTTGGCCTGATTTACAGGAAGATGGGTCTGTGAGATGAAAGGACCCGTTAAATCAATTATTCAACCACCAGGAAAAACCCCTCTGTGCCAGGCGGTGAAGCACAGCGACGTTTGGAAATAAGGTGGGCACTTGTCTGCAAAGCCTTCGCCCCCTTCATTAAAGGGAGCACCAGTGACTCTTTAGAAAACTGGGTACTGCTCCTCTGCAGCCCATTTTTCCTTACTCTGGTGTTTGGGGTAACAAGCAATGAAGGCACCGGCGGCTTCCCTTGCCCGTGGCAATCTCAAAACTCCCATCTCCGGAGAGTTTTCCTGAGAAGGAGGGGAAGTTTCTGCCTGTTTATGTTTAGATTTAATTTCATTTGGCCAGGGAGAGGGTAAAGTTTCTCAAGAATTTAATTCACATAAGTGCCTGAGTCCCATCAGCTCTCAGTAAGATTATGTTGCGTGCTCCGTGCCAGATTTTCAGCTCTGTTTTGAAACTTAAGGTACAGTTAAGGTGCAACATTTAAAACCGCATAGGAACAAGGAATGTCACTCAGCTGTGGAGTGGAAAAAATTCTTGTGACCTATCTATTCTTTTTGAGCATGAATGTAAGAGAAAGGGTTAAATATAGCAAAGAAAATGATTTTCTAGAAACAATTTTCTTCTTCAACAACAACAAAATTAATCTAGAGTATTTCTCTCAGCTGGTCAGCAAAAATAACAAACCTTCTTATCTATGCTGTAGTTTCTAGCTAGGGAAAACAGAGGAAGCTTGGAAGCTTTCAGAGGGAGCTGCAAAGTCCATGAGAGATATGTCTGCATCTTTAGATATCCTCATACCTCTGATAATCTGGCATTTAGATAACATTTTTACAAATGTCTATAGTAGTTACTCCTATTTTCAGTACTTCTGCTTTCTCCCTTAGGTCTCTCCCTGGAACATATGTACACTTTCCATTTGGGCTTGATGGAAAAACTATCGTGTGTTGGTGCAGGTGACCTTTCTCCTTGACTTTTTGCCTGGCTGTCTCCACCACGCCGGTTTGCAGCTTGCATTGGAAAAGCTGTGAGAAAGTCCTGCAAAGAGAGGAAAATTCCCTCCGCCTCGCCTCTCCTCGGGTGCTCGAGGGCCGGGAAGCGTCCCACACCCGCACTTGCTCCCCGCTTGATTGTGTTATGTATTTACTCGGTTTGTCCAAGAGTGGAACGTGCCAAAGGGAAAAAAAGCAAGTGGGTTTTTCATCCAAAATAAAAAGTATCTGGGCTGGCTTTGAACCTTAACCAAACATTCAAGCTGCTTTATACAATATACATCTTAGTTTGCTTCTGTGAGCAGAGTTAAGTATTCTAGAATTGCATAAAGTTCATTATTTTATCCAAGTACAGCTTGGAAAAAGCATTTTTTGAGGCTGCAGAGAAAGCGCATTTCATATATAGCTACTCGGGTAGTGATTAACTCTGGTCCTGCTTCCTGCACGCTGCCCAGCACCTCTGCAGCTCGGGCAATTAAGCAGCCCTCGCCCCATCCTGCCCCGCAGAACCGGCACCTGGCACCATTAATAATCCCATTCACCACACGCCTTATTTTTACCCTTATTGGTTTAGAACTTGACCTCAGATTTACAGGTGTAACATAACGAGGCACACATTGCAGCCAGATGTCCTGCAAACAGATACCCCATATATATCTTTGTGCAGGAATAATCCTGAAATGTTCATTATGGGGTGTACTCATGAGATCTGCCGTGTTATTAGAGTACCAGTCTTGCAAGTCAGTTGGAACAGATGGAAAAAAATTGGAAAATGTAGTTAACATTCCTGCTAGTTTCTTAAAAATAATTATCTGGTTAAAAGTGCCAAATGCGATTTTCATTTTTCCTTATTCATCATACTGGTAGAAGTCTAGTTAAATTGGCAGTGGTGCAACTCCACAGAGTTACGACAGGAATCATAAAAGGAGCAGGCCAGGAAGTGGATTTTAACTCCAGAATACAGGATTTTAAGTACCATCCAACCTCATTAATTTACAACTGGGGCTTTGTGCAATAATCATAACATATGAACTGCACTTTAGGCACCTCTCGATCATAAGGAATGTGTTGAAGGTGTTCTGCTGTGCCAGCTAGAGAAACATCCTGCGGGGCCGGTGCAGCCAGACAGGACATCGCCGGACTCGTCTATTAACGCAGCAACTATTTGACTGACCACGGACTCCTTGAAAACTTTATACCTTCTCATGCCCTTGTTGCCACAGGTCTTTAAAAGAGGAGACAGAAGCCCTGGTGAATGCTTGGGCTCTGGGATGCGGGTGAGCTTTGTGTGTGAATGTGATTTGGTCTTATTTTTGGTGAAGCAGCTGCCAAACTGTGATTCAGAACGGCGAGTTATGGAGATTGCCTTTTGTCTTTGACTGCTAGATACATTCAGCCCAGCGAAGATCATTGTCTTTCTCAATAAACACCTGTTTAGAGTTTTTTAAATGTCTGGTTCCCAAGAGTTGTGTTATAATAAGGCACAGGTTTAATTGCATTGAAAGGAAAAAAAAAAGGTATGATTTCTAAAAGGACAGAATACTTATGATATTTATGGACCCATTTAACACACTGCTTTGGTTTAAAGAGGTGGGGATTTACATGTGTTAAGTGCTCCTACAAATCTCCTTTACCCTTTCTTGGAAAAGGGCAACACAATAATAATTGTTAAATTTATGCGTTAAGATGTCTGTACTGTAGAGCTCTGCACATCAGTAAACTAAGCACAATAGACTATCTGCTTCTACTTTTTATCCTTTAACTATCTTCACTAAAATGCCAGATTATCCAGTTATCTGTCTAACAGGGTAAGTGCCGGCATGCACTCAACCGTACGTCTCTGTCTTGGTCTGTTATACCTGGCAAGGGGGCTTTGGCAAAGTTGTTCCTATTTTTTGTTCCTATTGAATAGTATTGTATTCCTATTTTTTAAAGTTAGAAAAAACTTAATTATGCAGCCAACATCTAATGGGCAGATCCTAATGAGTAGTAAGTGTATAAAAGAGGATCCTAAGGCTTCGCGTGAGGAACAGGTTGTATGAAGACCAGTGCAAGCGTACGCTTAAGCAATATGGATGTCATTTATTGTACTGAAGAAGCAGGAGTTTCCTTCTGGGGCCACCACAGGGATAGTCTAGAATTGCAACCAAGTTGCTATGCAAACTGCAAAAACACATCATTTTTTTAAATGTGAGAACATTTGCAATTAAACACACCCTTCCTTAGCAGTTGTCCTGCTACATTTTGATAGACCACAGGAGCAGGAGTTGTTCCCAGGATTTTTTTGGTAGAAATTCTAGCAAGAGCAAGCAGGAACTGGGGTGCTCGGCCTTTCTGGCACCCAGAGTCATACTTTCTCATAAGGTCCCAAAAATGGGTGTGTTCCTGTTTAACGGAAGTTTAAAACAAAAGGTTTGGTTAAAATAAAAGTTTTGGTTAAAGCTGCTCCATCGAGGTGCCTCCACAATGAAGAACCATTTCCTGCTGTCCAGCCACCGTGGTCCTCCAGGGTGTCCCCATTGGCTGCAAGGAGATCCCCAGCTTCTGCCTGGTGGGTTGCTACGAGCAGCACACAGCCCCACTGTAGCACGGGCACGTCCCTCAAGCTGATCTTCTCCTACCCGTGTTAGAAACAGGCTGAACAAAATGTCAGAGATGTTAAAATATGGTGCTAATTGCTGTTTGTTTATTCTCCCCCTTGAAAACCTCCGAACTGACTGAAATGAACCCTAAATGAACTCTTATCACTGATAACACAATCTCTTAATTTAGATGCCTGTAGATGCGCAGACTGGGAAAAGGCGCTTGTGTTTATTTTACCCCACGCTCCATGCACAGCCCTGGAGAAAGAGTGTTTTGAAGGCACTGATAGTCAGCCGGGCTCCTCTGGGAGAATGGTGTCTTTCCAGACGAGGCTTCTTATGCTGATATTTATCACCGCCGGGTTTTTAGAACCCCTGAATATGTTTGCTTTTTCCGTCCTCTGAAGACTTCATAGCTCTTTAGAGCAAGGTTTCTCTGCTGGGTATGTGTTTGGGTGGGATAATTAAATGCACATACTTGTGCGTGTCACTGCCTTGCCGAGAGCCTGTGGCAACTCACTGCAAAAATAATCCTGAAGCTTTCTGGCCTCCCACCTCCGCGTAAGGTTGACTTGGTTGCGATCTAGATGTCCCTTTGGTGACGCAGTAGTGGTTGACCTTACCCATGGGACAAGGAGACGAGCAAGCACCTCCCTGCAGAAGCCTTAGAGCCAAATATTAGGACTATAGAAAAAAAACAAATAAAACCAGCACATGCAAATTGTATAAATAGATGATGCCAAAGCTGAAATTTATCTGGCAAGATCTCCTGCAGCAAGGCACCAGCTGAATGTCCCAGCAGCTCACGCAAAATGAAATGTGCACCTAAGTAGTGACAACCTCATGCTACTTCCAGTCCTTTCCCAGAAAATCCAGAAGCCAAGTCTGAAAACAGACTCCGTAAGTCCTGGTGGGTGATCCCACAAGGGTATTTCTTTGTGTGTATGTGTGTGTGTGTATTTAAATTCACATTATATATTTATAGAAATTTGATCAAATTATCACCAAGTTTGGCAATATTATCGAAGCTGTTACTAATGCCGTGGTGCCACATGTTAGCAAGGCGGTTGAGTTAAGCGTCATGCCTGATGCCTATGGTCTTATTTAGCATCACATCGATTTGGACTCGCAGCGCCAGCAGCACCGTAAGACCCACACAGAGCCTGTTACCCACGAGGACATCCCTCGGCGTCAGCGCGCTGCTTTCCAACTTAGTCAGGATCTTGCGGCTATTACCACCTTTTTTTATGATTCTGCAGGTACTAAAGAGAGCAGGAAACAGAGAGTGGTATATTCTCGCTTTTAATTTAATCTATCAATATTAAGAATCACAGCATGATCCAACTGCCAGCTTCAGGGAGTAGCTTTTGTTGGAGGATACGTACATTTAGTTAAGAGCAATGGAAGGTAGCATTTCGGATTTGAACTCAAATGACTGTAAAATAGCTGGAAGTCAGGATAACCAGCTAAGCTATTACGCGCTCCTTTACTCGGAAGCCCCCGGGTCCTGTCTCAGCCGCAGCGCGCTGCCATGCAGGAGCTCAGCTCCCGGTTCCTCGGCTGCTCTCTGCCGCGTGCCAGCTCTGCCGGCGCGGCGGAAATGGGGAGGACACCCCATTTCTGCTCATCTACGAAAGCGGCTGTTGAAGGTCTCACCCTGTGGCTGTTTCCTCCTTGGGGCTGGACTGCTCCCAGGAGACAGAGGCAGCTCGGGGAAGGCCCGTTACCGACACAAATGTTTAAAGCAACGCGCTGATGAATGTTTAACCGTGTGTCAGCTACTAGGTTAAGTTAATACAATAATAATACACTCGTCCTCCCTTGTCTGTAACCCATCGCAGCCCTTCATAGAAGTGGTATGCTCACTGAAGTGCCCCGAGTCTGACATTTAGCAGCATCTTCCACTCCACAGGGAGGCCAAGGCTTGGTGTGGGTCTGCTTTGGGTTTTTCCCCAACTCAGAATGCCGTTCCTCAGCGCCGAGCCCGTGCGATTATCATGTACCTGCCGGCGAAGACGGCTTGGCGCGCGCTCAGACCGCTCGCTGCAAGGCAAGGGTGGGAAATATCCTTGATGGGGAGACAGGGGCAGAAACGCTCCTGCGGTCCCAGGGCTCCAGGGGCTGTGTCTTGGAGAACAGCACTTTGCTTTGCGAGGGCCTGTGAGAAAACTTAGGAAAACAGGCAACGTTGCCATAGCTCCAGAAAAGAGACGCATTAGTGTCACTGCGTCGTGAGACTTCCTCTTCCATAGTTCGCACGTCTGTTCTGGTGCTCTAAAAAAAATAAGTGAAAGAGGAACAGACACAGAAAAGTCAATGCTAGGATGTGCGGAGTGGGGGGAACCTCCCCTGAGAGAAAGCTAGGTGAGGAAATACGACTCCTTTCTGTAAGTAAAGTGGAGGTAAATACCTCCATATGGAAGGGAAAGTTTGATTAAATTAAGAGAAAATGTTGGCACAAAAATAAATGACTGTGAATGAACTTAGCCTGACAAGTAGTAGAAAATTCTTGACCATTAAACTGGCTGTGTCCATGTAGCAACGTTTTGAAGAGAACAACAGAGGAAAAAGTCTATCTGCTTGCAAGATGATTCTAGATATGCATTATCATTTAATATGGTGGCATTTATGGCACATATGGTGCCGTGATTAAAGGGGACTGGACTTGAGGGCTATGGGAGCATCTTCCCGCTTCACTCATCTCCTTTCTCAAATATTTTTGTAGTGTTTTCTATTCCTGATTCTTGTACTGAAGACCAATCATATTTTTTCTACGCCAAAACTGTGATATGCAAAGAAGAGCTCTTCAGGTGGGATGGAAGAGCCTCGTTAGCAGTATCCCTCTCCTGGCTGGTTGTATTTAACCAAGATCCTGGTACAGTTACGAGCTCCACGTTTGCTTCAATGGAGGAACGCAAGGACAGCGGCACAGGACCAGTGCAAAGACCAGTCCAGCCCAGCATGTTCCCTTCACTGCTGGCCTGGGGAAGCGTATAAGGAGAGCCCTGTATATGGCTTTTGCAATAACGATTTTGTGCACATTAGTTCTGTGGGCCCTTCTCAAGGGGAGGGCTGGCAACCTGCAAGGTGGAAGGAGTCACGCGAAGGGCTGGTGCGGCCCTGGCAGAGCTGCGGCTGCTCCGCGCTCTCCGTTAGCAACCAGATAACTCAGGCTTCAGCAGCGGGAATCAATCACAGCTGTTAACCATCGCCTCTGCTTGCAAAGCTCCCAAGAAAATCCCAGTGTACAAATCCAACTGCAAATCCGCATGATTCACCGGGTGCCGGTGCCAAATGATTCTGTTTTACCATTTATGCACAAAGCATTAGTGTATCGTACACTGGTGATGTTTATCATCTCCTCTTGTACACACAATATTTGCCAGCTGTTTGCCCCAAGAAATACACTAATCAAAGCCACAGCTCTGCAAAGCACTTACGCATGTGCTTAACTCTGAGCATGTGCTTAAGGTCTTTGCTTGCAGGAGATGGGATTAGCCCGTGCCTGCGAGCAAGCTTTGCACTTTGCACAGTTGTGCAGAAAACCAGGTCCTGTTGGCGTGAGGCTGGCTCCATCCACAGCGTTCGCTGCGGCCGCCTCTGCCCTCCGGCACAAGCCCATCCTCCCATCACCTTGATATAGACATATACACATATAAGTGAAAACTAGTCAGGTTCAGAAAGACATCTTTCTGCCCTGGCTGCTATGCGAAATGATGTGGGGGCACAGAAAATCTACCCATTGGAGGGATACTTTTTTCTTTTTCTCTCCTAACTCTGATTTTCTAGAGATATTTCTCATGCCCTGGAGCTTGTTTATAGCTATTCTAAAAGAAGCTATTGAAATACCTATTTTGCCTTTGGATTTTTTCTGATGGACTCTATAAATGGCTGTTACCTTCTGTGTCCATCTCCTCATGGCTGTTTGTCGCCTCTAATAGCCTCTAGTGAGGGACTTTTTACCAAAACCTCATTCCCTCCTCCCTTCTTACTGACACGTGCAAAATTTCAAAGAGATTCATAGACATAAAACCACTGTGCAGTGGAGTCAAGACTGTCCCAGGGATTTGAAGGTAAAGCCATTGCAAGGGCATTGAGGTTATCCTCGCTACAAGCACTTCAGACCGAGGGAGCCTTGCAGGAGACTTGCCCGTGGATGGTGGCGGAGCCCGGCCGGAGCGCGGGAACGTGCCGCCGTCGGGCCGGGCCGGCCCAGCGCCTCGCCACCTCTCGCCCTCCCCTCTCCTTGGTGCGCCTGTTTATCTGCAATCTGTCTATTTAAATTCCTTCTAAACAAGATGGGGATATCTTTTCGCCTGTTTGTAAGAATATTCTGCATCCATCTGTTATTTACATCATTCATTTTCCTGAGGTGTCTCCAACAAATCCTGGCTGGATGCTCTGTATGTGTTATTAATAAAACAGCTGTAAAAATATTAACTGTACGGCCTAATTGTCAGCCCTGATGAAGAGCCAAATTCATCCCCGGACGGATGCTGAGACACAGAGTGTGGGCTGTTATCCAGCCCTGACCCTTGCAGCTCGCGCTACGTGCTGCTCTTCGCACACTTCAGTCGCTCTCGGCCCCGACCCCCGCGCGTTTCCCCACGTTTCCGCGCGCACGGCACTGGCTCTGTCGCTGGTGCTCCTTTGTTCCGTTAATTTGCCAATTCTACCTTGTTTTAATAAAATATTAGTAGGAACATTTAACCTCCACTGTAATGGAGCGGGGTGAAATAGCAGCACACCAGCGGTGTGTTACTTTAAAAATTTGTCGGTGTGGTAAGCGGAAACGCTCTGTTTTCTCCCTGCGCGGTGGTAGGAAACTGCACCGTGGTAGCCGGCGCCTCGAAGTTCAAATCCCCGTTGAAAGCCAGGTTTTCCAGACAGACAGCTGGGAGGTGTTGCATGAAAAGGACATTTTGTGTGCTCTTTCCCGGGGGAGGAGGAAGAATGAAACACGAGGATGAAGGAGAAGCCGGTTTGGCAGCGCGGGGGCCGGCGCCCTTGCTGGGTTGGTTTTTTCGCTCCGGGAGAGCAGGGCACGGGGTCTGGCTTAGCTCACACGCGCAAACCAGGGCGCTGGCTTGTCTCGCATTGCTGAAAACAAAATAAAATTCACGTCGTCTAATTATAACAACGATGCAAACCAGCCAGTTGCCCTGCCGCCCTCTAGTGCGGTTTTCCCCTCCCGGGTGCTGCAATCCGCAGGAAATCAGTGCGGTTCACAGCCCTGTGCACAGGCCGTGGGCACCGCACATGCCAGGCCCCCCACCGTGACCTGTGGCTTCTGCTCCCCGGGACTGATCCTGCCCTTGGGCCCAGCAGAACCGCTGTTCGAGTGAAAAATGCATCCTTTTGGAGCTTCTGCGCTTTGATTCATCGCTATCATAGGCACTCGGTTACAAATGCCACTCTAAAGATTCAGTACAAGTGGAAGAACAGAAGTTCATTAGCAGACAACCTGTACTGCTCTGCTTCTTAAACATGTTTTCCTAGGACCTTGCTAGCTAATAGAAGTGGCTAAAAGAGTATTAAAATAATAGGGAATTCATCGAAATTGAGCTGTGACTAGTTGATGAAAAGCAAAGTGAAAGGAAACATTTGCTGCAAGTTTTCCTCATTTTCAGCGGGTTTTTCTACTGCTGTTGCTACCTACCACAAAAACGGGCTGGGACAGCAAATGCATCGCAGCAGGCATGTTCGGGGACCGCCTTGGGTTTTGTTTACTCCTACAGCAGGACCTGGAGCTGAGCTCCCTTCCTCCCGGTCCCAGAGGTGGGCTTGGGCGGTCTCCGTATCCGTCTGCTCCTCTTTTCACTCCCTGCTCTCCTTTCAAAGGAGCCTGAATGCCCATTAGCCTCCTGCAAATCAGCATCTCCTTGAGATCTTATTTATGGGCTCCTCTGTCTCTGCCTTGGTGGGACAAAAATGGTTTGCTGGAGACTTGTAAAAATGCGTCCTGTTGGTAGAAGTACATGAATCTTGTCCTTAAAGAGCTGTGAATCTGAGAAAAAAAATAAAGAATTGATAAGCTTAATTCTTAACCTGTGTCCTGGTGGCAAGGAGGTGGGAACGTGCTTGCTCCTGCCGCTGGCGAACGCGGTCCTGCTCCTGCTGAGCAGTGCACAAAAACCAACGGAGCGAAATCGTCCACGATGCTTGTGGAGCACCAAAGAGTGTGTAATGGAGGGCACAGGTCTCTGGAATAAAAAAAAATATTTTTAGAGTGAAATACCAGGATTTAGCCCAGAATAACTTTTCTGAATAAATTTCAGCCTAGGACGTTTTCACCAGGAGTCTTTTTACTTCATTCTGTGGTCCAGAGTTAGGCCCTGTTTTTACCAGTTCCCCTCCTGTTTTGAACAGTGGCAGGATGACCTGTGATAACAGTTAAATAGTTACAATATCATCACATTTCACACAGACATGAGGCAACTGAGGAAAAATGTGAGTCTGCTGCCAATCTGAATGCAATATCTTGTGATGATCTTTGCTAAGCTGTTTCACAACGGAAGGATTGTGCAAACCCAATAAATGTCACTACATATACCCAGAGACCACAGGCAATGCTGATTCCTCACCAGGAAACGAAATGTCCCAATTGCAAAGCTCATTTCACAGCAGAAATACTTTCTAAAGCAATGTGCTCACCAGGATTACATAAGAAAATGATCTTTTCTTTTTCTAAATGATCAACAAAGATTCAAGATATTCCTCTTTATTTGAAGATATTCCTCTTTATTTCAGCTCATTAACTTTTCTTGAGCGTAATTTGGGAGACAACAGAAATTTTGTTTAATTTAGTACCACACAGATGAAGAGCTATCCCTATGTTTTACTCAGACTTGTGTTCTCCCAGGAGCTATAGTCTGAAGATGAGTGTTTGTGGCATTTTTTATGTTACCATGGGGATTGCTATAGTAACAATCCTCCTAACCCTTCATTTATTAATTTACTTTGTTATAAAACTAAAGGTAAACCAAATATCCAAAGAAACAATAGCTTTAAAGAGATTTTACTGTTCAGCAATCCATGTTTAATGTTCCAGTGAAAAGGCCTTGAGTTTGTATTTAAAGGACAACATTTGCAGATAATTTAATATAGTCAAAGGAATGAGATTCCACAAGGTCCCCTTTGAGACTGGAAAACAACAGCTGATCTATGTCATAACACATTACGGCATTCGACAATTTAGCAATCCTTCTATAGAGTTCCCCCAGGCAGACGTGAACTCAGTCCCTTCCCCTGCCTTATCTTCCCTTGCCTTTCGGAAAGGCAGCAGCCGACTTAGAGAGACAGAAGATGAAAATATCAGAATAATCTTTTCTGTGATCTCCATCACAAATCCAGGGGTTGATGGGAATCCAATGTTATTGTAAGACAGTAGCAATTCCTCCCAGTATTTATTGTTTGAATTATTTATTTTGGGATCACATCCCTCCTCTCCCCTTTCCCAGGGCTATTGCCCCAGCTGGGGGACAATGTTGTACCACCATGTGTGGGGCAGACCTTCTCTAGCATGCATGAAGCCAGGCAGCAGCGGTGCCACCTACAGCAGCGAGTGTTGCAGAAAACCAGGGATAATTCTTCCAGCACTGCACCACACCAGGGGCTGCCTGAGGCTTTGCATGGCTTTGGTATTGCACGCTGGTGTAAGGGCTTGCCCAGGGCTGCAATGTGTCATGCAGACCTATCCCAGGATTTTCATCAGGCCGAAGCCGTGACTACATTCAAGCTCTTGCACTTATTCACACTTTCCAGCACTGAGGAATAATGAGAGCTTTTCTCCTGACCCTTACAAGTCTTGGTTCAGTGGTAGTCACTAGCATCCAACCTGGTACCTATAGTCATGAGGTCTCTCCATTAACTGGAATATCCAACCTGTGAGCTGTTGTCACGAAGACTCTTCATTGACTGGAACATACAATTTGTGAGCTGTGGTCACGAGGGCTCTTCATTAACTGGAACATCTAACCTGTGACCTGTGGTTGGGAAGTCTCTCCATTAACGGGAAAACTATTATAACTTTCTCAAAAAAGGTTGAGGGCTCATCAGTATAGCTCTCAAAATCCAGTATTTAGGGACACTTAAACGTTCACAGGACAAGATTGCCCTCTGACCTCATCCAGGGTGGAACCAAATACCTGCACCATCCAAGCCAGTGTTACTGCAGATCTCTAAGTGAATACAGGGAGAGGCACATGGCTAAGAAATTCAGTATAACAGGGCGTGCTAGGAGCTGCCACAGCTTCTTGGAAATGCACAGCCATGTGTTGTGGCCATCTATGTGATGAGAAGCAATGGCTGTGAATAGCAGCAGAGAGGTGGCCAGGGGCATCACCTCTGATGAATGCCTTGGTCAAACTCTTTCTTCTAAGCTGTAAGAAAATGCAATGAAAAGGCAACACTTTCTCCAAGGAACATTGGGAAGGCAGCAAATAGAGCAGCCTAGTACAGCAGAGCTCCAGGACACTGGCCAACCAGACCTGTAAGACCATCACAGTGCTGATGCCTTGGAGAAGGCTCCTACCTCCCAGCTCTACATGAGAAGTCCAGGCACCTTGGACAGAGCCGAGCACTGTGAGATGGTTTGCTCATAAAACTTGAAATACTGACTTATCCTAGTGCTGAGAATGTTGTTATCACCTTGTGTTTGACTGAGAGAAGAAGATGTAGAGACTGGATGCTGGACAACTATGTGCTGCTGGATAAATTAAGTCACCGCAGGTTTCCCATTACTGAGCTCTGGAAGCTTCTGTCCAGGCTTACAACTGGGCATTGCCTATGTGGAGCAGGGGTGGGCAGAGCTGAGCTCAAGACATTTCCCCTGGGCTGAGCAGAAGAATGTGGATTGCACATTTTCAAACTCATCTCTGGGCATGGCCCTCCTTGCCAGTGTCCTCTTCACCCAGATCCACTTGTGGCCCAGCATCAGTTCCCAGCTTCCCTGAGCTGAACCCATCGAGCATGGACAGAAAAACCCTTTGGGATAAGCCCTGGTAGACTCCTACAAGGGTAGTAATTTACAGAGAGATCAGAAGGGGGGGGTTTGAATCAACTGTAGCAATGTTGAGGAGGAAGAGGCAAAATGGACTGAACCCAGAATGAACACCAAAGTGCTGCTTTCCTCCTTCAGCCATTGGAAAACCTCCACTGACTTTAATTTTTCTCCAGGCCTGAGATTTTACTTGCAATTTCTCCAAGTTCGAAAATCTTCTAATGAGCAACTCGGTGCCCTCGGCTCCAGAGATCACCGTGGTTCTCCCACCACCACCACCACCGCCACGCATAGGCAATCGCTGCGGGAAGGGCAGAACATCAGTCTCGAGAGTTAGCGACTCTGCACAGGACTTGATCTTGTCACGATTACGAGGGTTTGCTTGGAAGGAACCACACAGCAGTGCTGCATTGTGGGAAAAGCTCCGGCAGAGACACAAAGGAAAGCCAGAAAGTATTAAATATTTTTAAATGCCTGTTTTATTTTACAAGGTGCAAATATTACACTTTGCAGTTACGTAGTAAATACCAGATTACTAGGTAATTATGCTTAAACATTACCAAGCACTGTACCTGCAAAAATAATTGCTATATTAAGGGCAGTTATTCAGTCCCTTGATAACTGTATAGTTTAACGGTTAGAAACAAGTATATCATTTATTCTCTTCACATAAAAGCTACCGACCATTCAGGTATTGTATATGATCAATAGAGGTTTTTAATGGAAGTGCTGCTGATCTAACCTAATAACCATAGTATCACAAAACGCAATAAGCAGCTTAAACCAACATGTGAAGCAAAGTCTATATAGCAAGAGTGGGAGCTGTTCCAAGGCCCCAAAGGGTCCTCAAATCACTTTATTTTTATGGGGTAGACGTAACCACGTCAAAAACCAAACTTGACATTTTAAAGTGGTTTAAAACTCACTGTAAAACTCTACTCCAGGCACAAGCTTTCTTTACAAGGTCTCAGCCCTGCAGCTAGTGTTGTGTCTGTGCAGTTCTGCTTTGCTGGTTTTATTTTCCATGAGTGGGTTGTTGTATTCTTTTTTTTTTTTAACTAAGAATGTTATTGATGTTCCTTTTCTAAAAGAAGGCATTTTACTCTTTTGTTCCACACTGTGCAGCATGTCTCTATGAAGGATAACTCAACCATACTGCAGCCTAACTTTAAAACTCAAAGGTAGATTTCCACCAGAATAGGCCAAATTAGAAGCTGTAAGTGTAAAATATGGGATCTGTAAAACAGTGTCAACTCATCTGGTGACTAGTCTCCATGGACTTCCAATAGACACTTCCAGTCCACAGGTACTTACAAATCACTCATAGCCTGAAGAAAACACGAGCTTTTGAAGGACCCAAGAAAGATGCCTTCCTCTGGAGGAGTGGTCTGGCTCTGTGCCAGGTTCTCCAGGACAAGGCAGTCAGTGAAAATTCAGGTGATCCAATGTGACCCAATGATGTCTTTGATGGCAATGGAAGGGCTCCAGTTTGTACCCGTACACATTAGATTCTGCAAGGCAAATTCAGCTTGTGTGCTGACATGGCACAACTACATGTCCTTTGCAAACTCTGGCTTGAGGGAGTGGTTCAACACCAAGCCCAGGAGTAATTATATTTGCAAATCCCTTCTTGGACTCTTAAGTGCTGGAATGGGTTTCCTTTTCCCGATCTCCTGAGCACTGCACCTGCAGGGACCCCAATAAATGGCATAGACAGGGTGTATCCACGCCAGAGAGAGGTTTTGCGTCTCTCTCCTTTTTTCTCCCCAACAATGTGAGAGGTGACTGGGGAGAGGACACTCAAGGCCACAGAAGTGTTTTGGGTTGGATTTAGCAGTAGGTGATGGGGTCTGCTAACTGAAACACCCATGGGCTGTGCTGCCCAAGCTCTTCTGGAGATGCTACCCTCAGGGCTCAAATACATGTCCGCATTGCCAAAGCTGTGCACGCAGATATGAACACTGACTCTCCACCTAGTCTGCACTCCCATACCACAGGCTCCAGTTCACGGAGCACTTTGTGGGTCACCTCCAATAAAACTGTGAAAACTCAGGTCACTGCTCAGGCTAACCAACTGCCACTGTTCATATTATGCATTTAGTAACCCAAAATCTCCAAAACACCACTCCAGGATGTTTTTGCGAGCTACAGTCCTTGTGGTCCCAGCCACTTTAAGCTGCAGAACACACTGCAGGCACCACTCATCAGCCTGGGCTTTCGCTTCCTCCCTCTGCCTTTCCAGACACTGCAGGAAACCAGTTTCTGATCCAATCGCCTTCATCCCTGGCACTAAATTCTCTGCAGAGTATTTATATCCCACGTGAATTTTAATTATGCCAATTAACCTGACCAGTTTCTGTAATTAGAGCTGGAAAGAAAATTGAAGCGACAAGACATAGTTCTGCATGTGACAAGTGAAGCAGCTAACTATATGGGAACCCAGCAAGGCTGTGCATATGGACTTATAAGTACATTATAAGCATTATATAAATATAGAGTGGAAAACAGACAACATTCTGCAGGCAGCTACAGCAGCCTGGTTGCCTTCCTCTGTGTCCTTGTGGCCCCCTTACTCTGCTACTCTTGGCTCCCACAGCTTTCTCTCACTGTAGCTGATATTTTTCCTCTCTCTCCCTTCCTTAGGAGCTGCCACCACGCACGGTGGTCTGGCCTTCGATGGGGCTGCGGCCATGTGAGCTGCTCCCTTGCCCTCCCTGGCCATCCTGGACAGCATAGAGGAACTCAGATCCCTACTTACCAGATTTTAGGAACTTTCTTTGGAAAAACTTTTTACCCTCCTCAGGATAAAGTTATTACACCTTATGTCTAGTAGGTGGTGTGAGACTTAGTCTTCATACCCAGGTGTCTGAGCTGCCCAGCTCCTAGACATGTGGTGGTAAGACTGGGGTTTTCAGGAAGAGTGCTTGTCCAGCCAGCTTCTTTTGGGGGCATTCCTGGTTTTATTTTCAATGGTCCTAAATTCTTGCTAGATCCTACTCATTTTCCAATCATGAGTAAACATTTCCTGGACCATATTAAACGGGAACTGCAGAATATCAGGCAGGCAAGGATGAGTTTCCTCAGGGCACCTGGTCTAGAATTTAGAGAAACAGGATTCACAGTCTTTATTTAAAGTAGTATCTTCACCTGTAGAAACATCCACAGATTTTTTTTTCTTTTACAGACTGTGTTATAAGCTCTGTCTTGAGACACTGAAGGCAGGAAATTCATAGAATCATAGAATCAGTAAGATTGGAAGGGACCTCTGGAGATCATCTAGTCCAACCTCCCCGCTCAAGTACCCACATTGCTGGCTCATGGTCAATCTGTTGAGCCCGTGTTGAACCTCAGGAGGTTCCTCTCCGCCCAGCTCTCCAGCCTGGCCAGCTCTCTCTGAATGGCCGCACAGCCCCCCGGTGTGTCAGCCCCTCCTCCCAGCTTGGGATCATCAGCAAACTTGCTGAGGAGGCACTCTGTCTCCACTTACTCTGATACATTTCTGTGACTTGAAGCTACCAAGAGTTGCCCTACCTGCTTGCTCATGGACTGCTCAGGACTGGTTTTAGAGCAAAGTACAACTTTTAGGAATAATCCCCTTCTCTCCCATGTTTGTTTGAGAAAGGCTGTGGATTCATGACTACTAGATATGTGCAGATCAGCTCTGTAGCCCGTAAGTAAGAAGTGCAGTGTGCCTACCTAAGCTTTAGTGGACAGTCCTGCACAGGACACATTTGACCTATCACTTTTGATCTGCTAATGCTGGCAAGATGAGACTTGCTGCAGAGATACAATTTTTGTGGCTTTGTGAAGAGATCTGCCCAGTGCCTGAGGAGTTCAGCAGATAAACTTCCCACACGTTACTGGGTCCAAACCAACATCTTCTACCACTGTGATGTCCAGAAAGACCATTTCAGGGCCTGAGAATAACAAGGGCCGACTGTGTGCCTGGCAATAATTGTACCATTCTTCCCTGCACAGAACCCGTCCCACCATTTAGCACGGGTGACACAATGTGAATATAGTTATGCATAAAGCAAGCGCAGTGAAATCTGTCTCTTTGTGAGGGAGAAAATGTCATTCTGTACTTAGTGCTATTTTACATATTCTTTTGTAAACACAAAACTGTTGTTGGCAGCAAAAATTGCTTTTCTATGAAAGTTACAGGGTCACAATGCAGGTGGAACAGCATGAAGGTGACAAGAAGATCAGCTGTGCTCATCTGTAACGTTAGGCCGGATTCCGGCATTCCTGAACAGTCTTTGCTTGGTCCTGATACCACACAGATGTCAGGGAAATATCTGAATGGCGCAGCCATCAGGGTTTGATTCAAAGTGAATGTTTTACATTTGTACAGATCTTGCACCTTTAAATGTCAGTTTATTCTTTAATCCTTACGCTATACCAAGCGGTGCCCTGGGGAGGCAGAGGCTGGCAGCGGCACTCTTCGTCCCAGACCTCTGTTCTCAGTTCTGCTTCTCTGCTGTGGCATGACCTCAGGGGTGTCCCTTCCCGTT
The DNA here is from genome assembly GCF_028389875.1 of Rhea pennata. Taxonomy (NCBI): domain Eukaryota; kingdom Metazoa; phylum Chordata; class Aves; order Rheiformes; family Rheidae; genus Rhea; species Rhea pennata. The sequence goes on along the minus strand of NC_084702.1, from coordinate 81,205,527 downwards.
GCCGTTGTCCCTCCGTAACATGGGACAATTATGCTGCCTTGACGTGGAGGTAAGTGTTTCCATCACCAATACTGTGGCCTAAAAGGAGATTGGTGCTGCACAGGGTGCAAAGATAAAGTTGTCCTGGATTGCTTGCACACAAATGTCTGGCATTGCACAAACTGTAAGAAAAGAATACTGTTATTTTTATACTAATGAGTAAGTTGTGTGTATTTTAGCCATATCAGGAGGATGCTCTTGTCACAGGATAAGCTCCTTATGGAGGACTTTGGACTGGGAACAGTAGGGCCTAAAATTTGCACTAAGGCCCTATTCCATTGAGGCAGGGTGATAAAAGATCACTGATCTCAATGGAAGTAGAAATAGGGTGTTTGCTGGGGAAAACAGACTGGGCTCTGTGGTACCTTTGCATGAGCACTGAGCCTTGGAGGAAGGTCTGAGGGACAACGACTTGGTCTGCGGGAGGCTACAAAAGCTACAGAGATCCACCAAAGCCACATGGGTAACACGCCAAAGGGCGGCACTCAGTCGTGGGATGGCTGCCTACAGGAAAGGATGGAGGAGTCAGCTCTGACAGGGGCTGCCTCCCACGTGCAGTCTTCCATCCTCCGGAAATGCTGCATCATCGAACAGAAGTGGCTAACAAATCTCCATATGGCAGCCGGCTTATGTTGGCGGCCCCAAATTGAGTTAAGATGAGTAAGTGGAATTATATTTCATTGTTATTTTTAATATTTGAAACTTAGCCTATATTGGAGGCATAGTATTGCTCAGTTTGTGAAGTACAGTATACATGAAATAGAAGTTAGTGACATAATCTCCATTTTAGAGGAAACCAAGGAAAAGTCATAAAGAGAAGTACCTTCCAGAAAGGATTTTTTTTAGTTTTCAGTGGCTCTGATATTGACTGAAATATTGCAGATCCTAGGTAGAAAATTCTATTAGGATCTAATTTACAACAGTCTTCCCTGTGCAGAATGAATTGGATTATCTTGAAGGGAAATAAAATGTTTATATGCTTTAGCACCGAATCATAAGAAAATCCAAGAGTCATGAGTGGCACAACCCACGACAAGCACAGGCACCTGGAATAGTCTCACGCCATTTCATTTTTACTTAGTTTTAGATCTTGACTGAGATTTCTTTAAAAGGTCGTCAGTTAAAAGTCCATATCTCACCATCATTTTGAACACCTAATTCTACAATAGGAAAAATTTAGGCACCTTGTCAACTTTGGACTGGTTGTTTTCAGACTAAATGTCTATGATGTTTGTGGGGCAGGAGTGCCAGGACCATCTGGAGCCGTGGTCCTGGCCATGCTGCATGTGGGGACATGGTCCAAGTGTGTTCCTGCTCCTTACTGGGTGCCTGGACACTGGGAATGGTCAAGTCAAGCACAGACAATCGGGTGATGAAAACCGAAGTGCAAGGTTGGGAGTGCTCCAACATGAAAGTGCAGGATCCAAGTTGCAGCATTTTTAAAATAGGGCTTAGGAATGTGGATCATATGGTGCCTTTGGAAACTTAACTCCTTGTCTAAAAAAATGATTTACAGCTCTTTGAGATTATAAGACATTTTCTGCCCTACTTAGAATTGGGGCAGATTTCCAAAAATGCTTTGGTATTAAAAGATAGGGGTAAGCTCTTACTGGGTTCACCACAAAGAGCTAAGCATTGAAACCTGTGACAGTGCAAAGCCTAGTTTCGAAAGCTGTATCAAGTGCTTGTCTTAAAGAGGGGGAATTTAAAGGAGTGATAGCTATGCCTTGCAATGCCAGGTAGACCAGTACCCAAGTCCCAGATGCTCAGAGGGTCTTCCTCTGAAGCCAATAGCTTTGGACATGTGTGTTCACATAGCCTAAATCTACGTATCTAGAGGTCATGGCTCCATCAATGGAGTTAATGGAGGTAACTGCCTCAGGAGGAAAACTGAGAGCATCCAAATTATTTTTAATAATACAGCTGGGCTGCTGGCTGCACCTGGTTGGTGCTGCAGTGCCTAGGTGGAAGCAGCAGCCCAGTGTTTTAGGTGCTCAAGTTAACCAAGTTAACCAAAGTGCTCTCCATCATCTTTGAAAAGTCATGGAGAACTGAAGAGGTGTCTGAGGAATGGAAGAAATCCAGTGTCACTCCAGTCTTCAAGAAGGGCAAAAAGGAGGACCCAGGCAACTATAGGCCGGTCAGCCTCACCTCCGTCCTTGGAAAGGTGATGGAACAGCTCATTCTGGATATCATCTCCAGACATATGGAGGAAAAGAAGGTGATCAGGAGTAGCCAGCATGGATTCACCAAGGGGAAATCCTGCTTAATCAGTCTGATAGCCTTCTCTGACGGAATGACTGGCTGGGTAGATGAGGGGAGAGCAGTGGACATTGTGTACCTTGACTTCAGCAAGGCTTTTCACACTGTCTCCCATAACATCCTTGAAGGCAAGCTAAGGAGGTGTGGGTTAGACAAGTGGAGAGTGAGGTGGCTTGAGAACTGGCTGAAAGGCAGAGCTCAGAGGGTCGTCATCAGTGGTGTGGAGTCCAGTTGGAAGCCTGTGGCTAGCAAAGTCCCCCAGGGCTCAGGACTGGGTCCCATCCTGTTCAACTTCTTCCTCAATGACCTGGATGAGGGGACAGAGCACCTCCTCAGCAAGTTTGCTGATGATCCCAAGCTGGGAGGAGGGGCTGACACACCGGAGGGCTGTGCTGCCATTCAGAGAGAGCTGGCCAGGCTGGAGGGCTGGGCAGAGAGGAACCTCCTGAGGTTCAACAAGGGCAAGTGCAAAGTCCTGCACCTAGGGAGAAATAACCCTAGGCACCAGCATAGTCTGGGGGCTGCCCTGCTGGAGGGCACCTCTGCAGAGAAGGACCTGGGAGTGCTGGTGGATGACAAATTGACCATGAGCCAGCAATGTGCTCTTGTGGCCAAGAAGGCCAATGGTCTCCTGGGCTGCATTAGGCAGAGTGTTGCCAGCAGGTGGAGGGAGGTGATCCTGCCCCTCTACTCAGCCCTGGGGAGGCCTCATCTCGAGCACTGTGTCCAGTTCTGGGCTGCCCAGTCCAAGAGAGACATGGAGCTACTGGGGAGAGTCCAGCGTAGGGCTGCGAGGATGATCAGAGGGCTGGAGCACCTGCCCTATGAGGAACGGCTGCGAGAGCTGGGCCTCTTCCGCCTGGGGAAGGGAAGGCTGAGGGGGGATCTGATCAATGTGGACAAGTACCTGAAGGGAGGGTGTCAAGGGGACGGGGACAAACTCTTCTCAGTTGTCCCAGGTGACAGGACAAGAGGCAATGGGCAGAAATTGAAGCACAGGAAGCTCCGCCTGACCGTGAGGGGGAATTTCTTCCCTGTGAGAGTGACGGAGCCCTGGACCAGGTTGCCCAGAGAGGTTGTGGAGTCTCCTTGTCTGGAGATCTCCAAGGCCCACCTGGATGCAACCCTGTCTACCATGCTGTAGGTGACCCTGCTGAGCAGGGCGGCTGGGCTAGATGATCTGCAGAGGTCCCTTCCAACCTTACTGATTCCATGATTCTATGATTGTAGTATGTATTATTACGGTCTCACAGACATTTCTGAGGTAATTTGAGAGTAATTCACGTAAAAATGCTCTTGGAAAACATACCATCCCTTGATGGGATCCTTTGCAGTGTTTTCATGGTGTTAAATGGCCGTAGTGGTTTCATGGCCATTTGGGGAATGAGCCGGCTCTTGCGTTGCATGTGTCCTTTGGTGCCCAGCTGTGTCAAAGTCGGCTCTGCAATAAGATTTAGAGTATTTAAATAATTTTCAATTAGTCCCTGCAAACCATACAAAAAAAAAAAAAAAGTTTGCCACAAGATTTTGTAAGGCTTCAGGCACTAATAGCACGGTCACATGAGCAGAGGAAGGGAAATAAACGGTAAAGGAAAATACGCACAAGAGGTGGAAGCATACAGCCTGTCCAGGCGTATGTCTCATTAACATCTCCTTGCATAATATTTTCTCAGAACTTTTGAAAAACTCCATTAGCTCTTTCTGTTTGAAGGTGACATTTATTTTCAATTCTCCCTACAATATGATGATGAAATTACATGAACTTTAAATCAAACTTTAGTGCGACAGGATAAATAAGTCTCACAGATGACTGCGCCGAACTGGCGTCAGAACAATCGCGCCTGCACTACAATTTTATCATCTTAACAAATGTTTGTTTTCCATTTGCATTTGACAACGGAATTAATAAACTATTTTACCAATTTAAGATTTATGAAAGTGTATCCTACTGCCCCAACCCCACTTATCTCATTTATAGAATTTGTAGTTTACATAATGGCAAAATGGGGCATTTTCACATCACTTCAAACACCTCAATTTCCAATTTTCGTGGTATTCGTAAGGGCGCTTAACAACAATGGTCCACCGATCCGGTGCCTGCCCTGGAGCAAGTGGGCAATTGTTAAACGGAGAAGCCACAAAACCAGATAACAAAATAGACCATTAGTGTACAGACGATGGTCACAATGGTTTCAATAATAATTAATATGCAGGATAGCTAGTCATGTCACACACCATTTCAGGCTAGAATTGCATCTGTCAGTCCAAATTCTGACTACATTCGAGGCATCCAGCACCGAATCTAGTTAGACAGCTAACTGAATTAAAACAAAAATCTACAGATGCATGATAAATGCACAGGATGCTATGTCACACATGAATGACTTCTGTGCAGGCCAAATGACAGATGTATTTCCTCGACTCCAGGCCAGACTCCAGCACAAACCACTCTTCATTTATCAATAATTGGGCCTTAATTTCATTTGGCAGTGCTAGAGCAGCATGCTCAGCTTCCTCTCCAATAGACTAACACTAATTAGACTTTTTTTTGAGCATCAATCTTTTTATTTTATCCTCTAATAATCAACCATAAGCATAGCTATATCTTGCCTTTTTCAAGGGACATGGTGCGCTTTACCCATAACTCATTATTAGCGATAATGGAATGGGAATGGGAACCGTTCTATTATTTATGTCTGCTAGAGAGAGAGGCACGGAGACAGGAGCAGGGGATCATATTCTGCCTATTCACATTGAATCAATGTCTTGATTCGTTTGCCACCTCTTTTGAATAATAAATGTCATGTTCTATTAGTCCTTATAAACCAAAAAGGGGATTTTAGTTAAATAGAATCTATCAGGGAGATTTTGGGGGTAGAGTTAAACACAGGCACAGCAGTCCTAATGTAAATGTGCCACCCAGTATGCAGGCACTGGGACCATTAAGGCTCAATCCTGAAAAATGCTGAACACTCCTGAGTGGTGCTGGGCATCTCAGCTCCGTTAAAAAAATCATTTTTGTGGGAATTATGGGCACCAGACAAACCTGAGTTCCTGAACTTCCTGGATTTGGTAATGGCAAATTGTAAGCTCCAAAACAAATCTATTTTATAAAGAAGTTTTCTCTAAATCCCATCAACTGTAGGTATATGTACACATACATCAACACATAAATACACACCATCACATATATGCATATGTATGTAAACATACACGCACACATGTAGGCAAGTGAAAATGTGCACATGACAGCATGTACTTGCATATGCATAAAGGCAGAGATAGGATGATCTTATAGCTTATTTACGCTGCACATTTTGCCATCAAAGGATTTATCCCTGCAGAGTTCAGCTTTGCAGCTACGTTTCCTGCAGTTTCAAACGTAGCGATTGAACTGACCTTGGTTTACATAAGTTCTGATCTTATCACCTGTCTTCCCTACAAGCTCAGAGACAAGCATGATATTTCCAAACCCTTTTTCTGCTGTCAAGTGACAAACTGAAAAGACTGTTCCCATTTGCAGCGAAGACCTTAGCTTTAGGTAAGTGTTAAGCCCTATTGATTTGCTCCAGGGAGCAGGGCTGTTCAGTGCCACTTGCGCTCCCGTCAGTGTTTTCGCACAGCACACTGTGTTTATTGGCATAGACGAAATCAGTGATGTGGTCCTCGGGGCTGATTGCTATGCCCAGATGATCTGTTGGAGCTTGCTGTACGATCCAATCTATGGCATAATTGAAGAGGATGAGGAACAAAATTCATCCTTGTTTCACCCCAGTAACTACGCCAAATTCAACAGAGAGCTCTCCATATGGTCCAACACAAGTTAGGTAATGTGTATATTATGCCATAATAAATGAAGTCTCATAGGTCTTAGTGGCTAGTTATTATCAAAGATCTTTCACAGCAATTCATTGTGATTGGAACAGAATGCAGCAACTGGAAAAATGATAAATAGTGCTGCTGTACAGCTATGATAGTGATGGAAAAATCTGGGCTTGCAGTCCTTTGCTAAATAACAATGTGCCCACATGTGTTCGAGCTCTGCTTTTGGAAAAGTATAACCGTTCTGAATTCAAATTTATTTTTTTTCAGGATGAATAGAGATGTATTTCAAAGACCTTCCTAAAAATCTGGGTAAGTCCTAGGAAGCATCTAATCCCTGAGGATAAGAAATCTGGGAGCTCTCAAAGGCTCTGGAGTTGTTAAACCAAGCGAGCAGAGGCAGAACATATGTCTGTGAGTCAAACTCTCCTTTCCATTTAAACTCTTCTTTAAGGTGTCAAGCAGTTTCTAAAATCTTGTTCCATTCAGGAATGTGCTCAGATTTCTCTCTATCCCCTTCTTCTTCTCCTTCTCTTTCTCCTTATTGTCTATCTCCTTCTCCTTCTTCTCTTTTCTTTCTTTCTCTTTCTCGCCTTCTTTCTTTCTTCTTCTCCTTCTCATTATTATTATTATTATTATTAAATTCTACGCAATAATCAGATAATTAGTCTGATGTCAGATCATGGAACAATATTCCATGGAGACAGCAGAAGTGCCATCACAGATGCATTTAAAAACACGACTGAACAAAATCTAGTAAAAAAGTGGTTTCTTCTTGTCAGCTCCATTTCCGTGAGCTTTTAGTGCATTAAGCAGCCATGTATTATACTGCATTTCTGATAAATTATAGAAATCCTTGATAGTCTCTCATCAAAGAGAGTCATTGATACTCTCTACAGCAAAAAACTTTATTGTCAGTGTAATACTTGCCTTGTTTATTTATTTATTTCACTTGATGAGAACAATGAGGAGGCACCTACCTCTTGCTCCAGGCCCTCCTGGCTGTGGTGAAAACCGTGGACTCTCTAGGTAGGGAAGATCCACTGTTAACACCTCTGACTTTTGAACCAGGACAAGTCTGGGGCCTCCACAACTGTCCCATTGCTGATGGTCCCCTGTGAGCTCCAGAAGAAATCCAGGTCGCCTGCTCTGGGTTTGGAGAGCAGAGTCCAATCAGAGCCTTGGCTTGGGGCCGAGGCAGCGGTGGTTTCTCGGCTGTGGTGGCCACCAGGCTGCCAGTCATAGCTACCTTCCTTGTATGGCTACCAGCTTAGCCTGCCCATGGCCACTAACATGGGAAAGACTAACGCTTCACAAAGGTCTGCCTCCCGCTCAGCAGACTGGCTCCCAAATCCCATTTCGGATTATCTGAACATGTGCAACCCCTTTCCCTACCCACTCACTCAAGCAGCGAGCCTGCCACTTAAAAAAGATTTGTTAATGAGGCTGTAGTGCCACTGGGCCCTTAACATTTCTTTTTGCCTATAAACTAATCTTATCGTTTTACTAGAGTGGAGAAAATTGCTGCATTTGTGTTAACCTATTCACAGATAAATAGCTGATTAACAAAATAAGGATTATTTTAAAATATAATTTTGGAATAAATAATAGATTTCTAAGTGGTACGAGAGAGCTTTTTGCTTTCCTTCTTGCTTCTTCACATCAAATGTCTTACCCTAAAACTTCACAAAATGGTTCCAGCAGGGAGGCATGGGCTGCGATACTCAGCAATGCTGCAGCAATTTGCTCTCTGCTGTGTTTGTTGGCGTGCAGATGTGTCAGACAGTTGAAGTCTTGTTCAAACAAATAAAATGGAGTCTGGTGACTCATATAAAAGGAACCTGTTGCAAAAATGTAATTTTACCACGGGCAGTCAAATGCAGAGAACGTTTGATGCACTCTCATGGCTACTTCTGCACTTCACCTTCTGTCTGAAACCCTAAAGGGTAAAATTTATATATGTTTAGACCTTCAAAACTCTATTCTTGGACCAGTCTCTCCACTATTCAGAACCAGGTCACCAAGAATTGGGCAGTATGGGAGGATCCTGCTGCATGCAACACCCCACCAAGCCAGCTGGAGACGGTGGCTCTGTTAGCTCCCAGGTCCATAGGTGGTTCCTTGGTGTCTATGAATGTTATCGTGCTTTGCCAATGTCTCAAAGAGAGATCTGTGCCCCAACTGCATCTCCAAAATGCCCACTTCAAATAGCTTCCTGCTGCCCCCACTTATTGATACCTATCTCATTTCCAGACTTTTCTGGTCTGTTACCATGGCAATCCATTGCCTCAATAGGGTCCTTGTGAACTTGTTTACCATCCCAATTATAACATTTTCAAATCCAGGCTGATTATGACAGCTCTGTGTCGCCCATCTGTGCTTGATCTGATCAGCACTTCCACAACAATACATTGGCAGGTCACCATAACTTCACATCACGCTCTCCCCCACGTTAGCGACACTGAACAGTTCCTAGCAGTCTAGAAGCAACAAATTTAGACTCTTGAAAGAAGTGGAGAACCTGCCGCTTGACACCCAGCATTCAAGGGAGACCACGAGGGGGCAGAGGCACACTGAGAGGGCTTTCACTGTGCTTTCCAGGCATCTCTGAACTTTCTCAAGAAAAAAAATTAAAACAATGAAAAGGAATCTTTCACTTGACATTTGGATCACACCATGCTGCCAAGGCACCAGGTGGCATTTGTGTCCTCATGGAACGAAAGCCCGAGAGTGCCTGGTTGCACCTTCATGACAAGGTCCTGCTGTGGCACTCAGACCGTCTAAGGATGCTTCAGTGTGGTTGCTTGTATTCTTGAGTGGGCAGGGAATGCCTTGGCTGGACTGCAAGGTATCTGCATACCTCAGAAGTATTTGGACCCCTTTGCACATCTTGTTGTTGGAAAATACTCAACTAAAGCAACATGCAGGACTTGTACAAGGTCACGGATCCCTGTGGATCCTTTGGAAATCAGATCCATTGACTAGACGGAGGCCTGTCTCACTCCTCCAGGTCTCAGCAATGATGTGGATGTGCCCACCTCAGGGGCACTGCTATTGCTGGGTAATTTCCGCTGCAGCCGTTTGCAGTCACTGAGAAATGTGTTCAGAGCAGATCTGCAGCCAAAACAGCTGGGAGCTGAAACATGACATTTGTCATGGAAACGGCCCTCATCGAGGAGAAGTGTCTCTGCTTGCCCAAGAGGAAATTCGTTTTGATTCTTCCTTCATGCTGTTTGAAAAGCAAACAGCTAAGGATGGAGAGAAGTGAACAGCGGAGGGGCTGAGCAGGCAAAGGACTGTAGGTCATGGTTAAGAGTAGGGACAGGAGGTGAGAAAAGTCATTCTGGACCCACAAAATAGCTGAAGAGTGCACTCTTGTGCTACCGAGGAGGGAGATTTTTAGAAAAATTCTGACCATCTGAGAAGAGTCAAATAGTGCAAGTACTGATGTAATCTCAGTAAGCCCAGCAGGTGCAATCAAACTCCTGCTATAATAATTATAGTGCATCTACTCTCTTTTCTCTGCATACAGCTCATATGAGCCAGCCTGATATTAGTAGATAGTAATTGTTGACAGTGTTCACATGGGTATGAGAAAATTGATTTTCTACAGAGCTTGAGTTTCGGTAATAAAAGTATTCCCAGGTACTGCTTGGGAATTCCCAGACTGCCTCAATAACACAGGTCTGGTGTCAACGCAGGGAGACTGTCTGTCACCAAGAAGATGGGTCTTGTTCTCTGCTGCCCTGTAGAGCACAAAATGCTGGTGCATTGTGCCAAGGAGCGATTTTGCCAAAGGGCTGAAGATTAAGAATGGGTAAGATGCATACAGAGAAGAAACAAAAGCATATCCCTATTCCTTTGGTTCTTTTTTTGACTAATTCTCAAAAAAAAAAAAAAAAAAAAAAAAAAAAAAAAAAAAAAAAGATGTGGCTTCACATCCTTTGGAAGCAAACCAGTTTTCTAACAAAAATAAAATTTGCGTGTAAAATTGGCTCACTGTGAAGATATTGGACATTGTATAGCGAAAGTTAAGATTTAAAGGAAAGGTAATGTCTTTTACAGCTAACAAAAACAGACCAGCTTTCAGGCATACAAATCTTCTAGACCTTCTTCAGACCCTGCATATTTACAGCTAAACTTCGTAAAGAAAATCTATTCACTTAACGAAGAGGATAGGAAGAAGCACAGGAGATCGCAAAATGCTTTAAAACACATCTACCAAAGAATAGAACAGATCTCTTAATCCAGCAGACAGGGACATACTAAGATCCTCGATAAATTTTCAGCAGGAATGTAAATTTAGCCACTGGAAGCGTCTAGCAAGAACTGTAATGGAAACCCTGTCCCTTCGAGTCTTAAAGTCAAGACAGATATCTTTCCATGAGTTTCTGCAGCTCAGCAGCAAGATTGTGCTGGATGAAGCTATTACGGAGGGTGAGATGAGATGATGATAATGGTCCCTTGTTTCTGAATCTGTACCAGAAAAGTACACTAATAAATAAATAAATAAATAAATAAAGCTCTGGTGTCACTTGTGCCAGCTTGTGACTCAACTGCAACATGCACATATTTCTCACAGTGCAGGATTCTTCCAAATAACTTGGTGTTCTCAATGAGCTCATCACGACCCTCTGAAGGAGCATTGTTCCCCTCCGGCCCCGGAGGTGCCTCCTCTCGCTCTGCTTCCAGCTCCGCTCCAAATTTCATTCATCACAAGGAACACTTCTTCTGCTGGGCTTTTCTTGATAAGGATAATGCAAATCTATCTGTCAGTGCTTGTCTGATTAAGTATTTTGCTATTGGGCTAAAATAAACAAAAAAAAGCTCTCTGGCAGATAACTGGAAAAGTGCAATGTTGCAGATGTCCAAAAGAAGTTCCTGAGATACCATATAAAAAACAATATTTCTCTGGAAAAACGAACAAACATAGAACAGGCATTCACAGTCCTTTTATGAAAATATTGTAATATTCAACAAATATCACACTGAATGTCTGACCACTGCCCTGATGTTTACGGACGCCCGTCTCAAAAGAGAGCATGCTCGTATAGACATTCCTATATGAATTCTGGTTTCAAAATGAATATTAAAATATGGCCTTTTTTGCTTTTATCCAACAATTATTTAAAGCCATGGCCATTTCAGGAAATTGATCTGGCATTCTATGGAAGTACAAGCTCAAGGTGGTGAAAGTTATCTAGATGAAGCTTTCTCTCAGAAAAGAATTTGTTCTCAGTTTCAGGGAAGCTCCTGCCCTGCCAGGCATCTCCGTGTGGGACCTTTGGGTTTCCCTGGAGATCTCATCTCTGAGCCCCACGCTCACCCTCGCTTTGCGGGGCCAGTGGACGAGGTGCAATCGCTGCAAGTGGTGTGCAGCTCCAAACCCCATTTTGACTACATTTGCCTCCCTAGTGCTCCAGGCTTGGAAAGGAACACAAATTTATTCTCCCCATACAAACATCACAGGAGATTATAGGCTTGAACAGGCTTCCAAAATGCCATTTCTCTTTTTTTCTTTCTCATCTCATTTTCATCCCGTTTCTGTTTCTCTGATTCCAATTTCAAATTCTGGAACAGTAACTGAAAGCCTTTTGCTTATGAGCAGCAGCAAAAGCTACTAGTAACTTAATGAGCGGACGGCATTGGCATTGAAACAGCCAAGTTGTAGCTTTTGAGTAGCATATCTAGACCCTCCTCCTGTCCACGGTCAGGCTGTCTCTCCTCAGATTGGAAGGGAAAGTTCCTGTCCTCGTCTGCACCTACTTTTCCTGCATGGTTGCACCGTACACTACCATGTGGCCATAGGGACCTGGTTCTCTTTCAATCGATTTGCAATGCTATAAAAATGATGAGTTTGGGGGTGGTTGGGTTTTTTTTTCAGGTCTATTTTCTGTTTCTGTTTGCCATTAAATCCTAAACTTAATTTCAGATGTGCCTGTGGCAGACAATTTTAGTTAAATGTCGCCTTGACTGCCAGAATACTTCTACCGTACTTTGTTTTTTAATCCCACTAAGCTGAGAACATCTTTTGCTTAGTTTGGAGAGACATAGCTGAAAAAAAGAGCACAGAAGGCCTGTTTTTAAAAATGGATGTGTCTGTGCATCAGGGGCCAGGTTCTGCTTCTCTTACTTATATGGGTAGTGTCATAAGCTGTTGAGAGCCCAACTGGCTCCTACTGCCTAACTGTACAGACGGATGCAGTCTAGAAATTCACTTTTGCAAAGGTGAGAGGGACAACGAAGGAGCCTTTCTGCCCTCCAATTCTGCAAAAGTGCACACGTGTGGATTTGCAAAAATCTTCTTAATAAGAAGAATCTGTGACTCCTTGAACCATCAATATTGCCTCTCTTACTTCCCTCCAAAGTAAAAGGAGGAAAGAGCAAACTCCGTGCAATACAGACGTGTACCAGCAGAAGTATCCCTCATCACCCCCACGACAGCAGACAGCCCGTCAGCTGGACCAGTCTATGGAATAGACCTATCCTGGTGGCTCCAAAACCCAGGGTCAGCCCCACGGCTGAAGCAAAGGCATGAAAGTTGTCCTGTATATTTGCTGTGTTGTGGAAGCTTGTAGATCGAGGATGCCTGGGCTGTGGTGGCCCAGAGTACACCAGGCATACAAGGGCTAGGCAACACATGACGCTTTCGGCACACGTTGAAAAATTCGTGGTGTCACTCAACATGTGAGCCAAGTTCAGCGATCCTAACACCTCTTTCCCCTTGTGTGTTTTATCTATCTGCATCCTCCATAGATGTCACCCCTGCAGAAATCTTAATGAAACGACAGCTGCGCTCACTGGTTTCCTTAAATGCAAACCCAGCTTCATGGGTGGGGTGGATTTCCTCATTACGGGGAACCTAACAGGGCTCGGCACAAGTTAGATTGAATAGAGATAATTTGAAGTGACCCTGGGATATCACAGAGAACGACCTCCTAACCAAGAATTACAGCCTACGAGAGAGGCTTATTTCCCTGGTCCTGCCCTTGGAGGCAGATTTGAGCTTTTGATCAACTGAATACGAATAAACCTTTTCCAGGAAAAAATGGGAAAAATACGCTAAAATAAGTCCCCAGTTCCTGCTGCACTGCCAGCAGCAGTACATGATCTTTCATGGCAAGCTTTGACTTTACCCCTCCTTAAAGCATACTTGCACACAGCTTTCTAAATTCTGCCCCAGCTAATTCTTCTCTTGTAGGACGTTTCCTCTGGCACTAACAAACTGCCACCGCAGACCCCTGTCTTGAGGAGCATCCTGTGGCTTTTCCTGTGGCATAGCTGCAGCTCTTTGTACTTTCCACATGCTGGGTTTCACGCTGAGCAGAGCTTGGACGGGCAGAGGGTTAGCCCCAAGCCCACACCTGAAATGGAGACTTTGCCTCTGAAGCAATGGCCAAACTCTGCATGTTTTCACAGAAGTTGCCCTCTCCCTGTCCCTCGTGAAGCAGGTCCTCCAGTCACCTGGCTCACTGCTGTCATGTACAGTCATTTTTTCCCTTTTCATTTTCTTTTTTTTCTTTTTTAAGATAGTGTTTTGCCTACCTTATTGTTTTTATATTTTAATAAATATTTATGCTGCTATTATTAGCTACTAAGCTGCTGTATTATGCTAATATTAGAAGTTCCAGGAAAAAAAAAATCATTTAAATTCCTCCTGGATCCAAATGTAATAGACTCATCCCAAGCTCAGACTAACAAAAGAAAACATAGATTTGGTTTTCTTCCTGACTGTTTAGCATAATCAAGCCCTGCTAACCTCTCATTTATGCCTCAGAAATATGAGCGATATGACCCAAATGTAGCTCTCAGTCTGCAGCATGAGCTGGGTGTGCAATGAAAGCAGGACGTGCTTCATGTGGCACGTCGGGGTTTTGCTGGGAAGCCTAGCTGTTCACCAGTCTCGGGCATGTGTACGGAAGGATGGGCTAAAACCTTATTATTTGTTGACCGAATAATTCATCTTCCTTGTTGGATCTTTGCTTTAGATCCGATTTCCAGGACTTTTGAAAAGCAACATTGCTTAGGTTACCCTGTTTGTTTTTTCAAACAGAAAAGTTTTATTAATATGTGGACAAACGCCTTTAGTCCTTCCGTGGGACCTAGCTGTCTCCTCCAGCTCAGCCCAAGTCTCTCCATGCTCTCAACTTCTCCTGCTCCTTTCCATTTCTAGTCTTTCTGACGCAGCAGCATGAGCACGCTCATACACAGCTTTGCCTTCAGATGAGGTATTTCTCCCCTAACTTTTCCAACCTACCAAGCCCTCCCGACAGCTCTCTGCGCACACTTTTACCCTCACAAGCTGACCAGCAGTGATGAGACCTCGGATCACAGGTGCCGAGTCGCAGGTGCAGGAGAAGACAACCCTGTTTCTCAGCCGGTTTCAGCTGTGTTAATTAGTGCAAGCCGCGCTGGACGGCCCCAGCCCTGCCTTGCGCGCCGGCATAGCAGTGCTAGCCCACGCGGAGTGCGGCGACTGCAAATCACCCGAGAGATTTGCTGCTGCGCACGCGTTTCTCCAGCCACGCTGCAGCTCCTTGCGACATCTGGCAAGTATAATAAACTCCTCCAGGCTCAGCTCGTGGAGGTGGACTCGCTGCTTGCTTAAATCCAGCCCCGGCTACTTGACTGCCTTGTGCCCTACACAAACCCTGCCAGCGCCGCCACCTTTCCAGTAATCTCTTAATTCTCTTGATTCTGGGAGAAGATGTTGCCACTGGATTTCAGACGCGTTCCTCTGCAAGCGGCTTTGCATGCAAGTGTCTTGCTGCACATTTGGCTTTAGGCCCAGGGCTGGATTTAGTCATACAGCGTTAATTTTAAATTCTTAAAAATACTGAGGGTGAAACGGGGAGGGCAGCTGGAGAATTCCGCTTTATTAGTGTCAACACGACCGATTCAGTTTTGTGGCACTACAGGGAAGATTCAGAGAAAATTAATAGGTCTCTGTGGCATCTCCATTCACTCTCAATGGAGACCTCGGTGCCCCCAGGCCGTCCTCGGGGCCAGGCTGCTTTTGGCCAAGGACTCTACTTTCCCAGGCCAGCCCCTCTGCACGGGAGCTGGCGCTGCCCGGGAGGACCCTGGTGCCTCACTGCCCTCATGCAGATCTACAAACCGCCCTACTAAACTGGCCCTCTGCTAAATTTACTGATTCCTAGAGGCTCTCCCCAAAACTCTGGGTGTCTGAACTATTTGACATACAGCAAAGCAGGTGCTGATGCTCCTTTATCCAAATCCAGATTGTTTAAAAAAGCATGCAAAGGCTTACACATACTTGCTATTTAAACTCATTTGCGAGTTTTCCATCTAGCAGCTCCTGCCGGGTGAAGTTCTTGCAGACTGCGAATCGCAGAGCAGGCAGTGTGCACTGCAGTGGTCGGTTACGTAAGTCAGGCAGAATAGCTCGTTTTCCCCGACCAAATAATTACGTAACTAACCAAAAGAGTGTGAATGCAAAGTGCAAATATTAAAATCAAATATACAATTCCAAATCTATGCTAAGCTGGTAGATTACATAAGACTTCCTATCAGGAAATAGCAACACTACCATATGACTCACACAACCAGCATCTCGGTGGAACTGTGAATTTGTTCTTTTATAAAAAATCTTTTGGACTTTTCTGGAAATGTATAGTTTAGAGCTTGCTTTCAACAGCTCTATGAGCAAATATTCATGAAGGTTTTCCCCAGTGAAGCTTGAACGCCTGAATGTTGTCAGGATGTGCCACTAAAGATGACAGAAAAGAACATGAAAGCAATTTTATGTTTTATTTGATTTTTTTTCCATGGAAGATCGTTTAGCCCCCTTGCTAGTTCTTACCTGCAAACCAGCCCCCGTCATCTGGAGCCTCCCAAGCACAGAGAGTGCTGAGCAAACCGACCGGAAAAATATTGCCTCTGGTTTTCGGAAGATGTAGTGAAAACCCTTATGCAGCAAGTTTTTACCCTAGCAGGGGACGGAGGACTTTCTGGAGAGAAACCGGGGCCGCACGCACAGCGCAGCCCGGCCGGGAGCAGACCGCAGCTGGGGAAGGTCCCCCACGGCACCCTGCAGCCCGCGACCGAGGCGCTGGCCAGTCTCTCATTTTTGTTATGAGATGCTAGCTGTCTAAAGCAGAAACTTTGTCTGTTGTGTAAGCAAACACCACCTTGCAAAGGAAGGCCCTGGTTTTTAACTGGCCATGGGAAATGCTCCTGAAACACAAGTGACCAACAGCGAGAAGAGAAAACCCTGGGGGGGCTTGCAATAAACCTCAGCTCCCCAGAAATGCAGGTCATGTATTTGTGGGAGATAACGTAGCGCTGAGGTTTGAACTTTCTTTACCTCTGTCTCGAAGCACAAGTACCAGGGTGAGCAATACTCAGGCCCTCCTAAAACATGCTTCAGGAAAAAGTACAAAGGGCCACACCTCGGCTTTGGTAAATTGACAGGAGTGATGTGATACCGATTCCCTCCCGGGAGGCTCCAAAATGCTTTAATTTCTTTGTTTGTTTTCAGTCTGGCCCCGTCCCTGGCAAAGCTGGTGGCCGCAGGGGCTGCCACGGCGCTGGCATCCTGGTGGGACCCTGCTGCCCAGACCATGGGTCTCTCCCTCCCTCTCCCGCTCTCTTAATTTCTGCTGATTTCCAAACACAGTACATTCGGCTCCAAGTATCCCTGCTTCCAGCCCTTAGATTTCTCAGGAGAGCGAGAAAACGGGTGATTTGCTAAAAAGGGGACTGAATATTTATCTTTCTGTATCATTCACCTACTTTCAATGGTTTAATATGCTCCAAGGTACAACTCCATTGAGAGATCAGTGCCTGTTGGATTTAAAAAGGAATGGGGAGAATTGTATACGGTTACAGAATTTTTGATATGCGTGTTCATTTTAATCTGAGCGACATTATCATAATTTCACAGAGGAGATGTGAAACATTCAGATACAATAGCTGATGTAATTAAATGTAGCAGGGAAGTGAAGAGAAATGACAGGTTTCCATTTTCAGTATAAACATTCTTCCAAAAATTATGGGTGCTCAGCAACAAATATGACACCTATCTAAATTCAGGAAGTACAAAATGTTCATATCCATGCTGAAAGAGCATGCAGGCTCCGAAATCAGAGTGAGTTGTAGAAATGAGGTAATGATGAGGGATGCATTGGAGGAGTCACAGATGACCTGCTCGACTCTGAACAGCATCCCTTGGAGATCGGAGAATACAATTTTTTCGAGTTTTGGTGTTGGTTTTCCTGTGGAAAGCCAGAAGTGGAGAAATTCTGCCTTATATCAGGTTCACGCGGAAGTTCTGCCTAACGTCGGATTGCAAGTCCCTTTGGTTTTCTGAACGGAAGAGCCTGGGGTTCTTTCGCCGGGCTCCCGACTGGCTCCAACCTCTTCCCCCTGCTCCTCCTCGCCCCTGTGGACGGGGGCCGGGTCGGCGTTTTCGGGAGCGCTGCAGGAGACGGGCACATCAGCGCTGAGGACAGGGAGCGCCGGGCGGCCAGGCCCCAAGGCGCGGCGGGGACACCATAGATCAGTAGGCGTTTGCTTATTTTCTCTGCTCTGTGGAAGGGCAACAACCCTGCCTCCGCTCAGCGGATGAAGAAATGAGTCATGGGGATGCTCTGATCTGTACCTCGCTGCGTGGGACATCTGCGCCACGCCAGGGAACTGAGGCCAGTCCTCCCAAGCGCTAGCCTCCGTCCTCCCAAAGGACTGCGGGCCCGCCGGAGAGCACCCAAAGCAGGGCAGACGCCCATGCCACGGTTGGGCCAGCCCTAGGGAAAGCGGGCAAATTAAACTGCTTTGCATGGAACCGCGAGCAGATCCAGGCTTCTCTGAACATCTTGGCATGGACGGTTTGCCAGCAAGGCACACAGCTGCACCGCGGCCAGATCCTCTCCCATGAGTGGTTCGGAAAACAGGAGGTTGGGCCCCGCTCGCACGACGTCCTCCTCTGTGCTCTGCAGGTGGCCGAGCACTGGGACAGGTTGCCCAGAGAGGTTGTGGAGTCTCCTTCTCCGGAGATGTTCCAAACCTGCCTGGACACGATCCTGTGCAACGTGTTCTAGGTGACCCTGCTTGAGCAGGGGGCTTGGACGAGATGATCTCCAGCGGTCGCTTCAACCCCAACCCGTCTGTGATTCTGCTGGGCCAGGAGCCCTGTGTAGACCAGGACGCCGATGTGAACCAATCCCCCCGGCTCGACACCAGATACCTGCTCGGTTCAGCGACCTCCAGGTCAAATTCAGCCTCCACGACTGGCCTGTATATGCTCCTGGCTGAACCCCCATTTCTAAGCACATAGAAAACATTACGGCATCATTGAATCTCCCCTGAAAATTACCTGAAATTCAGCGAGAGATTTTCACTCAAAACTGTGTTCAAATCTCTGCGCTCCGGAGCAAAGTCAGACACACGCCAGGCGATCACACAGAAAACAAAATCTGCTTCAGCACAGGATTAGGGAAGACTCAGTGGACTCATTCACATTTCTTCTGTGAGATTTTAGGATGTTCAAGCTCAAAACACAAAGTGAAATTCCTGAAACATTGAAACTAATATGAAGAAAAAAATTAAGAAGTTTGCCTAAAAAGCTTCTCAAATGAGACCACAGAATTTTTCACATAGGAGAAACGTACAAAAGCTCTATGAACATGTTTTCTCTTTTCAAAAGCTGTTTTCTAAATGTCAGTTTTATCGCCTTTTTTTTAAACCATTTATGACCATATGTGTTTTTATGATATTCACAACATGCTTGTGCCACACAAGATGCAAATGTAATTTCCTGTTATAATGGCACAATATGCATAGCAACAAATGAGAAACGAGTGACACAAAATAATGAAAAGGGACTCTGCGCGCGCGTGTGCGCCGGCACGAGCCTTCCCCCCCCTGCCCCTGGCAGGGAGCCACCCCGAGCCCCACGGACGCGGAGCAGAGGACGCGGCGGCGGTCCGGGCTGCCCCGCCGCCACCAGCCGCTCTGCCGACGGAGGGCGGTTGCAATGCTTGCCGTAGCGGTTTTTTGCAAAGAAAGAAAGAAAAAAAAAAAAAAAAGTGGAATAGAAACCTGCCCCAAGCTCTGCAACCCCCAAACGCCGCCTCAAACCCGCTGCAAATACCCGCTCTCCTGCCTGAAGCAAGCGCCCGGCGCGCGACGCGGTGTGACCGACGTTTAGTCTCAAAAATGTTGTTTGGAACGGTTCCTTCCTGGAAAAAGCTGTTCTAACAAAAATCGCTTCTGTCAAGAGACCGGGTCGCATTTGACACGAAAGAAATTATCAGGAAAAAACGTTCTGAAACAGAAAAGTGTGTTCAAAAGTTTTCATTAGCTATTTTAGACATTTTGGATTTTTTAAATGTTTTCGTTTTACATTCCTATTATCTTAATGGTATGCCATATTAACCCCTATTATGTCAGTACAGGAGACAGAATAACACTGAAATATTTTGTTATTTTCATCCTGTTTATTAATCATTAAGGAAATTTGCAATAAAGTATCAACTGAAACATTTTATCCTCTTGAGAATTAAGCACTTTGCATTATTCTGAAAAGATCTGAAAGCCTGGTTTTGATTTTTTTTCAAGAACCCACCAGCGACCCCGGGTCTCACAGTCCCGTTTGCTTCTCACCTTTATCTATCTTTAATAGAATATAAATAATGCAAATACTATGCACACTTAAAACATTTTTAAAATGTGAACATCTGAGATGACATTCTGAAAAATATATAGGAGACCATCCAAAAATTAAGAGCTGGTGGGGACAGTCCACTTCATGAGACGTTTTAAAGACTTTTGTACATTCATTTTTCAGCTGGGAGCACGTGTCAAAATGTTAACATTTCTCACAAAGTGCAAATCAAGAGTTCTGGCTAGTTCTAGTTATGACCTTCAGTGACACATACAGTCTGTTAAAAAGGAAAAAAAAAAAAGTCATACTTAAAATATTCATACCTCAGCTCGCAGACTGACATGTGTAGCAGTTAGGAAGGAAAACATTCCTGAGGGCTTCAACTGCCTGATTTTTGCTTTTGTAGGAATTACTCATTGAATAATAAATTTCTCTGAATTATTTAGAGATTTTTCGTGTAATACACCGGAATACAATTCCCACCTTGATACGCACTTGTAAGCTCGTAACTTCACTGCGCCCAGGGAGCGGTGCAGCGGCGGCGCGAGAGCTGCCACGCGGCTGCCGCCCGTCCCCGTGGCCTCGGGCCGGTGGCCCCATGGGACCGCGCAGCCCTGCCTGTCCCCGCAGCCTCAGGCCGGTGGCCCTGCGGGACTGCACAGCCCTGCCCATCCCCGCGGTCTCGGACCGGTGGCCCTGCGGGACTGCGCAGCCCTGCCCATCCCCGCGGTCTCGGACCGGTGGCCCTGCGGGACCGCGCAGCCCTGCCCATCCCCACGGTCTCGGGCCGGTGGCCCTGCGGGACTGCGCAGCCCTGCCCATCCCCGTGGCCTCGGGCCGGCTGCCTGCGGAGCCGGCGTGACACGTCCGTGCTGCGCGTGCGAAGCGCCCAGGCCGGGGGCTGCCGGGGGCTGCCGGGCGCCGCCGCCCTCTCCCCTCGCTGGCTTTCCGCACGCCTCTCTGCGCGGAGGAGCAGGCGGCAGCCCCGACGCGCGCGCGGTGACGTGGCCGGCGCTGTGCCCGCGGCGGGTTCATCCGTCACGCGTAATTCCCGGCCCGAGCCTGCCAGCCCTCCCCGTGCGCACGTTGCCAGCTTCCCTCCGGCTCGGGTTTGCTGCGCTGCGGGCGAGCGCGAGGCCGTGAGGAGCCTCTGCCGAGCCCCGCGCCCACCAGCACCCACCAGCGCCCGCGGCCGTCCCTTCCCGCCGGGCATGTCAGGGTGCCGGGTCACAAACGCCAAACGGGGGTTGTCCCCGTCGCCCATTTCTACGTGTGGGCTTTCCCTAGCTCTGCAGTCGCACGTCCTTCTAAAATGGTCATATTCGGTTGCTCCTGCCTAACGCTGGCTGTCGGTGAGCTGCAGCCTGGATGAAGCGTGCAAAGAGGGAGAGCGTGCAGCATGGTGCGAGGGGTTTCCACAGCGCGCACTATGTGGCAAGGGATCTCCACCACGTGCAACGAGATGCGAGGGGTTTCCACCACGTGCAATACGGTGCAAGGGCTTTCGGTGACTTGCAGCGTGGAGGAAGGGGCTTCCACCATGTGCAATACAGCACGAGGGGTTTCCACCACGTGCAATACGGTGCAAGGGCTTTCGGTGACTTGCAGCGTGGAGGAAGGGGCTTCCACCATGTGCAATACAGCACGAGGGGTTTCCACCACGTGCAATACGGTGCAAGGGCTTTCGGTGACTTGCAGCATGGAGCAAGGGGCTTCCACCATGTGCAATACAGCACGCGGGGTTTCCACCACGTGCAATTTGAGGTGAGGGGTTTCCGCCACATGCAGTGCAGCGTGAGAGGTTTCCACCACGAGCAGCGGTGGCGAGGAGCAGCTCTGCTTTCGAGCTTGGTGGCTTGGCAGCACCTCTCTGCTCGGTGCCCTCTTTTGCTCTCGCATTGCCTCTGTGAGCTGCAGATCTTCAATAATTAAATCAACCTCAAGATTTGCTTTAGCTCCCTTTCTTGTCAGGAGCGCTGATGAAAAGGAAATGAATTGAATTTTGCTTTTTGACGAACGCGCTGGAACGACACCGGGGATGGAGTCAGACAATTAATTACGAGCGAAGGAGCAGTTTCAATAGGGCTTCAAATAGCTACAACTCCCTTTGCAGGAAGTTCAACCTGCACAACGCGCGGGTTGAAGCCGGACTGACATATCCATTGCATATTTATAAATAATAAGCAGAGGGATTTTTTTTTTTTCCGAATGCGTGTGGTATCATGTTGTCCTAATTTAGGAGCTTTTGTGTCTCATCATAAAGAGCACTAGAACAAGAGGATTAGGGGAAAACTCTTTGAAAATCAGAGCCCATGTTATTGCTTCTTGATGGACTAACAATTCAGATCTAATTGATCACAGCATTAATTATACATAATCTCTATGTACTAGGGCAGCCTTGTGGGATATTTCTAATCAAATTAAAACTAATTCAAAGCAATCTGACATTACAGAATGTTTTGTCTCTATTTTAGGGCAGGGAGTCGGGGGATATGAAACGCACACTGCATCTTGATCTGCGCGCACGCACCGCACGACGGCCGGCCTCGGCGAGAATCACGGCCGCGGCGCGGTGCCGCGGCGCGTGGGAGCCGGCGGCAGCCGCGCTCGCGGAAAGGGCCTGAAAGCAGGACGAGTTACACGGCAGCCTGGAGAAGCTGCAGAGCGAAACGTCAGCGCGCGGAGGCGAGTCTGGAGGGCGGCAGAGCTCAGGCAGCGGCGCCGGGCAGCGCGCAGCGCGGCGGGCTGCTCGCTCCCAGCCCAGCCCCGTTCCCGCGTCCGCCCGGTAAAGGGCTTCTCATCGTCCTTCGCTGAAAGCAAGGGTAGACGTGTTTCGCTTTCTTTTTATGAAAACACTCAGAGGAGTTTGGAGGATATATTTAAGTTAAAAATAGTGCTTTTAATTGAAAGTAAGAAGGCAGCCTGCTTACCTCACAGCTTGGATGGAGCATATCCAACAACACACAGTAAGAAAAAAGAGCGTGGACCAGATCCTTGTCTGGTGCAAATCGGTGAAACTTTACTGCCTTCACCCAGCCGAGGGGCTCGTCTGGTTCATCTAGTTTTTCAGGCTCCCCCCAGCAGCCAAGTTCTGGCCCCCCAGTCAAGTCCTCTGTCACGCCCCTGACGCCCAAACCAGCGGCAGAAGGGTGGCGAACAGCACGCAGGGTGCTCCGGTCAGTTTGGATCTTGCTCGGGCTCTGCCTGCGCCTTGTGTTGGGCCACAGGGAAGAGGCGCTGGTGCAGCCGAGCGAATGCATCAGGGTTGCAGCCAGGCAGGTGCAGGAGGGTTGCAGGCAGGCGGGTGCACACAGGCTGCAGCTGGGGGGGGGGGTGCACGTGGGTTGCAGCCCCGGGCAGGTGCTTGAGCGTTGCAGCTGGGTGGGTGCGTGAGGGTTGCAGCTGGGAGGGTGCCTGCGGGTTGCGGCCGAGCGGGTGCACGAGGGTTGCAGCCAGGCAGGTGCGTGCGGGTTGCAGCTGAGCAAACGCACGCTGGTTGCAGCTGAGTGGGTGCACACCAGTTGCAATCGAGAGGGTGCACACGGGTTGCAGGCTGGTGCACGCGGGTTGCAGCCAGGCGGGTGCCTGCGGGTTGCGGCCGAGCAGGTGCAGGCTGGTTGCAGCTGGGCTGGTGCGTGCAGGTTGCAGCTGGGCTGGTGCGTGCGGGTTGCAGCTGAGTGGGTGCACACGGGCTGCAACTGTGAGTGCACACCAGTTGCAATCGAGAGGGTGCACGCGGGTTGCAGGCGGGTGCCTGCGGGTTGCGGCCGAGCAGGTGCAGGCTGGTTGCAGCTGGGCTGGTGCGTGCGGGTTGCAGCTGAGCAGATGCACGCGGGCTGCAGCTGTGAGTGCACACCAGTTGCAATCGAGAGGGTGCACACGGGTTGCAGGTGGGGTGCACGTGGGTTGCGGCCGAGCGGGTGCAGGCTGGTTGCAGCCAGGCTGGTGCGTGCGGGTTGCAGCTGAGCAGATGCACGCGGGCTGCCGCTGTGAGTGCACACCAGTTGCAATCGAGAGGGTGCACGCGGGTTGCAGGTGGGGTGCACGCGGGTTGCGGCCGAGCGGGTGCACGAGGGTTGCAGGTGGGCAGGTGTGTGCGGGTTGCAGCTGAGCAGACGCACGCGGGTTGCAGCTGAGTGGGTGCACGCGGGCTGCAGCTGAGTGGGTGCACACCAGTTGCAATCGAGAGGGTGCACGCGGGTTGCAGCCAGGCGGGTGCCTGCGGGTTGCGGCCGAGCGGGTACAGGCTGGTTGCAGCTGGGCTGGTGCGTGCGGGTTGCAGCTGAGTGGGTGCACGTGGGTTGCAGCTGAGTGGGTGCACGCGGGCTGCAGCTGAGTGGGTGCACACCAGTTGCAATCGAGAGGGTGCACGCGGGTTGCAGCCAGGCGGGTGCCTGCGGGTTGCGGCAGAGCGGGTACAGGCTGGTTGCAGCTGGGCTGGTGCGTGCGGGTTGCAGCTGGGCTGGTGCGTGCGGGTTGCAGCTGAGTGGGTGCACGTGGGTTGCAGCTGAGTGGGTGCACACCAGTTGCAATCGAGAGGGTGCACGCGGGTTGCAGGCGGGTGCGCGCGGGTTGCAGCAACGCGGGCGCAGGCGGGCGGCAGCCAGGCGGGTGCAGCCGCGAGGCCCCGCCGCAGCGCGCAGCCAGGGCAGGGCCCGGCGCCGCGGGGCCTCCCCGCGCGTGCGGCGCAGCCGCGCTGGGCCGGCGGCGAGGCGCTGCTCCGCCGGCCGCGCCGGGCCGCCGCGCGCTTCTCGCAGCTGGGGCTGCTGGGCTGCGGGGCCACGGCTCCCCTCTGACCTCAGCCTGTTAAAATCTTTGAAGGGTCCACGTTAGCCGCTTTCAGCATGTTTAGAATAATAGAACAGGTTGGAAACTTCAATAAAAAGAGGTTTATTGATTCTAATTAAATCTTTCTTAAATGTATAGCAGACACCGATTCTAGCTAACTTTAATTTAGGACTGACATTTACATGCTGTCTAAGAAGTAGGAATTCAGAGTGGACAATTCATTTTAATTTTGGTGAAAAATATCATTTAAATGTCAGAAAACTGCATATTTAACATTTGCAGTAATTAAGTGACTTTCATTTAATAATAAATCTCTCTTGTCTCTATTTACACTCATTCCTCTGTCCTGGTCGGGCACTTTCTGTAGTGATTGAACTACCACTAATTACTTCTTTTCAAGTGTAAATATGTTTTAATACTTTTTGCTAGCCAAGTTGCACGTTTACTGTTTAGCTGATAATAACTTTTTAAAATGAAATCCTTAAATTGGGGACTTTTTTCACGTGACAAGTTTTTGTGTCTGTCCTGCAACAGAAACAAGTCTAGACTAACCCACCTGCATCTGGTCTGGGTGTAAATTCCTCCAAACCCACCATCTGGAACGGTTTTCCTATAAACACAAAGAAAAATCTGCTGTAACCTCCCCCCTAAACCCCAAGACATCCTCAAACTGTTGGCGAAAATCACTGCGTTTTCCATCTTCTTCCTTGGCAGCGCTTGGTTTCACAGGACACAGAAAGCAAATGCGAAGCCTCGGTTTTGAATTCGCTGCTCCGGGAACACCACGTTCGAAGATGTGCATCCAAATATTTTCTTACTGTTTTGCATCCAGACCTGATGGGTGGCAACACTTCCCTTCTCTGACCCCCTCTTGGTCTCTCCTCTATTTTCTATCCAAAAATTAGGAGAAATACTGTTTTCGTTAGTGATTTCTCCTTTGCTGCAAACACCTCTTAGGGGCTTATTTTGCATCAGGAGCTAAAACCTTCAGGATTTAACCTAGAATAAAACACATTTTCATGCTGAAATGTTAAAAAAAGTCAGCCTTGCCTTTTTTTGATGCAAAATCAGCTATTAGGTGCCAAAAATTCTAAAATACTTCTGAGCCCTGATGGGACTCAAAATGAAAGTGAGCGAGTTTGGGGAGAAAAGGCAGGGGATGTGGAAATTCTGCAAACACTCTGTTTTCACTCCCTGGCAGACGTTACCGTACTTCTGTGGCACCGGTGGTGCCCGCCCTGTCCCCGGTGTGACTGCACGGACCACGTCGTCGGTGTGGGCGAGACCCGCTGGAGGTGCCCCTGAGCTGGGAGGTGGCTCGGCAGTGCCCCTCCAGCTGGCTCTCCCTTGGCTCCCAAGCCTTTTCCACCGGGATGAGCCGGCAGCCCGTTCCCTGTCCGCAGGGAAGGTGGAGCAGCAGGCGCCGGAGGGCTGTGGCTCCTTGGGACACCCTTCACCTTGCTGCGTTCATGGTCACGCACCCATCTGTCCCGCGGCGCTTTCATAGAAGGGTTGAGGTTGGCAGGGACCTCTGGAGATCATCTAGTCCAACCTCCATGCTCAGGCAGGGTCACCTAGAGCATGTTAGACAGGGTCACATCCAGGTGGGCCTTGAAGATCTCCAGAGAAGGAGACTCCACAACCTCTCTGGGCAACCTGCCCCAGTGCTCGGTCACCCTCCGAGCATGCTGACTTTCACCTCCAGCTTCAGGCTGCTGTCGCGGGTCTTTGCCGACTGCTCAGCACTTTGCTCCAGATGCTGTTGCTGCACGAGCACATGTGCCACCACCCATTTCCAGCAGAGTTGGCTTAATGATACCTGTTATTTAGGAACTATATGTTCCATACCCGCGGGCGCTGTGGGCACCGAGGCGCGTGGCCGTATGGACGCTGGCGGATGTGGCCAGGTGACTGCCGTTAATAGGGAGGTGCTGCAGGAGGTCCATCTGCGCGCCGGCCCCAGATGCCCAGCGCCCTGGCCGGAGCGCAGGGCACGAGGAGCCTTGAGCGCTTGAGGCACGGAGGTGAAGGCGCTCCCAAAGCGCCCAGGGCTGGCGCTGGGGACAGAGGCGCCCCGGGCTCGGCACGGCGGGACCCAGCTCCAGGCTGCTGCAGAACCCGCTGGCCGGAGCGGCTGCGGTGGCCCGTGCGATACTGGCTGTCCTGTGCCAGTGGTTGTCAGGAATAGCGATGACATCGTGCTGTAACTGGTCGAGAAGTTTCAAAATAGAAAATTTTAGTGATTTCCTCTCTTATTTGGATATTTTAAGAGGGGAGAGGGATTTGCAGGTTTTGCCCCAGCCTTTTCCTTGACCTTAGGAAACATTTTTCATCAGGGACCTTGGAGGTGCCCTGCCGAGGCGGTGCGAGCAGGGGACGGCCGGAACAACAGGGGACATCGGCGCGGCCAAGGCGCCTGTGTCCTCGGCAGCTCCCTCCTCGGCAGGGAGCCCCGGCGCCGCCGGTGAGGGCATCTCCGAGGGCTTCTCCCGCGGTGGGGTGCAGCCAGGCGTCGGGCTCCCGTGCCGGCCTCCCCCGAGGAGGGCTGCTGCTTCACAACAGATGTTTCTGCAAGTTTGGATTTATTTTTTGTGAAGGTTTTACAAGAATCAATTCCAGTTTGTAAGTCTTCTCTTTTTTTTTTTTTCTTCCTGAGGACAGAAGACGATTTGGAGAGCGCGTCCCTGGGTTCTGGCTGAAGTGTCACTTATTGCTTTTAAACCTCTGCAGTTTTACGAGAGCTCCGGCCGCCGGAGGCAGAGCAGCTCTCACGTTCCCGGACCGCGCGCCTTGCACCCCGTTGCACACGCAGCGCGGGGGCTGCCGGCCCGCGAGCCGAGGGACCGGCCGGCCACGGGCCGCAGGCGGAGACGTTACCCCCGTGCCCCGGCTGTATTCAGGGGCCGCTTGCAAAGCGCAGCGGTCCGGGGGTGCCCGGGGCGGCCCCGAGCCCGGCGAGCGGGCTGGAGCCGAGGGACACGGCTGGCGCGACCGGCGCGAGCGTGGGGCGGCGACCGGCGTCCTCCCGTCCTGCATTTATAAAACGCTGCTTTCAGCTGCTTTTAAGTTTGCCGAGATTTCCTGCTGTGTGCCAGTCTCCAGTTGACTTTTTTTTTTCTTCTCCCCCAGCCAAAATAAATTCAACCGTTTCTGAGCGTGAGGCCACGGGAAAATACCTTCGTCCCGCATTCGGATGCTACGGCAGGCCGTTCTTGGGGAGCAACGGCGCACCACGTGGGTCCTGGTCACCTACAGCATTTTGCACAGCACGCATACTCCCCTACGTCGCTTTTTTACTAGCGTGTATATGCGTATTTACATAGAGGAAAAGCAAATACCATTTACGAGCAGAGGTCCCGCGGCTCTACCCTCTCCCGGCGGCAGGGACCGGGGACACGCTGCCAGCGGCTCTTAGGTCCCAGCACGGTGTCCGAGCGTCTGCTCTCGGCCGGCTCAGAGGCACCGCGGGCCGTCGGGGCCGCCTCCGCCCCGGCGAGGGACTTCTCCGCACCGCGCGATGGGATCTTTTCTGTTATTTTTCAGCTCTGATCAAGTTTCCAGGCATTTTGTATTGCACTTGATTTAGCTTTGCTAGACTAAGCACATTATTAATTGGTTCTCTTTTTATTTACAGTACTATTGCTTGAAATATATACTACACTCGGTAATTGAATTTTTGGAATACAGTAATTAAAAAAGTCAAAAGAGCAATAAACAGAAGCGTTAGTAAATAATTGCATCTGAGAACGAGCATAAATCATCCAGATTAAATGATTTTATATCATATTTGAACTCTTTAATTTTAATTTATGGTTTCCAGACAATTTACAACCGCTGCTGACTTTGTTTTCTTCTGCGTGCCGCGCAGCCTCGGCGCTGATAAAAACGTCCTGCCGGTCCTTGGACTTTGTCGTGAGCATCTGTCCAGGTTGTTTTTCCCTCCCTGTGCCCCCGGCCGGGGGCACCCCTGGGCCGCGCGGCTGCGGCGTCGCGTGCCCCGTGCAGCTGGGAACTCGCCTGCCCCGCTGCGAAAACACCGCTGCTGCGCCGCAGACCTGGTCCCAGGGCGCGAGGGGCAGACTTAGTCGGGGAGGGAGGGGGTGGTTAAAAACCAACATTTCCAACCCGCCGCCAACCGCTATCCCAGGCAACGCTCTGGACGTGTCATTTTCTTTCTAATATGATACATTTTTCACCTTTGGCTGTGGCAGGTTCCTTTGAAAACCAGACGTTATTCCTAGCCTCTGACAGAAAAGGATCATTTCTTTAGCACAGCATTAGACCGAAATCCACGGGCTGCTGTAGCGACTTCTGCCTGAAGTTTCTGTGCTTTTTCTCAGTAAGCTGAACTTTACTCACTGCCACTTCTGAAACGTGCCATCTTCCTGGATTACACTCGATAAGCACTTGCTGAAGATATAAGCTATCAGTTTTGTAGTTTTGATCTCCCAGAATTCAATTTTTTCTGGCTTAAGATCAAAAGATGACAAATATCTTGAAAGGAGACAGAAGCGTTATTGTTGCTATTTGAGGATAGCGGCATGTCAGAAGCAGAGATGGGCTGTAAACTATCCTGTTATTTGGGAGAAGTGTTTCCAACCTACATATTAAGTTGGGCTTGATAATTTTGCACATCTTTATGGGGAATAAAAGCTGCTGCGGTGCGGTGCCGACAGCATCCGCTCGGTACGGTTACTCTGCTCAAGGCATGTGAGCATGTCACCAGGGAACTGGGGCTTTAACTGGTGCTGGGAGAGGACAGTGTATCTGAAAGCATCTGTTGGGGGGAGAAAAAAAGAATAAAAAAGAGACAGTAATCTTCTAACACCAGCATCAACAAAAGGCAGCAAAGGAAGGAGTCAAACTGTTTGAAAATGCTGAATGTGTTAGGAGGGGATAAGGAGGCAAATGCATGCTGGGCTCACGTGGGGTCTTTGCTACAGGCACTGCTCAAGATCTCGGGGACTCCCCAGCCGAGCAGAGCAAGGTGCCCCCACTGCTCGGCGTGACCAGGATGCTGGGCAGACGTGGTATGGGATGCTGAGCGGGATGCTGTGCAGGATGTGTGGGATGCTGAGCGGGGATGGTGAGCAGGACCTCGTATGGGATGCTGAGCAGGACGTTTGGGATGCTGAGTGGGGATGCTGAGTGGGGTGCATGGGATGCTGAGCAGGGACACAGAGTGAGGCACATGAGATGCTGAGCAGGATGCTGTGCAGGACGTGTGGGATAGTGAGCAGGACCTTGTACGGGATGCTGAGCATGACGTTTGGGATGCTGAGTGGGATGCATGGGATGCTGAGCAGGGACACGGAGTGAGGCACATGAGATGCTGAGCAGGGATGCTGAGTAGGACATGTGGGAGGCTGAGCAGGGATGCTGAGCAGGACACATGGGATGCTGAGCAGGGATGCTGAGCGGGATGTTTGGGAAGCTGAGCGGGGATGCTCTTGCAGGGCTGTGCTCTGTGGGCTGAAGCTCACGAGAGGCTGCCTCCCCACTGAGTAACTGCAGCTTCATACACAACAGCAATGCCTTTAACCCCCACAGCATTAATTATTCTACCACATGAATTATTAATTTTATTCATAGCAACCCGGTGCCTGGGGAATCACCTGCATTTCTGGCTACCATACAGTGGGAAACAAACTTTGCCCCCCAGTGCCCATGGTCCCACCTCACCCCTCTTTATTTCTCTGTTGCAGAATATGCTAAAATGATATTCCCAAAGATTGTTGCTTCAGCTACGTTTCACATTGCCAATCCTGTTCGCTGCTGAGTGAGGCAGGAGCTACAGCCTGTCCCGGGCACAGCGCAGCAGCTTTGCACAGACTGCTGATTTTCTCTAAGCTGCCTTTAAGCATTTCAGAGGCTTAACAAACCACTGACTTCTGAAGAAGTCAGTGTACATTTGGTTTTATTCATGTGTTTGGAGCAGCACCAGTATCACATCTGGTGGGTAAAAGGAGGAGATGAAGAAGGACTTATAACCTGCCTGTGTTGGGTAGAGGAGCCAGAGCATCACCAGAGCACGGCGCAGCATCGCTGTCTGCGGGCACCGGCTCTTCGTGGCGCCGGGTCTCCAGCCCTTGCCAGTATTATCAGTGTTGGACTTTTTGTCTACAGCCACCACACAGGTCTTTAGGACTCCTTAACTTATGTAAAATATCATTTTCATGACATATTCTATGACTTTCATAATGTATTTTTAGCACCTGGTAGAATAGTGGCTATTTACAGTATTTCTACCTTTTGAGGCAATGTTTGAATTACACCTATGTATTTACAAAGAAAAAAATGGAGTGAATCACCAAGAAAAAGCACTGAGGAACATGTGGACCAAGCTCCTCTTTAGGAGCCTTCTTCCAGAGAACAGGCATTGCCGTATTAGTACGCTGTTGTATTAAACACTGAGTCTAATTAAATTCAATCAATCAAATTACTCAAAGGTAATTCAATTTTTTAGCCCAAAAGACAGTAGCAAAATACATGCTGAAGTACCATATCAATTGACTTATGTTATTTAGACTTGTCTTAGTAACATAATTTGAAAATAAAAAGGCAACACTTACCCATTCCTCCCAGCATTTATCTCTGTGCAAAAAGAAAACTCAAACCAAACAGGTCATTTCAACTAATAAAGACAAAAATGTGCTGTTTCAGGATAGAAATATTTGCATTGTTCTTTGCTGAAAGTCCTTAATAGCAATTAAACGCATTTGGGAACGCCTGCGGCGCCCTCCCTGCTGGAGGAGGGGCGGCGCTGTGCGTGGGCTGCTGGATCGGACCTCAGGCCGTCGCGGGCCGGGCTCGGAGACTGAGGCTTGTCCCCCAGTCAGGCTAATTTCCCCAGTTCACAAGAATAGCTACTTCTGAATTTCTTTGGGTGTCTGTGTTTGTGAAAACCCACTTTTATGTCCATGTAAACATTGACTCAAGAAAATTAATGTCTAGTTTCAGAAAAATACTTTCTATTTATATTGAAATTTAGGCATGCATTTTTCAGTCATGTCACACTGAAACTCGACGCCAAAGGGGACATTTGACATTTGACAAAGAAGACAGATATCTCTGGGTTTTAGGGTCCAGACCATTCCCCAGTTTGCACGAGGGCAGCTGCAGGCTGCTGCAAGGAGCATCGCTGCAGGAGAGGCCGAGCAGACCCCGCGGGCCCCTCTGCGACAGCCCCAGGCAGCCCCAGCACCTTCCCAAATGGAAATACTTGCAGAGCTGCTCCCCAAAATTGCATTAAAAAAACACCTTGCTCGTTCAGAGAAATCGGGCAAATTTCAAAACAACTGTGAAGAAAAAAGTTGGCGAAGCAATGCTAGTGGGAAAACAGCTATTGACTTGTGAAAGCAAGTGGAGATGTAAGATACCAGATCAACAATTGTAAAGATAAACACAAGAAAAAATACGTTATCAATATATAGTCGAAGTATCTATACATAAAATAGCCCAGGAATCTGGCATTACTAAGAGAAAAACAAGCTGAGTTCCTTTTGCTTGTTTCTTTTTTTGGTTTCCATTTTTTAATCTAGACAAATTGCTTTCAGACCCAAGTGATGAATATCAATTCAGTTCCATGAAAGATAAAATATGGACATTAGCTCTTCCTTTTGCTCATTAATTCTTATCCTCTTGCAATTATGATGGTTATAAACCTTTAGCATCACAACCTAGAAACAATTAAAAAAAAGAATGAAATTGTAAATAGAGATTAATTTATTTCAGTAAATTATGCTGACAAGGGATATGAGCCCCAGCTCATCCTTGGATGAACCCCACTAAACCCAACATGTTGTACCATGAGTATATCTGGACAGTCGCATTTCCAAGTAAATAATGGGGGTATCTGTTATGGGTGATTTTCTAGATGTGCCAAGAGAGCTGTGCAAACTCGTGATGGTGCAATTTTTTCCCCAAAGCAAATGTGATAATTGCTATGAGCAAGCGAGGTGGCCTGCCTGCTCCAAGGGCTGGAGGTCTCACCAGCTCTGCGGGGGTAAAGGCAGTGCCGCGCAGAGTGGATTTTGGTCATCCAGAGGGCAGACGGCTCAACTCTTTGCTTTGAGTTATCAGCACTTGCAGCGTCAAGGAAGACATCTGCTCAACCTTAAGGTCACACAAGCCACATCGCTGCCCTGCTGACCTCCTCATCTGGGTAACGAGTATGAAATCCAACCTGCATGGTGGGCAGTCTGGGCTGGAGACCCTCTGTGGGAACGGACAGGAGTCCTGGCTGTAGGACGTCAATGGGGACTCAGATGCCCTGGACATCAGAGATGGTGGCAAAGTCATGGACGGAAGGAGCAGGCCACATCCTGAGGGAATCCCGCACATGCAGTGTGGGGAGCAGATAACGCACACTGCCTTCAGGCCTGGGGGCTTGGAGAGGTTATCAGCCCGCCTAGCACCCGCGAGGCAGGAACACTGCCAGCGCTGGCAGGAGCCCTCCCCACGCCTGCTGCAAACGAGGA
Organism: Rhea pennata; assembly: GCF_028389875.1. Classification (NCBI taxonomy): domain Eukaryota; kingdom Metazoa; phylum Chordata; class Aves; order Rheiformes; family Rheidae; genus Rhea; species Rhea pennata. Next base: position 81,172,512 of record NC_084702.1, on the reverse strand, counting down.
TTCTGCCAGGGTTTGCACAAAAGGAGCTTTTGTGCTTCATGCATGCAACTCAGGGCACTATTAAAAGCAAAAAAAAAAAAAAAAAAAAAAAAAAAAAAAAAAAGAAAATTGGGCCTATTGTTTTGAGAGCTATTAAAATTGCATTGTTAGGAGGATTTATTGAAGAAAGATTGTGCTGGGCTTCTGTAAAAGCTGGTAGCTACCAGGGAGAAGATAGAGACGGGTCTGAAACAAGCCACTTTGAAAGATGGGAAATTTTGGCTCTGCAAATGAACAATATCCTGATAGCATGGTAACATTGTGACTTGCAATGCCTCCCAATACCAAAATCTGTCGGTGTTGACACCACCCACCGCAGCAGCGTGATGACCATAACCCTCAGTCTCATGCACAAGATAATCTGGTGTCCTCTGCCAGGGACGTTGCTGAGCCAGGGCTGGTTATGCAGCCATTTGTGTGATGGTGTCTCTGCTCTCACATAGAGGAGAAGGAGGGAGAGGAGGAGGAGAAAGAGTTCCTGCTGCAGCTGAAGGCTGAAGGCAGCTTCTCAGTGAAGCCAGGCTGGTGAGGATGGCCCATGAGGACGGTGGCTCCCCTGCAACCTGCTCAGTTCACATCCCGGACATTTCATTGCACGGTGCTGTCTGATTGCACAACTTCCCCTGCAGAACATCACAGGGGACTGAAGCGGCATTGCCCATGGCCAAGATGACAGTGCTTGGTTGCTCTCTAACATGGGCCTTTGCTCCGTGGAGGAGACATGCCAGTGGAGCACATGGTAAAGCTGAAGCCCAGAAGCAGGGCCAATAATCTATATTGAGACTATTCTGAAATCTATCAAAGAAACACAGACTGGGAACAACATCCTCCCTCTGGAAGACTGAGGAGTCCTATCTGCTTACTGCAGCAAAGCATTTGCAGTAGTGCTTTGTGACAGTTTTTCAACAGAAATTTAAGTTGTTTGGACATGCATGAAAAAATGGCCAAAATTAGTGCTAATGCTTCCAGCACTGAGCTGCATGAGGTGGTTCAGTGGCTTCTCACAGACCTGGCCCCATTTACCAACCCCATCAGCATGTGCCATGCAAGGATAGTCCCCTGTGAAGAGGAGCACCAGCAGTGGCCAGGGTGGGCAGTGGGCTTGGCCGACAGTTAGACATGGCCTTGAGAGGTTGGACGAGTGCAGCAAAAGCAGCTATCAAGACACTGAACTGTATATACAGACCTGCCACCTTTTATGAAGGGGCATCACCCTCCTCCTAAATAGATCAGATTCAGCCTCAGTTGTTTTCCTCTTCTTTTCTCTTCCCATCGTTTCTCCATTTCCATTCTGCACTTTGCAGTTAAAGCATGGCCAGGGATGCAGAGAGCACATCGATTGCACAAGGCACCAAAGCAAGGGCCACCACGAAAATGAAGCAGAGCCCAGGCTGAGATAAATCAAAATCCTCTGGGTCAAGTGCTGTAGGGACAAGAGGCTGGCGAGAGTCTCCAGAAGATGCAGCCGTGTTTCAGAAGTCCTAGAGGTGAGCCAGGCAGAGCTGGACCGACTGTCACTGACTCCTGAATTTTTCCACCTTCTAGAGCAAATATTCATGACAAATCTGTGTACCCAGAGCAGGAAACACTCCCCTCAGACTCGCGGCGGCTCCGGCTTTTCACATTTTCTGAAGCCTGGGAACGGTTGGAATCTGCCGCATCCTGGAGCCTGCCAGTTCCCGGGTACAGTATGTGATCGTTGCGCAGGAGACCCATTGGGTTTTAATGGCTCAGATGCAAGAACAAGCTGATGCACTCTGCTTTTGAGCTTGGCATTGTGATGTGCCTGACAGTTACATATGAATATTAGCCATCTGCAGGATATGAAGATACAGCTACAATTTCTTTCTTTCTCCACCTCCTCTCTCTCTCTCTTTTTTTAATTTTTGGTGGGCCAAATTATTGTTGAATCATTTTTGAACCAGTGGTCTCTTCAGACCTAAATTTAAACAAACAAGTCTGAGCACTATTTGGCCAACTCTATTGAGAATAAGATAATTAAAAAAAAAAAGAAAAAAAGAAAAACCCCTCAGAAAACTCTTTAAAAGCAATGTTGAGAGAAATGAGCTGCAGATAGCTGCAGTTCTAACATAAAGGGTTTATCTGAACTTTGGATTATGCAGCTCTTGAATGAGTGTTTTGCACTTGTGTTGAAACAAAGGGCATTTATCTGGGTGGTTTGGATGACTAAATGTATTTGGAAAATAAGTCTAACTTGAAAGGCATTAGTCATATATTTTTAGGCTACTGAAACAAGCTATTTTTCTGTCGACTAAACCCCCTCCAACTACTATTGGTCCATAACCCACTCCCCGTGGCTTGGTTTATAGCCTGCTCTGAAAAGGTCTGCGAAGGAGGAATATCCCCGTGCACGTGGGAAGCGGGGAGCAAAGCGCGGGGAGTTTCCATAATAACCATCCATCCGCCAGGAGAGCAGGAGCCGAAATGGGAATCCCCACGGATAAAAGCTCACGGCTGATAAACTCTGAACAAAAGCTTCCCCGCTCCCCGCCGGGCCGTGGCAGCCCGGTGCCCGCCGCAGAGCTGGCTCCGCGCGCCGGGGCCGGCGCTTGCACCCTGTCTTTACCTGCCAGAATTTTATCAACAGCCATTTCCCTCAAAATGGAAAAAAAAAAAAAAGAAGAAGAAGAAAAAGGCACCTAAAAGCATATTTTAGAGCAGCATTTCATTGCACACCTGATTTTCCCTGCTGCTGTTTCTGCCCACGGCGCCGAGGGGCTTCCCGAGGGAGCAGCGGTGCCGCTCGAGGCCGGCGCCGTAGATCGTAAGGATCGAGGGTCGCCCATCAGGGCCTTAAACCGGTAACCGGCCTCTCGAAGGGCCCCGCAGGGAGAGGGGAAACAGCTTAGACGGCAGCGAAGCGGGGCCAGCCCGCGCCGGGACGCTTCCCCGGCCCTCGCAGGGCCCGCAGCGAGGAGCCCCCCGCCGGCGGGCACGGCTGCCCGGGGGGACGCTCGGCCGCGGCAGAGGAACGGCGCGATCGCCTTCCAGAGCGCGATTAGAAAAATCACTTGCTTGGGCTTTGTGTGGTTTTGCCACAAATCATTTTAGCGTGATGGGATGCGCGTTCTGCACCTTGGAAACATATGCCGAGGCATGCTGGCATGTGCGGAGATTTAACCCAGTGCACTGATGTGCATCTGAATATGGGAATGGAAAACATCTTGATTGCCCAGAGAAGGAATAACCTTCTCCAGTCAAAATCATGCTCACAGGAACCGTTTCTCCTTGCAATTCCACTGACTTCATGGGGATATTCACGGAGAAAAAGAGCAAAGTGGTTACTGGTTTATGCCATCCTATTTATAGAATATCCGAGGCATTTGGGAAAGTTGGGTTGGTTAGTGGGCACCGCTGAAACTGCCGCAAGGGAGAACCGGCAGCTCGTGCCGCCCGTGAAGGGCAGCTAGCGAGCCGGCGCGGCCTTGCACGGGGGGATGCCCTGCAGGCTCAGCCCCCCGGCAGGGCGCGAGGCAGCACCGAGGGCTTTCAGGCAGCATGAAACTCAAAGAAAGAACACAGCAAAAGTAGCGAGTCACCATCTCCAGCCAGTTTTAAAATGTCAGCAATTGCAACGGCGGCAAGGCACTCGGCCGCGAAGGGGTGTGCAAGGACCTGCCGGAGGTGGCTTCTCTTCCGGCGCTGGCGTTAGGACTTGCCCCAGGCACGGTTCCCTTGCACAGCTATTCTTTTCTCTCCCACTTATCGTCACTGTGATTTTCATGTGCTGTGTAACAGGAAGAGCTAATTTAATGAAAAAGCAGCTCGCGGCTGAGATAACCGAGAGAGCACGTGGCTCACGGGCCGTCTTCCTCGCCCCCCGACAGCCACGCGCTCGGTGGCCGCTCGGGCCGGTGGCTGCCCGGTGTTTCACGTGCACCTAAGGACCGTGCAGGTCCCGGGCGGCAACTTCGGCTGCTTTTCCCCGTCGCCGCTCCTCCCCCCGCGTGCTCTGGGCCGGCTCTTCGGGCCCTACCAGCCGGACGCTGCACGCACTGAACTCCGCTGAGTATCTCGCGCACGCGCTTACGCACCGGCCGCAGAAGCAAGCCGGTCTCCGGGCGCAGCCCCCGTTGCGCTGCACACTGCGAGTTTACCCCAAGTGCTCTCCTCGGCAGCTAGACCCCGTGCAGGAACACACGCCCGTGGGGGGGGGCTGGCGGGGACGCTCGTCTCCCGCGACAAATCCCAAATCCCCCCGAGCCCCCACGGCTCCTGCCTGCGCCGGTGGGAAGAGGAGCTGCTTGGCGTCCTGCAGACGCCCGAATCCGTTCCTCGTCGCTGTGGAAGTGCCGTGCCACCACCAGCTGCAGAGGGGAGGAAAGGATATTGCGACCCGGAGTTCCTTTATCCCGGGTGAGTCCCGGGTGGCAGCAAGCACGACGAGGCTGGCTCTGCCGGAGCAGGCAATCCGGGCGGACCCGTGCCCTCCGCTTCCAAACAGGCTTTCGCTTGCCGGACGCCTGAAATCCCCAGGCGCCTCCTTGGCTCGAACCTTTGATTTTTAAGACGGGCGAGAGGTCTGCAGGGGGGAGACGGCCGGTTACGGGGCCCGGGCGACGTCCGAGGCGAGCAAACCCCCCTTCCCGCCCGCTCCGGCACAGACCCGAGGCGTCCTGCGGGAACGCGGGGCTGCCTTACAAAGTGCACGCAAAGTATTAAATTTTTTTTTACGATAATGCTCTCCCCCGTAACTTTCTAACTTCATTATTAACAAAGGTTGTATTTAAGATTCCTGTGTCTCCTGCTTAATAACACCCAAATTAGTCCCGATGGAATTAGCTGTAATTAAGGACATTGTGAAATATGGTGGGGGCAAACAGAATTACACTGTATTACTTTATTAATAATATTCTTTAACTACACTGTAAATTGCTATTAGGCCTGCATATTACTGCCTGGATATGGAAATAGTCTTTTGCTATGCTAATCTAACACAATTTTCTTTTAAATGTAAACAAATTATACTCTATTAATATGCTGTTCTACTTGCATAGTTAATTATTGTAACAGTAAGGAATAAAATTGTTCTGCTTTCTCTGTTTCTGATGGAAAAAGGGCTACATAAATAGTTTAATAGGGAACTAATTATGCAAAAAATTTAGATGCCTAAAATGTGTTTGTAATTGCATTAAAATGGTCTTCTGTTCAAATATTGGAAAGCCTGCTAATTGGAGGCTAGCTGGAAATTTAAATATTGTGAATCAATGATTTTAACACAGGACGTGTTTGGTTGCGCTTCTGTTCATATTTGCGTTCGGGAACGAGGAGCCCGCGCGGCGCGGCCCGGGGGGAGGAGGCCGGGGCTGCACGGGGGCCGGCGGGCGGCGGGGCCGCGGCGAGGGGGGCGGCGGGAGCCCCCGGCGGGCGGCGGGGCGGGCGCCGGGGCGGGCGCCGTGGTGCACCCCGCGGCGCCCGGGGCCCCGGGGCGAGGCGCCTGCACGGGAGCGTTAGCACCCGGGCGTAGCGATTTGGAGTGGAAACACGAAAACAGCTTGTGGTACAAAGAGAAGGGTAGATTTCCAAATGGCTAATCTCCAGCCACCCACACAAGTTTTGTCTCTCTTTAGCACCTTTCTCTGTTGCTAAGTCTCGCATCCAAAAAAATGAAGAGGAGACACTCCAAATTATGCAGCAATATTGTGTTGAGCGGTTGAAAACAGGCGCTGAGAAGATCTCCGGGAAGGCAGTGAAATCACCAGGCTCTCCGGCGAAACGGCCCGGGGCCGCGCAGGACCGACGGGGCGCTGCGGGCGAGGGGCTGCAGCCCCGGGCCCCGTCCTGGGCGGCCTGGAGCGCTCGCCGCGTAACCCGCGTGCGCGGCGAGGGGAAGGCGGCCAGCAGGCGCAGCCGGATCTGCGCCGGGGGAAAAGGGTTGACTTCCTTCCCTATTGACCCGTCTCCAAGTGACTCAAGCCGCCTACTCCGCTGTGCTGTGGGGAGGGGAGCGGAGGCCGGGGGCCGGAGCTCCACGGCATGGGGCCGATCGTGCCTCCGCAGCGGGATTTGCTCCCGAGCATCGGTATCCGCTTCTCCTAGCTAGCGCTTAATGACAGTCTGCAAAGCATTATCTGCTCCTCAGTCATAAGAAAGGCCTTAGAGGGAACGTTTTTGGATAACAGGCCCAGCTTGGAGTTCAGCTAAGAGCACACAGCAACGGGGGCAAGAGATGGGTTATCTGAGCTGTCCTAGTGAAAGGGAACGCGACACTGCCCAGCCTGGGCTCTCGATTATCCAGGTAGGCAGCAGACCCCTTCGGCTGTGACTTAGAAGATAAATGCAATGGTAGCAACGACCCCTTGGCAACGGACGAGGCAAATTCTTCAGAATTTTTCCCCCCACTTCTGCAAAACCTTTCAGAAAGATATGCACAAGTATCAGCCCCAGATTGTTCTCTTCTGAAGAAAAGTTCACAAATAAAATTGTAGCTAATGCACGCAGCTCTGCGGAGTTAAGTGGTAGGACAGCATCTGTCATCTCCAGTTGGCCTCAACTTCCGCAATAAGGTGCCCTCCATAAAATCCCTGCAAGGCGACTGGTGGAAATGCTGCTGGAAGAAGGCACGTGACGATCTATGCTGCTTTCACATTGAAATGAGAGGAGGGAGGAAAATCTTTAAAATATACCTGAAAGGGGCTTGGGCAGGAGGGAACTCTCCAAGTCGAAACGCCTGACAAATGAGATCGGCCCATGAGATACCGCTTCAATTTTCTTAGTAAATACCCTATCAAACAGAATTTCTTGAGCCTGCTAGTAAGAAGCTGAGGAAATCATTTGCTGGGGGTGGGGGGGGGGGAAGAAAAAAAGAAAAAGACATGTCATACCCAGCTATCCTGCCAAAATCCCCCAACAGCCTCCTTGCTGTTTAAGAGCAGAGCATTTTAAATATCTTTGCAGAGTCTTGTCTGTTTGTCTGACAGATGTCTGCAACGTACAGGGAACTGTATTCATGCTCAGAATGTAAATAAGATTATAGGTCTTTAAATATTCCCATTACGTTGTATTTACCTAGATGCCGATGAAAATAAACAGGGAGCATTTCTGGCGGTTTTTATCCTGGGAGGTTTTTTCCTCTGCACCCTACAAGCAGGCTTAACGCTTCCCGCGTGCCAGTGAGGCGCTCGGGTTTCCGCCGTCATCCACGGGTTAGCCCAAAGCACGCAGCTGTTAGACCAAACTGGCAAATTTTGGCTAAAAATATAGATCGCTCCTTTGGAGCTACCACTTTTGGAGCACGCTTTTTTCGGGGCAGATGACGAAGGCGTTAAGGGCAGAGTTAGCCTGGGGCGCTCCCGGCCCGCCGGACGCGGCAGGGCTCGCGCCGCCAGTGCCCCGGCCCCGCGGGCGGCGGGGCTTGGCCCTTCTGCTCCCCCCAACCTCCACCGCCCGCCGACCGTGGGGACACAGTGCCAGGAACTCACTCGATCAAATTTAGGTCGGTAAAACGAAGCCTTTCTCCGGGGCGGCTGAGCAGGCCCCCGGCCCCCTCCCAGCCCCGGCCACCGCCGGCTCGGACCCGGGGTGCCGGGAGCCCGCCCGATGCCGGCGCCGGGCAGCAAGCCCCTCAAAAGCGGCGTTCGGCTTTGCAGCGGAAAGGCTGGCAGACCCTCACCGCGTGCAAGCCCGAAACCGATGCCGGCTGCTCCGCGGAGCCGCGCGCGGGCTCTGGGCGCCGGGCAGCGCTCGTTAATACAGCTGCTTTCACCTGAAACGAATGAGGTCCGATTAGATTAGCCTGTAAATCAGTGCTCACCAGCCGTATGATTAACGAGCACACTTTGCCTTTCTCCGAGATCAGATGAATGGATTATTTGAAGAGATTTAATAGGAAATAATAGATTTTCTTGTGCGCGGCGGGGATCCCTCGTCCTCCGCGCAAGGAAAGGGAAGCGCGGAGAAGGGAGTTCGAGGCCCGACCTGTCCCTTCGCCGACGAGCCGAACTTCTGACCACGAGGGCGTTGGATGGACGCTCTACAGCTGCTCTGGAACCGTGTGTCAACATTATTTACTAAACTAATGTGATGATAATTACGGCATAAAGTACGGGCAGAAAGCGTGCAGGCAGAATGGACGTACATGCTTAATGATTTTATTCTCCTGCATTCGAAATCAGGAGGAGCCGAGCTCGTCGCTGGAGACGTGTCGAAGCAGCAGCGCAAGCTGTCTGTGCAGAATCCAGCGACGACTGTACGCGGCAGCATGCATTCAAAGTGAAAAATTAATTTACAAACGGTTTTCAGGGTTCCCACCAGATGGAGGACCAACGGAGCCACAGGCCGCCCTTCGCCGCCGCTTAACCCTCGCGCGGACGGGCCGCGGCGGGAACGCCGCCAGCCGTAAAAAATAATAATCTGAGGCCCCGTTCATGGTTATTTTTAAAATGGTTATTTTAAAACCAAAGCACCTGCACTTTTACTGCTTGCTAAGACGGACTGCAGCATCGCATGCAGAAGGCAGATGTGTAACCAGAGCCTTTGTAACTGCTTCAAATTACAAAAACGTTGGGCTGAAAAGAAAGGGAGGGGGCTCGGGAGGCCTTGCAAGAAACGGCTTTTATTTCAGCGTCAAACCTGGGTCTTTGAAGAGTTTCTTTCGCGATACCTCTTGCTCCTGCTGAGCGCTGCCCGGCTCTCCGCGGCGGCGATGCGCCACCGCCAGCACCACGAGCTGGGCTTGCGGCCGAAGCAAATCGCGGACGAGACATATGTGCTTCCCAGGGCTCTTCTGAACAGGAAATATCGCGACACGGGGGAAAAGCAGCACAGCTTGCAAAGGCGCTGCAGGCCAGCTCCAATCCCAAAACAGCCCAGTATTTTCGCAATGAAAGAAGTGTACTTTAATAGGAATTTTACATAAGAATTAAAGGACCGGCTGGCCCTGGCAGCACACCCGCTGCAAGCAGTAATCCCACGGGATGGGACTGCTCTCCCTGCTTCCCGCAGTGATTTGCACTTAGTGGCTGGAGCAAGGTGCAAGACGGTACAGAGGCAAAATAGTGGCTTTCACTGCCGCAGAGATGGGGAGCGGTAGCGAAGTGGGCTCCCGCCACCCGTCAGAGCCTTTCCAGAAAATCTCTTTATTCAGGAATGCACTGGCCCGGCGGCCGTGGCGGGCAGCGGGTCCTGCAGGCGCCCGCTCCTCCCGGCCCCCACGCTGCCTTCCCGACGGAGCCTCGGGGGGGTCCACGTGTCCTCTCGCGCTAGTGCAAAGACCTCAGCAGCAGGAAGAATTCCTGCCTCACCCCAGGCCTTTCGGCACCTTTCGGGATTGTCCTGTGGCTCTCAGAGGTGACCTGACCTCTAGTGCACGCTGCCCTTTTTTACCCTCCTTTCTCTCACTCTTCTTCTTTTTTTTTTTTTTTTTTAACTCCGAGCTCATTTGAAAATTCCAATTTCTATAATAATTTGATGCAGCTGCTAAGATGTTCTTTTCCTTTTGATCACTGTTATTAATGATGTGCTGTAACATATGCAGCACTAGCAATCCGAGCTACTATTTCTTACAAAGATCATTTTGTACTTCCCCCTCGTTCTCTCCCCCCCTCCTCTGTCCCCCTCTGATGAAGCTCATATGTTTTAGGAAGTTCATCTCAGAGTTATTAGTCTAAGCACTAGGAAATGTGTGGGCAGCTCCTCCGTGGTATAAAAGAAGTTGGAAAAAGAAACCATTCCCCTGTATTCCCCAAAGAAGGATATTGGCTTTATTTTTGGTCCCGAGTTTACTGCTGAATATTTTCTGGTTCCTTCTTAATGTCATCCTTTGTAACTTATTTGCTCCAATGTTTTAATGGATAGTTTTTTTTTTTTTTTTCCACGAATGCACCCAGGCCAGTGCACGACCTCGGGAGCTCGCTCCCGAGGAGCCTGCGGGTTTGCCCCAGGTTTGCGCTGCCGTAGCGGGACCAGCGCTGACACCCGGGGCTCCGACCTCGCCGGCCGAGCGGGGGGCCGCGGCCGCCGCGGGGCTGCCCGGCGCGCAGCTGGCCCCGTTCTTCGCTTCGCCTCCTTTCATGGATGTACATCTCCCAGATGCAACGATGCGGCCGGGGGGCCCGGGGCAAGCCGACGCCACGCGCGGGCATCGCCCCTCCGAGCGGCTCCGCGCCGACAGCAGGCGCCGTCTTTCGCCCCCAAAAAGCTGCGGGACGGGGCCGGAGGAACGCCCCGGTCAGGCAGGGAGAAGGGGGCGAAGCCGGCCCGCTCCTCCTCCTCCTCCTCCTCCTCCTCCTCCTCCTCCTCCTGCCGCCGCCCGGCTCTGCAGCCCTCGAGCGCCGCAAACTCCGTGTTTTCGGCCTTCTAGCGGCAGCAGAAAGGCGGCGGGGGGGGGGGGGGGGGGGGCGCTCCGGGATGCACGTACGAGCGCTGTTAAACGGCTTTTTATTCATGAGGCTCTTCGCAGAAGTTTGCGTGCCCTACATTCCCCCCCCCCACGTCGGAAAGAAGCGACCATGAAAAAGGAACAAACCCGGCTGCAGTTCCCCCCCCCCCCCGCCGCCCTTTCCTCCCCTCCCCACCTTCTTCTTTGCTTTTTTTTTTTTTTTAATTGCTTCGCTATACGGGCAAAACAGGTGCTGAAATGCGAAACCCTACTGAGGGATTTCCTCTGCGGAGCAGCTCGGTGCTAGCGCGGCCCTGAAGTTAGCCGCGCTTGCAGCGCCGCGCGCAGCGCCGCGTCCCCCGGCGCGCGGGCACCGCGCTGCCGCTTTAAGGAAAAATAAACTAAAATATGAACTACCAAAAACCCTGCCATTTCCAGCCTGGGCTTGATTAATGATTTTTCTATCTAATAAAAGGTTCACAAACCATCTGTTTTTCTCCCTAATGCCTTGCCCAAAGGTTTTTCGTTCCTATTTCAGGCTTGGGGCCAACTGACATTCCCCTCTTTTTTTTTTCCCAGCCTTGTAAACAAACCCTTCTCTCTTTTTAATCTTCCAGTGCTGTTTCCTACCCATCGTTATGCATATTCATTGCGAGTAAACATTTTTAGTGTCTACACTTAATCTCTTCCACTGGCAATTACTGTTCTATGCTGTTTTGTAATGCAGAAGGGCCAACGCTTTCCCTTCTAATAACAGCTGGGTCGCAGATGGGGCCTGCAGTCATTGTAGAAAATAAAAATTTACAAGATGCCAGTGGAATTTATTTCAGTTTTATGGAGTCACAGGAGGAACCTTTCTGTTATCCGCCTTCAGTGAGATGTGCGGGCACGAGGCAAGCTTCTGACATTTAATCGGGGGGGCGCAGGTAGGGCTGCGCGGCGCCGGAGGGAGCAGGTGGGTCCGACCAGGCGGTGCCACCGCGAGCCCCTCCGCCGCGGCCGGCGCCCGGCGCAGCTCCCCGCGCAGCGAGGGCCGCGGCGCTTCTCCTTCTTCGTTTTTCAAAATCAGTTGAATGGGAAGGAGACGAACCGAAATTCTCGCTTCTCTCTTCCCCCCCCTCCTCCTCCAAAACCCACATACAGAAACAGAAACTTATTGACTCATTCAAATTAATTAGATTTTAGGTGGTGTGTTTTTTATTATTCATGCGTTTTCCTCATTTATAAATCCTGGGTTTTCAAGGCTGATTCTCTCTCTACCATGGGCAGCAGCTCTCTTCCTTTTTGTAAAGGTTCGTGATTTTTTGCCTCTCAGGGCATCTTGCTTAGTGTACAAGACAACCTTCATGGGAGAAAAATGGGAAAAAACCTTCAGTCATATCAAAGAGTTTATTATTGCCTGATAAATATTTCCTGAAGCCTGGATTTATGAAAACAAAAAATCTATTAAAATATGTGGCTTCCCTCCCCCCTTCCATTTTTAAAAAATATGATACCGCTATTTTTATACACAAACTATCTCCAAAACATTGAATCTGGCACATTAAATATGAAAGATGAAGATCTTAGTAGCTTTTAATGAAGAGGACAAATCCTCATAACCAGATTTCCCTGCATGTTATCCCTCGTCTCCTTTTCCCATCCCTTTCCCTCATTTACGAATTCAAAAGCTGCAAATAAGGCACTGAGAAGTTTGCTGATCTCAGTGATACGCTGTTCCTATTGCAAATATTGGTAAAGATTACTAGTGCTAAGTCACCGATTCGCGGATGGCTTGGCGAGACCCTCTGGGCTGTCTGGTTTGCACATTCCAGCAGCGCAGAACGGATCCCGGCGATCCCGGCAATCCCGGCGTGAGCGGCGGTGCTGGGCTGGTGCAGGCCGCCCGGGATCGCCTCCCCTCGAGCCGCGCGCCTCGGGGAGGGGGAGGCAATGCTATCGCGGTCAACGCTGGAAGTTCAGCGAGCATGGAAAAACTTAGATGCTGCAAGGAAAAATGGAGTGGGGAGATTCGCGGGCAGCTGAGGGTGATGATTCCCGAGGGGAAGAGAGGGCGAGGGTGCAGGGAGCCCTGCAGCGGCCAGGCAAAAGCTGGCAAAGAAATGCTTTCTCTTTGTTTCGTTTTGTTTTAATTGCGCCATACCGAGAAAAACCCATAAAAAAACCAAACAGGCAGTCTTGATACATAACCTGGAATTACTTTTGCTCTGTTACTGCCGAAGCAGCCAGAAGAGGGACCACAGATTAATTCGCGTGCTCGGGGCTGACATCAGCGCCGGCGCTGCGGCGGGTGCCGGCAAACGCGAGCGCCGGCCCCCGCCCGCGCGCCCGAGGGCAGGGCGCTCGCTCCCCACGCGCGGCAGCGCCGGGAAACTCGCCCTCCCGAAACGCTGTGCTCCGCACGCCCGGTGCCCCCGTGATCCGCCGAAGCGCGGCTACGGGCCGCGCGGGGCTCGGCGCGGCCGGGGGACGCGGCGGTGCGGCCTGCCGCCGGAGGCGCAGCCCGGCCTCCCGGCGCCCGTGAACGGGCGCTGCCTGATCCCGCCGGCGGCTCGGACCTGCCCGCCTGGTGGGTTCCCTTCTGCAACAGCACGGCTGCGGTCCAGGGACGTTAATTACCCTGCCTGTGTTTTGTCTGCAGCGTGGCTTCGTCCGGCCCCGCACTGCGTGCGTTACCTGCGAAGCGGGGTGTGGGCGCAGTGGAAAGCGTCAGGCTCGGCTACTCGTGGCAAATCCTGATGGCTATGAACGGCGAGTGGCCCTCTGCGTCTCCCTGCCACAAAAGCCTCTCCGCCGGTTTCGCTGCGCGGGTTTGCACACTTTAGCAAAGCAACTAATTCAGTGTGCGTGCTGACTGGTGACGGGGAGGCTCCTCGGGGAGGGCTCGCTGCCCCGGTGACGTGATACAAGGCCACAGTCTCCGAAACAAAGAGGACACGGAGGAGACTGGTGGGTCTGGGTGCTTTTCCGGCAGCTGGACCTCAGCAAAACAGAGCCAACCCTTCTGCAGGGCTGCAGGTTTGGATGCACCCACTAGACCAGTTGCCACTGTTTGTGGCACCCAGCTCTGCACCTTCGGAGCAGGCTGCATGAAAATACCATGTTTAGATATTCCAAGACCAGAGGGTTTTCTATTTATCAGTTATGATATTCAGCCATGGCCAGCTGAGACTAGGAAAAAATGCCATATTTGGCTTTAGGAGGTCCAGTAGTCCCTACCTGGAAGATTTCCCTTCCATGAGAGCAAACCTGCTGTTCCACGGGGCTGGTGTCGTCTGATGCCTGTTTCACAGTCCAGGACGCAGGGCAATGCAGAATCACCCTGGCCTGACATCACAATTTTTCTTCCTCGAAGTGTTAACAGCCACATTAACTTGCATTTTAAGCACAGGACTCCATGGTTCAGCTCAAATACTGCTGGCCTCGAGCAACAATACCTGAACCTGGGAAGCACCAAAACCTGCACCAATGACTCAAGAAGAACTTAAGGCCCTGCCATGCAAAGTGAGAGAAAAAACACTATTTTAAAGCTCTTCCGGAACCCGCTGCACAAATTTGTGCTCCACAGTGGCATGCACTGGGGCAGAGCAGACCTGCAACTGCTGTGCATGGAGATGCCTATGGTAGGTAAAGAGGTGGGGAAAGTCTTCAGAGGATGGTTGGGGTGCACACCTGAAGACCATGGAAAGCAGACAGCCATTAAAGGGAGCGCCAGTTGTGGTTGGCTTTAGGGCTGCTAGTGCAAGAAATGCCATAGCACTCACCCACTGCTCCAGGAACTGCTGAAGGGAGCACAGGGCAATGGATCCCGTCTGCATCTCCTCCCTCTCCATCGCCCACGTGGATCCCAGGTTCAGATTGCCCCACACTTTTTCAGAAAGCACTAAAAACAACAGACATGTCCTTTTCATCTGTCTGTAAATGCACAATATCAGAGCAGGTATGGTCATGACCTGAACAGAGATTTGAGGTTTATTGCTATATTTTAACTCCTAGTGGTTAAGTACCAGCAAAAGCATTGCTACAGAAGGGATGTAGATAGGAAGGAGAGGCCGTGGTGGTCCTCTGCTGCTAGAGGAAATTTCTAGTTCCCAGGGGTTATAGCAGGGCAAAGGTAGCAGCAGAGGACAAGTAAGGGGGATCCTGCAAGAGAGACACCCTCCCAGCCATCTCTCGCAGCTTCCCACCTGCTGTGCCCTTCACAAAGAAAAAGAATTGGCACCAACCATTTTAGACTTCCTGCAATGAGAAGATGCCTAACGTACCACCAAAGCCTGAGAGCAGCCACACTGGGTCAGATCAGAGGTCCATCTGCACTAACATGTCTCCAGGTATTTCCCAAAGCAGTGCCTACAGATGAGCTTAGGACCAGGACAGACAGACGCTATTTTTATTATGTCTGAGGACACTCCTAGCCTCTGGCTGTTTCCAGCTCTGTGGCTTTCACCTGAAGATGGTTTCTATGTATCTAACAAGCCTTAATGGATTTCCTCTCCGTTAATTAGCCCAGTCTCCCATCTAGCCCATGTAAACTTTTAGCATCTATTGAATCCTGTGGTGAGAAGTTCCCTCTGCTTTTGGTGAAAACCCACCTCCTTCAGTTTGCTTTGAATCAAGCTCCTACCAGCTTCAAGTGATGTTCCCTAGCACCTGCAAAGGAGGGCAGTCCCTATCTGCGACAATGATCTCCTTTAGATATTGTCCTGACATTATTGAAAAACTTTTACATTTAAATGAAAGGACAAAGTAAACTAAAGCATATATTTTCATACTTCCACTTAAAAGCTTTACTAGGATTTTTAGTGCCTTGAATTGTTCCAGTTTTGCAGATATGAGAAACCATACGTGTATAAACCTCCCCAACATACACACATTTTTACTGACCCAATGGACAACTGCATTTTAAGAGTAATAAAATAAATAAGACCAAGGAAAAAGACCTCAAACTGGGCTGCAAAAAAGTCACTAAATACAGGTCAAATGAAGAAGACCATTCAGATTCACTTCAGAAATGGTTATTATAAGCTGAAGCATCACAAAACCTGCCACTTTTTAAAATTTCGTTGCCAAATTGGACCAAAAAAGTAGAAGAACTAACTCTTTATTTTCTTATTAGTGATTGTTATGAAATGAGATGCTTCTGCTAGCTTATCTCATTGTACATGTTCCTAGGCAATTCCAAGTCACTCTACCTCTGATTTTCTGTGTTGGTTGTTTTTTCCATTCTGCTGGCTATTCAGCCAGTTATAGGCTTTTTTTCTACAGAGATAGATAGGACATTTTATTCAGAGAAGGCAAAGTAAGGTTCTAGGAAACTCAGTCTTAATGAGGGTCAGGTGGAGAGAACGAAGGAGCATTTGGAAGAGCGCTAGGGAGAGGAATTTATGAAGTGGGGATGGTTGCTCTCTGGGGAAGAAAGGACAATAGCAGCAGCTTGATGTTATTATACAGAGGATGGAAAGTATGGCCTAATAGATGAGGTGTTAGACAGTGTCTCAGGATCTGAGCTTATTTGCAAATTGCCTAGATCATGACCTCAGGCAAGGGATGAACAGGGATTCCACTGTACTACTGCAGTGCAAGCACAGCATAAGGACATACTTTTGCCTCAAGATCCTCCAAGTTCAGATAAGACACACCAGATGGAGATCGACTGGGGAATGCAGGGAAACAACAGGACAGTGTTGGTCAGCGTGATAGATAGTCACTTTAGCATATCAGGTGACATTAAGAAAAAAAGACCAAAAAGGGTAAGGCTAACTGTGGGGACATTTATAGGATTGTCTCCCAAGCCTGAGAGAGAATGCAAAGGTGGAAGTTTGAAAAGGTCATGGGTGGGCAGTGACAGTTGGCAGAAGGATCTGACTGCAAGAATCTGCATTTCAGTTGCTTGACAAGAAAGTCAAAGCAGCTCATAAGGGCCGTGAGTACAGCAGAGTGACGTTTGGTTGATGCCTGGGAGAGTCAAGAGGAAGGATGTTTAGAAACTGTGATCACACCAAAGTAACAGTCTCAGAGGACTTACCCCTGTCTCCAGGCTTGGAAAAACATCAGGTTTTAAAACATGTTTTAAAATATTTGTTTAAAACAAAAGCTTTTTGCAGTCTAATCCTTCTTGGGTATGAATTAACTTCTCCAAAGTCAGTATGCCTGGGCAGCAAAGATAGGAATTGGCTGTGAAACAAAACGCTTAAATTTAAGTTCCTACATTTAGGTTTCTTCAGGTGAGAGCCATTCAGGTCAACCTAAAGTGAACCCTGGCATTTGTTCAGCCAAGTGGCTCTTTGGACTAGTTAATATATTAACGAGATGTCCATTAACTCCAGTGAGAACTCAGACACCTGCTTTGCTATGGACATCTGTTTAAGTGTCTCAGTCTGCAGACAGCATCCCACCCCAAATTGCCTTCGTCTCTCTCAGTCTTTGGCCCCTTTGGCCAAGGACTTACCCTCAGGAGGGTGATGAACAGACCCTCCCTTCCCTCTCCTCTAACTTTCAGCTTGATGATTCTGTTTCAGATAGTTAAAAACTGTTCTTCATGGCTCTTCAGAATTTTATTGAACCATTTTTGTCTTCCTCATTTTCTGTAGCATCTTTTTCTGGAAATTTTTTTCTGCATATCCTTCCAGCAGGCATTTGTGGAACTTTTTCTGGACGTCTCTGCTATTTCAACTGCTGCTTCCTCTACTTGAACTACAATCATTCTTACATACCGCCTGTTTTTCATAGGCCTTTTACCATCAGTTAAAATGGTTAAATTTTGACCTTTTCTGGGTTGCTGTCGCATGAGGTCTAGCTACTCCATCACAAACCTGTTAAAAATACATCTTTTCAGCAGTGTTCTGAATTAATTTGGGCAAGGCAAGAGTGGATTTGACAAGATCAGGAAAAATGTTGTGGTACCTGAGAGATGAGATGATATTAGACTAGAAAAAATGTTTAGCTATGTGGAGCTGTCATTTTAGAGATGCACTGCAAAAAGAACTGCCAGACTTAGATATAGCCCAAGGTATATGTGGGAACTTACACAAAGTCATGCCAGAAGCAATGCTTAATTTATGGGTTAGAGAGGAGTTAGAAAGTGGTATGTTCAACAGTGATGCAGAAAGGCAGTTAAAACAGTGATCATCCCCTCCTCCAAGCAAAGGGGGAGAGGAAGGCTCAAAGCCCAGGGAACATTAGTGGAGGAGTGAGAAGGATCCTCTAAAGGCCGCTCTGCAGGATTGACTAGGCTGGTTGAAAGCAGGAGGTGACAAAAACAGAGGCCAGCAGAAGACAAGGTAAAAGGAAAGACATGTGCCCAGTTGTGTCAGGTGGCATGTGAATGACTGCAGAGATGGATGACGGGTTCTGATGTTTCTGGCAGGCATATTCAGGCTTTAGTAAAATCATGTTCAAAGTGCAGTGCTCTAGAACAAATTTATAATGGAACCAACAAAGGAGAGCTGGATACTATGACTACAAAAACTATCTGATCTTAGAAAGAAACAGGAGGATGGAGATAGTGAAGCAATGGGGATTACAGCCCAGCAGGCTGAAAGCCTCCATGGAGGCTTATTAGAAATAATTATCAATAAAAGGGATTGGACCAAAGAGGTACTTGGCATAAATAATAGGTTTCTTCTCCTAATAGAAAATAATTTACAAATTAACAGGTATTCATTCAGGTGAAGCTTCAGAGTGCTGTTTCCCTGAGGCTGGTCACATTATTCCACATAATCTTAAGGCCATGCCATACAGTCCTTCAATAGCCTACAATAGCCCTTGGTTCCTCTTCCCCTTCCACCATCTGCAGCTGTGGCTAAGGAGAAGCAGGCACTGATTCCCCCAGCCATGATCATTTTCTTCAGACATTAATTCTAAACAGTCAAAAAAGGCACTAGAGGAACCTGGTTTGTGCAAAAAAGGCTTATGACTGGTGGCTTGCAGAAGCCAGTTTAGCAAGAGCTTTTTGGGAGCTGTTTACCTGGTTTTGTTGATCTAAGACACTGATTTTTTGAGTGCTGAAGCAGAGATTGATGAGGGAGGAGGACAAATCATTTCTGGCAGGAAAATTATCAGTAAATTGTTAGTTAGATATCAATATAAATGAGTTTCCTGAGATCTATGATTGCATCTTTATGCTAACAATATGTTATATCTCAATCTTTCTTGAAACTACACATTTTGTTCTCAAAGCTATACTGAATAGATTTAGCTTGGCGAAATATGTAGTATTAAAAGTTTTGGAATGTGTTTCCATTACGCAGCGCTGTAACAAAAAGAATAAGATGTTTGAACATAGCACAATTTGTAGATGAAAGTTAGAAATATATTCTTCTTCACTGAAGGATTCTACTCAGCCCTCAATGAGACAGTTCACTAGTTCTAGAATAATAAACTCATAGTAAACTATTTGCTCAAAATGAGCTTCTCGGGGAAAAGTGATATTTTCTCATCTACAATATATAATTCCTAGGATGATGGAATTTACTGTACTTCATACTAGACACTTAAAGCAGGGAAGAAGTTTCTCCAAGATGGATTCTTTCAGTTGCTTCTGGTGCTATTTTCTTCCAGACAGTGTTTCCATTACATTTCTGGGCTTTATCTGACGTATCAGTGGGTGGCTGTTCAGATAGATGCTGCTCCTATCCCATCTAAACACGCATTTGTAGGGATTACACAGCCACGTGTAATAAGGGCTCTGAAAATGGCCAGACTGTCGTAAACTCACGGAAGGAGTTACAGAAACAGTTTGACAGGTGGATTAGCTCTCTCTTAGCTTTGGCTTTTGTGTTCTCATCTCAGGCAATGGTGCAAATATAGTTTATGCTATAAAAGATAAGGGTCATATGCATATAGAGTATCTGCATTATGGCTGGCACACTGTTTGCAGTTGTTTGTCATGGGCCGCTTGCCTGTTAAAAGTGACATTGAAAATATAAAAGGGTTAGCACATAAAATCTGAAGCTAGTTTAGGCAATTTGTCAAAGCTAGAAACATCTTAACAGAGCAGCAATGAGGCAACAACTTCCCATAGCATCATCCGAAGCAGCTGGAGTTACTTATTGAGAAGAAATCATCCCGTAACAGTATCTATTTTAACATTTTCTGAAACAGAAATGGTATGTATCAAATGCAAACCCAAAATCAAACTAAAAATGTGTATGCAAAATATGTAGCTCTGTTATCTTTTTTGTTATTATGGACAATATTGCAGTGTCAATGACATATAGATGAGATAAGTATATGCCACAGAGTTCACCTTTGGTCGAAATGCCAAACAACTCTTGCGATCATGGTTTTCGGGGCTTATTTTTTCCATTTTGGGGGAGATAAGGATAATTTCTGAGTTTATTCCTCAAGTGATATTTTCCAGTTTCTAATATCTTGGAGACTAGCTCTATTTTTTATACTCATCTTTCATGATAGCCCTGCTTCTCTAAATGTTCTTTTGAAACACCATGTCTACTGACAGTGATAGATAGCTAAGGATCATGCAGCCTAAATTCAGGTTTCCTCAAATTATATTCACTCATGATCGAAAAATATGCAAGAAACACCCAGAGAATGCCAAAAAGGACACACACAGAGGTAATAATGTGATACTGATAATTATTCATAATTAAAGAGTTGTCAGGCAGGGAGCTTAATAATCTTTGAATCACATCATTCCTTCTAGCAGCAATGAATATAGAAATTTTTACATTCTGTCTACTAGTACAAAACTGCCTGAAATTAGTGAAGATTGAAATTGTTATCATAAAATGAATTTTCCATAGCCCACGTTAACAGAGTTGTTGTTCTCAGAGTATTGTGTCTTTCTTCTTTTTGCTGATCTCTTTGTATATCTCAGAAGACAGCTCACAAGGTACCCTTGAGTGAAGTCTCAGAAAAGAATGTAAAGCCTGGATTGGGCTTTAAAAGAGCTATGTCCACTCCACCCCTCTCCAAAGGTCATCAGTTTAACCTCATCATGGGTCAGTGGTCCCATGGTGGATGCTGAGGGGGCGGAAACGAAATGATTTTATGACTCAGCTGAGGAATGCCAGGATAGCTTCTTCAAGAAGGATGTTTTGTAGAGATGAGTTTTGTAGAGATTAAGACTTGTGGTGATTGAAATTGTACTGGAGGGTGTCATGAATGAATTTAGTACCAGGAGCAAATGAAGCAAATGGTACCTATATTTTGCAAAATTGCACAGCCTACTAGAGTATAATACATTAGATTCAGGAGCAAATGAAATCAGAGAGCCTGCAAAAGCATTGGCAGAAATGTGATTGATTTTGTACTGATAAAAGAATGATGAGTGTGTGCAATGTCTCTTCAAAGGAGTTTCCCTGAAGAAAATATAATTCCACAAACTTATCATCTTCAGTGTCAAACAACTTTGAGCTGTGAAGAATGAGCTGTGAAATCCAGTCAGATAGAACAACAAGGCTCTAGACAAGCAGGAGGTAAAAAGCATGAGAGGAATGCAGCTGAAGAGTGCACAGGGTCCTGCTTGCAACTAAGAATGGCCCAAGAAGATTCATATCTGAGGTGAGTTAATCAAGATATATGAGAAAGAAAGAGATGTAAGAATCCTAGAAATCATAAAACACCCTCCACTGCGACACTGAGAAACACAAATAAAGGACAGGGAGAGGTTTGTAAGTAACTGTGTCCAGACATACCAAAACCTGCAGAAAAGGCAAGAGGTGAAGGTAAAGAGAAAGGGTGGTTTCAGAGCACTGACATGCCTAGGAGCGCGCAAGCTGAGGCTTGCACACGCAGGACACTAAGGCTGGAAAACCTGATGACAGACTCCGTCAGGGGCAAGGAAGGCTCCTTGCTTTCCACATGAAAGACAATATGGAAAGGTGGATCTCATGGTACCAGCAGTTACATGACTGACTGATAGCAAAACAGGAGGTATTTAGAGGTGGAACGTATATGGCTGACAGGACTGGAAGATGAGAAACTGAATGTCTTTCAAAACTCAAGAAACACAAAAGCCCAGAAATGCATGATGCATCAACACTACTGATCCACCGGTTGCGTGGGCTACCAGTGAAGAAGAAGATATTAATAAAAGATGGAAAAAGGTGACCTAAAGAACTGTGCAAGATAGTCTTCCTCAGAAACGATTAACAGATTTTCTTCAAAAGATTCAAAATACAGACAGAAGAAACTCATGCAATCCTATCTGACCAATTTCCAGCAAGATAGTGCAACAAGTCCAGGCAGAGTGTAACAGTAAATGTGGATGGCCATTTCACTGATGTAAAAAGCAAAGTACAAAACTGACTTCACATGAAAGTGTGAAATAGTGATCCCAGCTAATTCCAACATTTTAAGAGGTTGCTGATCAGCAGGCAGTAAAACCATTATCTCTTTCACAAGCACCTTCCCTCTGTAGCTGCAAAAGGGCTCTCAAGGACAAGGAAGGGTGCAATGGACTGCAAGAGTGGGTCACATACAAGGTCTCACTGAAACCAGGAAGGAAGGATGGGTATCTCCTGTTGGGAAATTTTGTTGATCTATTGTAAATGCTTAGGAACATCTCTATCATCTTGCATATGTATGTTTGGGAAGACGAAGCAAGAGAAAAGAGTGTGATGGGGACCTTATTAATAAGGGCAGTTGCATGCCCGATTTTGTGCACTGCACTGAAAAATACCTGCTTGCTATCTAAAACATGTTCCTAATTTAAAAGAAGAAGAAGAAAGAAGAAATAGACTCAAGAGTTGGAAAGCAGAAAATCAGGCAGAATCCTGGAACTACCTATAAGCTACTATTATAAACAACAAATGTTAAAACAGAAAATGACACAAATTTGCTTTATCTGTCCTGTACTTACAAAGATTTAGTAGTGAGTACGGAGAAACAAGCTAGTTTTGCTTTTTAATTTTACTTTTGGAAGTACTCATATGGAACAGAGCACTCTGCAAAAGAATGCCTTTACTTCACTAGATAAGGATTGGATTTGGTGCCTAGCTATAACAAAGGAGTTTTCCTTTATGTGATATAGTAGCATGATCACTGGCCATGTATTTACGTGCAACACAAGATCAGCTGAAATCTGGGCTGTTTGTTTGCAGTCTTTCTTAAAACTAAAGCTCATTTCTACTGTTGGCTCCAACAGGGCTTCTATTCTGCTCCATGTAAATCAGTGGCAAGGCTGCCATTGGCTTTGCTGGAGCACTACAAGCCCATAATGAAGCTCTGCATGAAATGAATATCATTCTTCTCATTTCAGTACAAATAGGAAGAACAGCATTTATACACAGTTTGTGCAAAAAAAAGCCTGTTTTGTACAATCAGTTGGGCAACTTTGCATTTGGCATCATCCAAGCGCATAATAAATAACAATTTAATGACTCCAGAGTTTTAATACATGGTTTGGTGTATTCTATGCAGCAGTGTAGAAGGAGTATGAAACCAAACTGTAGGGCAAGTCAAATTTTATTCCACTCCTTCTATTGATAATCTCTAAGAATACTGCAGTGGTCCTTCAAATGAGAGTGGTCCTTTAGGACCAACACCTACAAGACTGTCACCCAGATGAGACTGTTACTCTGACTTACACACACACACGCACACACACACGCACACACACACATGCAAGTAGTACAAAACACCACGTTGTCTGAATTTAGTGTTCAGAGACTTACTGAAGTTGGTGCTGTCACTCCAGAGGAAAGCAGCAGGTGGCCACCAGCTCTGCTGCTAACTGCAGTGGGCTGCAGAAATGATGAGCCAACAAAGAAGGAAACCTTGTACCTGGCTTTTTTAACGTAGCTCCCTACCATGCCATGTTTCTACTAGAAGTAGCTACAAAACCAAAAACCACCATTAACCTCTCTTTGTTATGTAGAAACTGTCACTGCTTTCAATATTTTCCATGTATTCACCAATAACATCAAAATATGATGAAGTAATTTCATATTTAAGCAAATATTTTTATTGAATAGCAATTCCTGTACCCCCTTTGATAATACATCCATGTGCTACCTTGTTTCTACACTACAGCTAACAAAGGGAATTACCATTAAACCAGCACAACTTCACATGCTGTTTCCTTATTCAAGAGGAATCTACAAGTAAACTGGTCTTATTCAAGGATGAGTGTCCAAATGCATCTTTACACCATCCTTCCTCTGTTTTTATACTCTTCCTCTTGTGAGGCAGTCTTTCTAAAGTTATTGTATGAGAACATAACTCTTCATGTTTATTTTTTTACAATGATTAAAATGCTCAAGATTATTTTGAATAGGTTGCCCGGAGAGGTTGTGGAGTCTCCTTCGCTGGAGATATTCAAGGCCCACCTGGATGCAACCCTGTCTACCATACTCTAGGTGACACTGCTGAGCGGGGAGGTTGGACTAGATGATCTCCAGAGGTCCCTGCCAACCTTACTGATTCTATGATTCTATGATTTTCAATAATATGCTAAACTCATGCACTGTCCCCAGTTGATTTACATTGCAGCTTTGACATGAATCAATGCTGCACTGGGGATGAGGATGTACTACACGACCTCTCCAAGTCCTTTCAGACTACTTTTTAGTATCTGGCCAGAGCAGACATAAAGTCTACGAAGGTAATTGCAGATTTGCATGGTAGGTGGCTGTGCTCTGCTGTGTGTCATTAAGTAGTGCACTCCTTTTTCTTCTATCCATTTCATTTTTGTATTTCCCCATCAAAAATATACGTTCAAAAGACCTATAGAGAATTGTTAACATAATAAAACAATTAATATGGTGAATGGTAGGAATTTTTCCCCATTTTGACACATTCAAATGTTTGTTATGCGTTGGCCTGCCCATTAAAAGCAGTCAGTGTCTCTTGACATCTGTACTATATAGCCAGCCTTATGCTAATAACCAACTCCACTAGCACAACCGCTGCTGCAATACCCACATTCTCAGCCATGCACTCATATAGATCGCGACATTTTTCCTGGCACAGCTTGTACTTTTAAAAGTAGCAGCAGAACTCTGAACCACGTCAAAGCCTAAAAAGAGCTGGCATGGGCTATAAAGGGGCCCTGGAGTCCCCTTGCTGCAGCAGGTCTGTGTCATGCACATGGGCCACCTTCTCACCCCCTTGCTCTCACTGCTATAGGCCACACAAGCTGCCGAGCTTTTGCTGATGTTTTCTTTAAATATTATTTTGTGCTTTTGGCATGATGATGAAACCGTAGTAACCAGCTGGCACTGCATCTCCCCTTTGATTGCAGCATTGATTGTGCACCACATGCCCTTCGCCTCCTCCTCCTCCTCAGTTTGCTACATCACTGGAGCTGATTGCTGTGGCCACTCGTAGAGAAGGTTTGGCAGCTGCAAGACCCAGATGCCAATTTCTTTCAGCAGTGGCCTGTGGGTGTCAGCTTGTCTCCCTGTTTGGCATTTCCTCTGGCAATGAAACCTGTTCTGTGTCAGTGTGTAGTCTGCAGAATGAAAAAGTTATCATTAAAATACATCAGAGAGAGACATGTAAAGACTGGAACGAAAACTCATTTGAAGTTTACATGAGAGAACAAAGATGCAGGTCTATCTTTGAACCTAGGACTCACCCAAACTGCCTCTACCATGGTTGCAGCAAACAGCAGCAAAAGTGGTTCCAACACCATGTCTATGACAGGTGAGCTGGCAGAATAGCTCATCCTACATCCATTTCTTGGTTGGACTTGCTTAACTGTATAGGATCAAGTTGTGTTCTGATGCTGCCCTACAAAAGAAAAGGAGAGAGACATGATCTCCCTGTACATGCTCTGTAACACACAATATGGCATCGGGCTCCCTTTAGGGCAGTGTTCTGAAGTTACCTGCCATATCCAGCAACCCTTCAGCCACCTTTGCCAGCAGATCTGCTGTGGCTTGACCCTGTCCACCTTAGGGGCCACCATGGTTGTCCATCAAAGGAAATCTGGTTCCTGGGGGCAATGTGCAAAGCGCTATAAATTAATATCCTGCAACTATTGCTGTTGTGTGGCTGCTATCTACTGCCTCTTCCTGCAGCTGTAAGTTTAGTGTCTCCTTGTAGCTAAATAGCTGCATCTTGCTGCTGTGTCCAGCAGCAGCTATAGTGCCCATCACTAGGGCCGAAATCTGGGACCTCACTCCTAGTGGGGTGCTATGGTGCCCGTCATAGCAGTAGAAATCTAGGGCCTCGCTCCAGGCTCTGGATAGAGAAGTAAATAGGATACAGAGCATATATGTGCATGATACCAAGCTTGCCTGAAATAGATGAAGGTAGGAGGTATGAGACCATGACCGGAGATTTGGGTCGGAGTGGCAGGAGAAAGGAACAGCTAGAGAGCACAGCGGTGGGGTCTTCGTTTGGGGAGCCGCAGGACAGGCCAAGAGGGTGAGATAGAGACAACATGGAGCAGGGTGCTGGTGTGGAAAATGAGACAGTGCGTGTCCAAGGCCCAGAGAGCTGCTGTGGCTGCTGCTGCTGTTGGTGGTGCCAACGTGAAGTCAGGTTGGAACAGCGCTGCAGGACACAGCTTCAGGTTGGCCTGAAACAACCAAGAACCAAGTAGCACTTGTCAGAAATCTGGAATCTGTCTCATCTGCCCCATGGCGGGAAATCTGTCTTCCAGCCTTCGCAATGACAGCTTTTATCCTCGCTGAACCTCCTCCTGATTCCCTGTGAGCAATTGCTAGTACCAGTCAAAATGTGGAAATGCTGTTATGAGGAAACGTTCAGATTGTTGAAATGGCTCATGCTCTTGTTTGGTGCGCCGTTAATGATCTTCTCAAATGTGTTGACATTTTCAAAATTTAAAACATTTTCTTTTTTCCATCTTCATCATTTTTCTGTGTTTTTGTTGTCTGTGAGGCCCAATGAAATAATACAAAAGTTTTCAATTTGCTTTGAAAATGTTATTTTTGACAGAGTTACAAATGTGGAAATCAGTAACAGAGAGAGATAAGAAAAAAGGAAAATAAGCCCTACATATTAAAGCTATTATTATCTACATAATTAGGATAGTATTCTATATTAAAAAGAAAAATGTATTAAAAAAAAAAAGATTTGGGGAAAAGACCTTTTCAGAATAATGTTTTAATCAGAAAAACTTGCTTACCAAAATACAGACAAATGGGAGGACTGATTTAGCATTTTCTGCTATGTATTTGAAATTTACTTATTTAACGACCGAGCTTTGCATGTCACATTAATCCAAAATATTAAATACTAAAAAGTGAATATAATTGAATTTTATTTTGCACGTGACTCTTTTAAAATGCGCCCATCCCCTAAAAACAATAAAAAAAATAAATGAAATGTGCCCTGAGCATACTGTATCTTTAAATAGTATTTTAAAGTCAATTTCTCAGTTAATTAAGGACTAAATAAGGATCTTTGCTTTCTTGGAGCTGGTAATACTGATTATCTGGGAAAGGAAGTCATAAATGGAAACCTGATTATTTTCCCAACGAAACTGAAGGGGTTTTGCTGCCAACTCCATAACAAAAAATCTGGGCCTTAACCATTTGCTCAGACAATTTGCAAATGATAACTTGGTGCCTTTTATATGGTTAAAATAATGACTGGATTGCAACCTCCAGCAATTAAAAACTCTGTTTGTCTCAACCTAAGCCTTCAGATTTTATTTTGTTTATAAAAATCCAATTCATATTCCTTTTTCATGCTTAAATTCCTACAGAAATTCTTACCATACATGCCTGAAACGAATATGCCTGAGGTTTAACACTCCTTCACACAGACACTAGATATGTCTCCTCGTTGCCTGACACTTTTAAAATAACACACAACTGTGCACAGTGCAGCAGATTTGCTGGTCTTGTATCAGGAAAGCAGATTTAAATCCAGCCTAGGTAGCCCGCGGGTGACCTGGAGCTCTTAGGGACATTGCTCAGTGGTGCAGTGATAGCTTTGCAGCATCCTCATGTCCTTCCCCAGGTCCCACCAGGTGCGTCCACGCTGCAGCGGTGGAAGCCATCAATCACAGCTGACACCACAGATCCCGGGGCGAGGAAGAATCGAAGAGGGTGATGACCAAGCCCTCTGTGTCCTCAGTACCACCAGGCCATCTGCAGCAGCACAAGCAGGAAGCTCTGCCCTACTGCCCCGTTGGCCCAGATACAAACATTGCTCACGCATCATGTCCCATCTTGGTGTCCACTATCAAGAAAGATGGAGAAAATCCAGAGAAAATGTGCAAGAGTGACTACAGGGCTGGAAAATCTGCCTCACAGGGAAAGACAAAGAGCTCCAGCTGGTTGCATTATCAAAAGTGCAGGGGACTGGCGAGGAGGCAGGACCTGGTCACAGTCTATGGCAACCAAATTGCAGAGGAGAAATTTGACAATGGGAAGACCTCATACTGCAGAAAAGATAAGGCTGAAAATCAGATTTAAAGTAGGGAATAAGGCATATTTTAAACAGCAAGTCTACTTAATCATTGGAACAACTTACTGCTCATCACAGGAAATTTTAGCATCACAGTTATATTTTTTTCTCCTAAAACACTTGCTTCTGGGATCCAAGGGGAGACCTGCATCCTGCCTTAGATCAAACTGAATGTCCCCAAAGGATCCCCTGAAATGCTCAATTCTACACTAAGGAACTGGATTTAAGCCAAAATATTTAAATGCCACTCTACCCTTCAGCTGATGTGCACAGAACAGGCATAAATCAGATTTATCCTTATCTTCCATGAGGGTAAATAAACTTCTTGTGGAAAGGGGTTGGAAAGCCAGGCTGGCTGCAAGGTAGCTGTGGGACAACTGTCTTGCACAAATTATACAGCAATTTGGTGGCAGCTGGGAGTGAAAAAGCACAGGAGATTGTATTCCTGGTGCTCTGATCTTGATGCTAGTGAACACTTCCTCCAGCTCTATAACCTGGTCAGCTTTCTGTGCTGGAGTAAATCATCCTCTTTGAAGTCAATAGGGCTACTCCACAGTAGAAATCTTTTCTTTTGTGACTATTATAAAAAAAAACCTCTCTGGATTTTATTTTGTTGTTTTATCTTCACCTCTTAACATTTAAAGAGGCTCATAATTTTCACTTGCTAAATTAAAGTCCTCCCAGCAATGCCGCTGCTGGGTTCCTTTTGCATTTCTAGCACAAACTTGTGGAACAGGGACCTTCTCTTCATTCTGTGTACAAGCACTGTCTAGCACAACAGGGCTGACAAATTTAGGCACTCAAATAAATAAGTAATAATAATGCATCACTGCACTGTAGCAGAGGAACACAAGCTAACTGCCGTCTTACTGGCACAACAGGCCTGTCCTCACCCGAGATGGCAGGACATCAGCAGGCAGGTAAGTTAAGTACTTTCCTGCTGTTCAGTGATCCAGAGTAAATGTGGATTAGATAGAGAATTAATAACTGCCAAACCCAAAAAGAAAAGAAAAAAAACAAACAAAAAATGCTATCATTCTGCTTTAGGTAAAAAGAGGAGAGCAATAAATGCTCCAAGAACTATGACAGTAAAGAACAACCGAACAACAGGAAGTAAAAAGGCATAATTTAAAGACTATAAAAACATTCTTCAGCAATACCAGATAAATAGATATTGCTACAGCTAATGAACTGGCTCATTGGAAAACTGCCTTCCAACTGCAGGAACAAAGTTAATGATTGGGAACCTTCCCGTGTCCTTGACAGAGGCGCGAACCCTCTGCTTACATCAAAGGGATCTGCACGTGCAGCAGGCTGAGGAAGCCACGGGGGACATCCCTCACTCCCCAGAAGTAGGCTGCTCTGTTCCTCTTTCCCCTTTGCCTTGCCTGAGCATACTGCAAAAGGAGCCGGGGAAACAAGTCAAGAACTCAGAATCTGAGTGAAATTAATTAACATTATGGCTCAACAATGTGTGCCAATTAAAAGATATGTCGGTCCAGGTTTTGTTTGATGAGAGCGGCGAATGCCATAAATCGGGGAGGAAGTGTGAAATGAGATGGGGTTGACTCTGCACAGTACAGATTTGGAGTCGCTCATGATAATCTGTGAATTCTGTGCCTTGACCATGTTATTGTGATGGTTCTGTAATCACAACAGTGAGATTATTCAACAACAGTTCCCTCAAACACAGGGGCAAGAGATAAAAATGGAGACATCTACGTCAGCAAACACTTGGAGGACAAGGTAAGAGCCAACACACTTGTGGTCACAGCACTATCATCCCTATTGCAGTTGCTTGATAGGTTTCCTCAGGAATGACTTAATCCCAAGGATGACGTGGAGATCGGCAGGATTAAAGGACTAAAAATGTCCAAACTCCCTTGAGGAGCTCATTGAGACAGATACATGAGTTTTGAGATTGCAAACTCAAACTTGCTAAATGGGATCCTTGGAGAAGTTATGTGTACTAAGGTCCTCTCCAGAAGACTGGATAAAATATTAAAACTCACAGTTGTCTAATTCTTTTGCTTCTACGCTGTGTGTTCCTTCTTCTTTTAAGATTAAATAACACATTAAGTCTGTTTTTGGTCACTGTAATCCCTTGTTTCTCCTTGGTCACTGAAGAGAAAATTGCAGATGCTTGAACCCAGTCGGGCTTGGAGACAGCTGTGGTTAATATCCCAGACACCGTGGTGCAGGGACTGGGGCAAGGAAGTGGAAAACTCCTGATTGCCTGTCTCAGGAGGTGGAAAAATGTAAGTCTTGTGACCTGATGGGGGTCCCAGAAGGTCTAGGAAAGGATTTCAGCAGCATCTCCCACAAACACACACAGACGTTCCCCTTTCTCTCTTTCTTTCCCTTTCTCTCTTTCACACACAGAAACTAGCACAAAGCACATATTTAATACTTTAAAATCTATGTGTATATATACACACACATATGCTACTATTCTTGTAACGTTTGATATAAATCATTAAGAACAGCTCGGGACTTTCTGCCTATGGCAAAATGGTGTAAAACTAGTTTAAAATGTGTTTTTTCCTCTAAACAGGGTCCTGAAATAATAACAGGGCTTTAGAAAATAAATTCTGACAGTTAATCCGGGCCTGAGAAAGGACAAAATTCCTCTTTGGCTGGGACTGTGCTTGCAAACACGGGTCTCCCTCCCTACCAGCTTTAGCACAAGCGTGGGCAGGTCCCTGAGGAGGAGATGCCGCAGTGACCACAGCGAAGGCAGAGAGAACTTCTCGGAGAGTCTGGAAAAGACAGGAGAAATATTTCACACATTGCGCGTGTCTTTGTCTTGTCACTCCAGCCCACTACTCTGGAATGAAACTTAGCGTCAAGCACAATGACAGACGCTGGGGAGCCATCCAGCACACGAACGCCTCCTGAGGAACCGCATGGTGCCAGTGCCGCGTGCCAGCCTCGGAAAAGCTGGGAGGTGGTGCAGGAGTCCCAGCACCCGAAAGTTTCTGCTCTCTCCTTCTCTGCAGACCGTGTGCTGAAGGACCTAGAGCTGGGGGGAAGGAATATATGAAACTGGGAGCCCGTGGGGAAACATTCACAGCCACGGCGCTGCTGGCCTTGCCGGGAGAACCGTGCTCGTCCCTTCTCTCAGCTGACAGCACACAGCGTGCTTGGTGATTCACGCGGTAGCGTGGGAATTGCTTCTACATCGTGCGCGGAAGCGCAGTACGCCTGAGTGAGCGAGGCCCTGGCGTGGGAACGACGAGATTCGGGTCCCCCTTCCAGCCTGCTCCTGGCCTCATGTGTCATTTTACCTATTTCTCCTCCAGTAACTTCTTGCTCGATACGGTTTGTTTAGTTGTATGATTTGTAGAGGAAAATGTTGTCTGCCTGGGGAAAATGCACAGCCATGAAGCAAGCCACAAACAAAATTATAGTAAGGATTAGATATGGCTGGAACGGGACTCCACAAAAGGAGCATTTTGCAGGGTCACAGAAGCATGATATCCCTGAGAATTAAACCATTCAGCTAGCGTTTCAGGCCTAAATTCCCAGCGGTCACTTGGAAGTGGATCTCAGTGCCTCAATGGGCTTTTAGGAGTTTCCAAGGATTAGGTTTAATCAGTGATCTGAAGTAATTTAATATATTTCCAGTGCTCTCTTCTTTAATACTTAATGACTGATGATTAGGTTTGTGTATCAGATCTGAAATCTGCAAGTTATGTGGCAATTAATGTTTGAAGTACTCTGTAACTTCAAATGTAATGATCGTATTTGCAAAGTAATTACAGAATATATGTGCCTAATAAATAATAACACTTAGCACTTGCATAGCACTATTCACCTGAGGAGCTCCAGACGAGAAAGTATCAAAAATAATGGAAGCATTTCAAGTGCAAGACAAGTTTTCAGCGACATACCTCGCAAGAAGTGATGTAACAGGTTTTATGCAATCAAAGCACCGTGCACGCAACTGGTTTGGTCTCACAGGCTGCATATGAAGCAGGTGACCAAACACAGTCACTCGCTTTAACAGTGAAGATGCAGCTCCATGAGTGGTTTTTCCAGATGTAAAAGCAGCGTAGGACCAGCTCTCGGAAATACAGGGCGAAACGCCTCGCTCGGGAGTTTGGCAGTGACCCGGGGCTGCCGTGCATCTTGATCCCGTTGCCCGCATGAGCACGTGGCTCTCGCGCACGGACGTGGCGGTAGCCACTGCCATCAGCAAACTCCATCCTCAACCACAACAATGCAGAGAAAAGGCAGGGGATGGAGAAACCAGCGCAGGGAGGTTGCAGATACCCAGAATATAGGGCAGCCCCAGCCCTACGCAGGCAGCAAATCTGTCCCTGTGCCGGGAGCTCTGCTTTGGGAGTGGATTTATGCCGCTCGCGCAGCGTAACGAGCAACTCAGCCATGGAGAACAAGAACCGGCAGGTGAAATCCCAAACCGTGGAGGCCACCAGAACACTTTTTCGAAAATGAATATTTCATTTAAGTGCCCAGTCCCTGTTCTGAACCAACCAAAGCACGAACAAGTTCCCATACAAAGACAGATGTACATTTAACTAAATGTACATTATTCAAAAGAGCAAGTCCATAAAAGAACGTGTCAACCATCGTTGGAGACACCCTCTGCAAATAATCTTTTTTATGCATCACTTTGTGCCTTGCATCTCCCCAGCTGCAGCCAAGGCACCACTGACTGTGTCCCCACAGCGGCCCCAGTGCCAGCCCGGCTCCAGCCCCTCCTGCCTCCACCTCTGCAGGTCTCAGGTCCTTCCATCTCTTTGCACATCTTCTCCTTTCCATAGCAGCAAACAAGCTAGGAGAAAGGAGTGATGTAACTCAGCATGGTCCAGTCTCACTTGTTTCCATTACATGAACTTCATCTGAGCTTAATTCCTGGTTGACCTTGAAGTTTAATTACAGACTAAAAAGAACAGTTACGTAACGGAGGCAGCAAACCTAAATAAAACAAAAACAGAAGGGCCATATGCCACATAGCCCAGAAAAATCTAGAATCAAATTACACTCTTTGAATTATTTACAATATTTCTTCTTGCCAAATCTAAGCAAATATTCTACTTGCTTCGACTCTGCTTTAAGAGCTTTAACTGTTTACTGTAAATCCAAGCATACAATGGGCTCTTTCATCAAACATTTGCTGCATATTTCACATTAATAAATATTATGAGACTATTACAAATGCTTCCTTATTATAATAAATACTAGATATAGTTTTCATGAGTCTTCTAGCTGCTATACTGAAAGTGAGTCTAAAAAAGACATTTCCTCTCACGCCATGTAGTCTAGTAGCATTTGAGCTATTGAGTAAATATAGCAAAGCTAATATTACTATTATTTTAATCGTGGTTTCCCACTATTGAAACAGAAAAAAGAACAAGGGATCTTTTTATAAATATGTATTGTGTTTGTTCAGATTTATTCATTTTAATATGATTATAAAATACTATATACTACTCAGTATGACTGTTTGGTCTCTCAGACTAGCCAGTCCTCTGAACATGCCTATCCTTATTTTCAGCAGCGAGCAATGCATGCTATGTGGCATGGGACAGCTTCCATCACAACGGGTCGTTCCATCTCTAAGTAGTTAAATTAAAGCTTTAGATGATAGAACATGGATTTACCAACTACATTTGGAAAATGGTGACCACTGTCTTAGTTTCCTTATTCGGAAAAGCAGGATAATAGTTGTTTGCCTGCACCATAGGAACCTCCTGAGAGTTGTTGACATTTGAATGGCACTGCAAAGAAGTAAAGAACTGATGTGATTAATCACCATATAAGCTCCATGCTTTGCAGCTAGGTGAGATGAGAATATCCCTGTCTTGACACATTTGTATTCTAGAAAGACATTGTAAAAATAGAGAACAAGGAAGGTTGTATGGGATAAGAAGAAAAAAGGAAAGAGAAGATGTATCAGGAGCAATTAATGCTTTTGGGCTACATGTTCCAATGCTCGTGTTGGAGCATCACCTCTGGCTGCAACACACTCAAAGTGACATGCTTGGAACCAGATTAAAACAAAACTAAAAAAAAGCTCCAGATGAACATTTTAAAAACTCAGCTCATTTCTCTGGGCCTGTTTACAAAAGCAATGAAATTGCTGAAACCTGCAAGCAGAACTCCCTACGCGTGACATAAGGATGCTCAAAAGCACTGCTTACTGCCAGCCTGGGGCTGGGGCATCAAAGCCAACCCAGGAGTCTGCTGGGTGCCTGAAATCACACACAGCAAGGGCTTGGAAAAGCCGTGCTGAGCAGCCGGGCACTGAGCACCAGCACATCCCCTGATCTGTCTAATGCCATGCTACTTTCTGCTGAAATGCCACCGGAGGATGCGGAGGCACAGCCCTTCGCACACCAGCACAGCGGTGTCCAGGCTCCGCCTGCCAGGCTAAACTTGAACTTCGCTGGACAAGAGGAAAAAAAAATATGGAAAAAGAGAGAAACAGACAGCCTAGGCTGAGGCCAGCCACATCCCTGAGAGCATCTTCATTCCTGTTCCAACAACTGTTTGTGTATTTTTCACAAATATATTGTATTTTATTTATAATGTATTTCAGATGAGTATAGTTCCAGAATAATAGGAAAAAAAGAGAAGCCATTGGCGCAGGATCCAGAACATGGTATTTTCCCCCAGTTATGTCTCTAATCACTAACTTAGACCATCTCACACCCTCTTGCTTCTCTCTCCCCTGTTCCCCTGGGATATCCCACATGGAGTGCAACAGATCCAACAAGGCAAAGCTCTCTTGCTCTGGTCTGCAGGTTGGCCATGCAAGCTCTCCCTTCCACTCTGAGGTGAGGATGTTAGTGTGAGCACTATGGACATACCATGACAAAACTTAGAAAATCCCACCTCACCTGACTGATGCTGACACTTTGCACATCCATGTCGCTTTTCTGGGAGGCCTCATGCTCAGCCAGCAGAGCATGAGTCCAACGCCAACCAAGGCTGAGCGTCCGGTAGTTCCTGTGGTCCTGGGACACTCATTGTGGGAGAGCCAGGACCAGTCCGGGGCACTGGCCGAGCAGCCTGCACTCTCGTGCTCTGCTCCTACACACAAGCCCCTCGTGCAGAACAGCCCTCTGCTCAGGCCGGGATCCAACGTGAAAAGGGACTGCGATCATCACTGAGGTTATGTGGGATATGCCCAGCCAAAGGAGGAACTGCAGCTATTCACCAAGGAAATCTTAGGAACAGTTAACTTTGGAGAGACAGAGCTCTTAGAGTATTTATTTAGTTAATGTTGCAACCTCCAGCAACCATGCTTCTGTTTATGTAAAGAATGTGGATGTATACACAGGCTACTCAAAGCAGAGTAGAAAGTCCATCTGCTTTACATCCGACCACCAATTTGGCTCCCTAGAGATGTGAAACCCAAACTTTTACTGTCTTTGCAGCTGAAAAATACTGTTTTCTTCTGCACCTCTATATGGTAGGTATGTATCCACTACTCCCAAAATAAACTTAGCTTGAATCTAACTTGAGACAGGAATTGACAGCATGAATCATGCTGGTGCAAGCGTCATCTCAGTAATTGGAACATGGATATATGCCTGTGGAAATTATAAAAGTAGCAAATAACTGTATTCCAGAACTAAGGAGATAAAACCTGGCTCTGCCAAAATCAAAGAAAGCTTTACTTGGCCTTCAGTAATGTCAAGGACTACACTCATTGCCACTCATTACAGCTGACAGTGTATTCGACTTACTGCACCCATCTGCAGATGGGATTCATTGCACCTAACTTCAGTTATGTAAAAGTTCGGCATCTACTCTTACCTAACGAATCTTCTCAGCTCCTCTTGTGATAAATGGAGTACGTGAGTACCTCAAGAGGAGGAGGGGTCAGCCTATCTATTTTTGAAAGCTGTCCAAGGTCAGGCAAGATTAATCATCTCTCCTGATTCCAATGTCTCTCCATTAATTAGAGAGGGAACATGGATTTTCTTAGAATAAAACAACTGATTTTCACACAGTCAATGATAGCTGTGATGCATGTGACCACAGGTGACTTTTACAAAGATTAATTTTTTACCTTCATTTCAGTTATTTCTAAATATTTGTTACTCCTTTCAAACTGTGATCAATAGTTCATGTCCAGAAGCATTATTGAACTGGTTATGCCTTGTTTTATTAGCATATTATGGCAGATAGATGCTTGCTAGAATGCTTTGAAGCACCTCACATAATATTTCCATAAATATAAAATGAATTGAATAATCCATACTGTATCCACATTTCTCTTCACTAACCATGACATGCCAAATTCATCTCCTCTCATGGATCATAATTCAGGTAAGTACAAGCAAGCCAAGAAGACATTTATTTCATTTTTAATGACTTGAAGATGTCTTGAGGTCCTTTTGGTTATTTGAGAGACAGTATTTCTCAACTCCTTTATTTTATTCATTAAGCTAAGCTACTTGACTTCCTTCTGTGCTCCCTGAATCACTCAAAAGATTCTTAAGAATTCAAAAATGAGATGGTCTCTAGACAATATGTCTTCATATATATTTTTACAATCTGAGAAAAACATCAAGTTTGCAGAGCTGTGTGAGGAAATGCAAGAAATAGAGCAATCTTAGTTCGGATTCCTCACGTTTATGAGACACAGAGCTTCCTTTTCTGTATTTTCTGTCATCCAGGAGCTCTTCCTTGGTCCTTCTGACCATCCAGACCGCCAGCTACTTCCGCAGTCTTTCGCCCGACCCAAGCAGGTTAATCTGTCTCTCTGCCAGCTCTGACCGCTCTGCACTTCAGCCCATCCACAGCTCTTGCTGGACCTTCCCTACTCCCACATTCAGAGATAAAAGTAGTCACTCTGGCTGATCCCAAGATTGACTTCAATCAGCTTTTATTGCCTAGGAAAACAGCGCCCAACTACACTTCTACCCCACTTTAGAACCAGAAGATCAGCAAAAGAAATCCTTCTTTTAGCAACTTCAGCTTCTCCCAGACTCTGGACTCTTTGTATCAAGGAGGCTCCTCTTCATCTCAGCTCTCTCTTTAGGGGCAAGTCTGTTGTGAATCATCCAGTCAGTGCTTGCCATCCCAGTACAGCCTCTGTCTTGATATAGTCAGTAGGATTTGTACCTATCAGCAACATAATTTGAGTAACAGCTTATCTTCGACAGCACATCCTAAAGTAAAAAGTTTTAAAGACAAATTTAAAGACAATTTTGTTTGATGTTTGGTGAGAGGAAGGTAGAAGATGGGTTCTTTTTTATTCAGATATGAAAACTGAGCACTGGAAAATACCAGAAAATCAGATTTTTTTCCAGCAAGCAGAGCCTATATCTGCACATGAAACACGTGGGAGAGAATACTACCTTATGAAGGTTTTATTTGATGAAGAACTGTTTTACTGAGGAAAGTTGATACAACCTTCATAGTCACACTTTTATACAAATAGAGATAAACTAGGACACTGGACAGAGGAGCAACTTGCTGTTTATGAGATTAGCCCAGCTGGTAAGTTGAAATATGCTTAAGTGGATTTTTATGAAAATGATAAATTCATGATATTAGGAAAATTCTCAGAGAACTTAGACCATCACTAGCATAGAATTGATGCCAGCTAGCTCACATATTAAGAATGCAGAAATAGACATCTTCTCCTGACCAAACTCCTTGGCACATCTATGAAGAGTGCCAAAAAAAAAAAAAAAAAAAAAAAAAAAAAGTGGGTTTAGCTCCAGCCTGTAACTCTGAAAGTCCTTCTAGAGCCTTTCACCTACTTGGCCATGTCCCAGAAAAAGCCAGAACAAAAGTGAGAGACCCTAAAGCTTGAAGCCACCCTATAGTTAGAAGCTGCTCTAAGATTAGAGAGGCAGAAGTGTGAGATAGCTGAAAGCCTGTGAAGCATGCTAAGGATAGAAAGCCAGAAGTAGGAGGCAGCCAAACCAGATACTGAGAAATCAGAAGCTGAGCACTGAAGTTGGATGAGATTTATGGCTAAAGAACACAGTCTTTTATTGCTCTACAAGCAAGGTGGGGACTAGCAGCCAAGGATCTTCTGACTGCACTGTTCTAATTTGATTGTCTATTTCCTAAATAGGGATAATATCACATCTTTTAATAGAGTGCGCTATGCACTTTAAGGCAGCAGCAGACCGCAAAATACTCTTTTCATACCCCTAGCTCCCAGGGAAAGTCCGTCTGTCTGCAGCGTTGTAGACAGCAGGCAGCGGGCCAGGTTACTTTATATTCAGAAACTCATCCTTGAGTGGGCTTTGACTTACTCCAGTGCTTCCAAACTCTAAAGCTTTGCATTGCATAGACCTGCCACTAGAACGGAGAAATAACCCAAGTATCAGACTAATGAAAAGGAAGGAATGAATGACTAGTTTTATTGCTGTTACCTCTTTCAGGGACTTCTGCAGCAATATCCTCTAAATCCTTTTAAAATACAGGGTTAGTCAGTGCAAGTGCTCCAAACTGTTCCCAGGTACACCTCACAAGCATCTGAAGCACTGTGCTTTATGTTATTAGAAAATGGATCCAAATGCCTTCCTAATCGCATTAAACACAAGCACCATATCTTGGGAAATCATAGATCAGCTATTGGTGGAAGATGTTAACAGGCCTCCAGTAAAATCTCTGGTAAAAATATTCTACAAGATATTCTAGAAAACAGTGAAAAGGTGTGTTTCAGGCATGACCAAACCTCTAGTCAAGGGGAGAATTGATCCTTAGAGAGGACATAATCCCTGTAAAGGAAGAAAAAGTGTTGCTCCAGTAGAGGTAACCATGCCAAGACCTGTTGCTCGTGAATCCCAAAGGAGAAAGGAGAAGAAGTAAAGAGGCTGTGAAGGACTACGCAGCACTTAGCCACGCCCGTTAAGTGCCCTGAAGCTCAGTGACAGCTGTGACATCCCTGGCCATCCATGGGCAATGTGGAGTTGCAGGGACACACTGCCTGCTTGCAAAAACCTTTCACTGGCGAGCAGGCAGAGGACAGCTAAGGACTTCTACTGCATTTTCTGTCATAAATGTAAAAAACCTGATAGCCACCAAGTCCTTGGTCACCTTCTTACTAGAACTGAAAAAATGTCCGCATTTGTTATTGGTGCCCATCACTAACTCTTTGCTATTTTTTAAGGAGAAACTATTTGATGGACCTGCTACTAAAAGCTGTTCATTGTGCAAGCAGTATTCTTCACCATATTCAACTGGGTCCTTCCAAAAGAAACACTCTGCAACAGAGAGGTACATTTCATGGTTTTGTTGATTAATGAGTTTGAAAATCATAAGAAATAATACATCTGAATTCTGTGTCTTTGCAAACTGATCTTGTTTGGTGTAAGACTCAGTGGGGTTCTTAAACTCACATTGCAAAGGTATGTGACTGGGAAAACGTAATTTGGATTTATTGTTGGCCATTGCTTACCATGAGGAAACCACAAGAATGCATGAGATTTATCCTGTTCAACCCTCTGTTGATGAAAGGTCAGGGATCTATTGGATCTCACTAAATTTGGGGAAATCATCACTCATTATATTGAAAAGCCTCTAATCATTTAAAATATATTTTAGCATCAAAAAATGTAGAAACAAGAGCTCCAAAATTAATTCTTATAAAAAAAAGATGCAGAGGTGGGAGATTTTCTCTGGTTTTCATCCCTGTTAAAAACTGATGTCTGCCAGTTAGCAGCAGTCAAGTACAACAGGTAGGAGATAACCTGATAGAGCAGATCAGCAGGGCGAGAAAAGACATGTTGGAGTTAGCTGTTGTAGCCAAATCTAACAGCCTCCATGGGTTACTGTATCTAAGAAAGATGGAGGAATAAAGTCCTGAGTAGATGAGCACCATAACTGTGCTCAGTTCTAGATACCTTGAACAGGCAAAACACCCCAGCACAGTGGCTGTGAGGGAGGGATGCTGGCAAACCTCTGCTGGAAGTGCCGTCTCAGTAGAAATCTGTATTCATCACTAATGCAGGACTTTTATGTTTAGGCCACACTTTTTAAGCTGAACAATGCAGCAGCTTTTCAGATCATGGTCAATTAAGCGTTGGCAGGGTTGCGTAACTTCATCCAAGCTGTGGATGGCTATGATCAGCAGCAACTGAAAAGTAGCCAAGAAACATGTGGATTTCTGTTGTAAAGGCTAGGAAAAGCAATTTTAACCATTTTAGTGCATAAATGTAAAACTAGAGCAATCGAGATTAATTATAGAAACTATCAGACTGAAGGAGTGAGTAGGAAAAGGAACAGGAGACTGCTCTGCAAATCTTTAAAGGTAAAGACCCTTCCTTGTATGGTGGTCTTTCCACAACTCATAAGACAAGTTTGCCCATGAAAAGATTTGCAAATTATTCTATGAGTTATGCAGAAAATCCTGGAGGATTCCTCTTCTTTTTACTAGGCTCCAGTAAAATGTAAACCCAAAAAGTAATTTTGTGGAAGGCTTTTCAAAAAGTTTTGAGCTGATAAGAGAAACTTTGTTGGAGAGTTTTGTCCATGTTAGCTCAAATTTTAACAAGATGTATGAATTGTTTACTGAGGCTCCAAACACAAGATTAGGAACTGTGGTTTGGCAGGTGAAAAATACGAACTTCACGTGAACAAACACATTCAGTCCTAGAAAAGGAGGCTTATACAGCTGTGTGAATCCAGTGAAATATTATATGTCCTGAAAGATCTTTCCTCTTTAAGGTGGCTTCCCTGGATGACGGGGCACAATCCCTAGTTGCTGCAACGGACTAGTGCCCCAGGACTTTGACATGCAGGATACCTACATCACAGGCAAGGGGAACTTGGCAGAAGGTCTACTAGCCCAACAGGAAAGCACATATGCTTTTACCTGTGATAGACACATCAGCCAATCTCTGAGTCTGTCTTTCTTAGGCAGAACGTACCACACAGTATCTTAAAAAGTAGTTTTGAGGTCAATCATCCCAAACTATTATCACTGCAAAGTGGCTGCCATCACAGCTGGTTTCAGTCAAAGCCACTACTGACTCCCCTGCATCAGCATCATTTATGTGAGCTTACGACATGTGGTTGCCAACTTGTATAATATATAGAAATATAAGGTGCTGTGATTGAAGAGGCTTTGGTCTCTCAGCATGGTTCTCTCAGACAGAAAAAAAATGCTTTAATTCATAATAGATTACCCATCTGGAAACAGCTCGCACCACTGTGGTCAACAGTGCAAAGCAAGGAGGTCTGAGTCACCCTTCTCACCGTGTTGAGCAAGAAGACAGATGCAGGTAGAGGGCCTGGAAGGAAGATTTGTAACTGAGTGGAGTTGTCGGGAATGCAAGGGAAGGAGCTAGGTGTAAAAGCAAATATGTGACCTCAGACACAAGTTTTCTTTTGGAGTGCAACTTGAGGACGTAAGAAGTAGGTCCCTAACCAGATAATTAAGTAACTGCCTAAACAGACTGCCAACTGAATAACAGAGCGAGCAAGCTGGTCTTAAGAGGGAGTTGTGGTTTTCTTCTGCTTCTCCTCAGATGCTTTTATAACCCAAGTAAGTGTTTTATCTGACTTTTGCAAATACATCATTTTGGTTAGCTTCACCTTATCTAGCTTGTGATAAGGATGATGTTGAGATAACCAATAAACACCAAAGCAGAGCAATTCCTTAAACCAGAATACAGGATCATTCCTGAATTGCGTCATACCCCAAACGGTGTTTGGGTGTCTTCCAAAGCAACCAGATAGGATACCTCTACTTAGCTGATGAGCTAATTCACAAGTTAATGAGGCAGAAACTCTGTGGAAGGAGCACTTTCTGTTGAAAAGCACTATCCTTGGCAAGCCTTAGTATAATGGAAGGTGTTTGAACCCCATCTTGGGGTATGTGTCACATCTGCCATCTTCTGCAATGCATGGTTAGGGCTACAAACAGATCCTCAACATACAATTTGGAAGAAATCGCTCCATTCCAGAGTCATCACAAGTGTGAGGATGCCCCAGTGGAAGGATAAGGCCCAGCTTGCTTTCTGGAGCATTTTATATGTCCCAAGCCATTACCTTGAGTCACACCATGCAGACACTCACTATTTCAGAAAGGCCTCTCATATGAATTAGCATCAAACATACTTTCTCAGAAAAACAGAGAGGAATAACGAGAGTGAGTAAATTAATGGCCAACTTCAAAAATATTGGTTTGAGTGAGATACCAGCTTCCCATTCTCATTCTCTGTCAGTATTTTCTAGCTTTTGCAACAAAGAAGATAATGTCTCAAGGCAACAATATTTCCTTTACTATACATAAGCTCTCTGAGCTCTGAATACACATGAATAAGGCAGACTCCTTGATAGAAGAAAACAACACTTCATGTGTGTCACCTGGGATATCTCTAGCATACATTGTTTTAGCTAATTATTTGTGTGTGAAGCATACATGTTTATATATGTACGCATGTAAGTTGGGGAAAAGTCAGCTATTTAAAATCCTACATGCCTTGGCATATTTAAAGTACTGTTGAAATAGCTCTTAAGCATAAGAGCAGGCAGGAACAAATGGAGTCACAAGACCATGATTTAATTTTGGAAAATCAAATTTCCAATCACACTAAAAAGCAAAACTAGGTACCTGAGCTCTTGCAAAACCCCATGAATCAGATTTTGGTTTTGCAAAGTTGTACCTAAAACCAGAAGTATTTTGAATATAAATTCCAAAGTTTGGAATAGGATTAGATAAAATATTCTAATGTAAGCCCATGTCTAGTTAATGGATAGAGTTCTCCTCCAGTATTTATCTTTCTACTGCTCTTTCTTTATCACTGCTTGATCCCCAGCTAATCTCTACTTCATAACTGAATGTTTTCTGTGCGTATCTTAATCAGCTCTGCCTTCCAGGTCAAAGATCAGGGCATATATTTTAAAAGGGTATTTCAGACTAGAGCAGACTCTCAATTGTTATGGTTGTAATATAAATCATTTATGGAGAGAGATTCTTTCTGGCTAATTCTCAGAGATATGCAAATGATAACTTCTGCTTGCTGCATGTTTACAATGCAATAACCATAAATGGAGATAAAATACGAAAAGTCCGTGTCCCACAGAGGGAGGGTTTGGCTGCTTTCAAAATATGGCCGGCTTGAGAAAGAACAGATAG
This sequence comes from Rhea pennata, assembly GCF_028389875.1. Lineage (NCBI taxonomy): Eukaryota > Metazoa > Chordata > Aves > Rheiformes > Rheidae > Rhea > Rhea pennata. The sequence goes on along the minus strand of NC_084702.1, from coordinate 81,129,703 downwards.
CTTGCAATAAATATCTAACTTTTAGGGCAGGTTTTGTTCTTTCGATCTTTATATAACACAACAATACAAGGAAACCACACAGGAACAGCTGGATCCCAAACATCCCTGTTTGTGGAATATATGCATGTAGATAGGGGGGCTGCTCACGGCTCTCGGAGCAGGGAGCTGTGCACGCTGCAGGAGGGCACCTGGCCTGCGGGAGGGGAACTTCTCCCACTCCTGCAGCAGCACTTGGCCGTCGCATGGCTCAGCTCCTGATGAAGGCAATGGGAGCTTTACTTCAATGGAGCAGAGTTAGGTTAATGCTGAATGTTTTGGAAAACACCATTCCCACTTGCCAGCCTGAATCCTTTGAGATCTTCCCATCATTAGCTTAATTCAACCATAAATGTTTGGAACAGCAGCCAGGGGATTAAAATGATCAACAAAGTCAATTGCTTTGTTTGTAAATGTTCTTTTGCTTAGTTTTCTGCAATGTAAAAGTTGTTCTATGAACCTTATTTTGATTCATTTAAACTCCATTTAGTAATCCTGCAGGAAAGATGGTATTTGTGATGTTTGTGTGATATCTTCCTCCTAAAAAACATCCCCTACCCTATGAACTTCTAATAGCTTGTCCCAGATTGGGCTGGTAAAGGCAATTCTGTTTTATAGAAGTGTGAAATGCTCCTATTTCAGTTAAGAGTTTAAGAGAAAAAATTGCCAGAATATAACTGTTTTTCCAGAGTATCTGCAGATGAAGATATGAAGCCTTTAGGAGCATCTGGCATTGCATTTTTGGAAAGGTACCTCAGCTTGCTTTTATACTTCAAAATTGACTTAGTCTAGAAGCCTCATATATATTTTCACACTCTGACAATCATGGAGAAATAATAAGAAGGTGGAAATTCCAAAAATGAGAAAAAGACTAATTTTAATGGCTCCCATTGAGCGGCTCTAGGCAGCTGTGGGCAAGGCATGGAGGGCTGTTCTCTTTGCCCATCTTGTTCTTGCCTAAGAGGGACGGGCTGGAAGATCCCCCCATTGGCTTTATGCCTCTCTTTAGGTCATTTTTTTCTGTGCACCTTCTGCACCTTTCACCCCCGCGAAAGGGAAGAGGACAGGGTGAGGATCTCCATGAAAGGGGAGAGGACAGGGTGAGGAGCTCCGTGAGTGGGGAGAGGATGGGGTGAGGTCCTCCATGGAAGGGAAGAGGATGGGGAGGAGACCTCTGTGAAAAGGGAGAGGATGGAGCAAGGACCTCTGTGAAAGGGAAGAGACAGGGTGAGGACTTTCATGCTCCCATGGCATCAGATAAACCTGATGCACAGCTGTACACTGAAACCTTGGTTGCATTCCCCCTTCCTTTCCCTGGCTACAGCCACAGGCCCCCAGTCTGGAGAAGGATGTCAGATCTCTCCTTCTTTAATTATCTTCTTGCATTGTGGTAATTAAACTGCAAATTTGGCTCTCAGCTAGGCCAAAAAAAGCTTTAAGACCTGAGGTCGGAGAATCTGCCTCTGCCCATTTTCCCTTTCCGCTCATGTGAACACTTCCCAGCCATTTGCTATTCCCCACTCTCTTTGTGACTGATAAATGTGCGTTTGTGCACAGGTGATTTTTCCACCTCTCTAGTCGCACCAGCTAGTATACCTCCCATCGAGGTAATGGAAAGCATCCACTGCTTATCTCTGAGCAGCACATTAAACAAAGCAACATAATGAGCCGCATTTTGTTGAGGGCTCTCCAGGTCCCCCAAATCCTTCTCAAATGTTATTGTTTATAGAATGTTTGATAAAAAATAAATGATGCTTTCAATTTAAACAAAACCTCACACTGTTACCGGTTTTAATAACAGTTTTGACAGATGAGATTTTCATCATCTGTTTTTTCTTTGTAAAGGCTTCTTCAATAAGCTAAAAATGCTTTAAACTAACAGATGTGACTATAAAGTAAGGCTGAGCATGAGACATCAGGAGCTGAGGTTTGTCAAATGCTACAATATATAAATTAATTCCTAGTTTAAGCTTCCACTGAGTATTGGAACATCTATTTTACCCTGCTGTTGGTTACTGAATGGTTAGCTGACCTTGCAAAGGTTTCACAGACAGAGAAACACTGGGTGTGTGTGCAATCCATATCCCCAAGATTAAAATTATATATGTTTTCAGCACTAAGTGATTCAGCAATTTATTGATGGTAAGTAAGTCACTTGAAGCTAGACATCTGATGATGGTCCAGTAGCCATCCAAGGAGAGCATTTTTCAGTTCCTTTGAATACTCCGCAATTTTAAATTCAGGCTTATTATCTGAATGCCAAAATAGGAATCCTGAAGCCTGATTTTAGGCAAAAATTTTAAGCCCAGCAATCTGGGTCCCTCTCCAGCATTCCTCCACTCTTTCTTCAGATCTGGCCCTATTTTGTTTCTCTTATGTTGCAAATGTGTCTAACAGCCATCCCTGAATCATTCTGGAATAATGTTGATGTTTGAATAACTGATAAGCTGTGTTTTATTTTATCTGTGAAAAGTTCAGAAATTATAATTTCCAGTGATATTCTGTTTGCTGTAAACAACTTATATTTACTGATATGGAGAGGAGTTTTGCTTTGTTTAATGGGCTTTAAGCAATGCAATTTTAAAAGCCTGATTGCTTGTAAACCCTAATACTGTTTGTTTTTAAATTTCTGATATTATTATTTGCATGCTTTGCACGTTTTTCATTAGTCCTGCTTCTCTACTGCTTTGAGCTCTGCAACGTCCTGAGCACTTTGCCCCCGATGACATGGCCACGTTGTCCCGTGCTGCCGACGCAGCCTGCAATGGCCAGGTACAGCGAGTCCCAGGGGATCCAGCCCTCTCCTCTGACTGCAAGGAGTGTTTCTAAAGAAAACCTGAAGTGGCTTCTAGGTTGCACCGCTCATTAACTCTGCTTTCAGCACCTCAAAGGCCCCAGCACACAGCACGGACCTGAGCCACAGTCATCTGCGGTGAGTGAAATGGTGAGATGAGTTTCTGACATCAGTCACGATGTTGATTATTAGCAAGAGGTGAAGTAAGAACCAGCAGAGCTGCAAGTACGAGGCTCCACAGCTCAAGAGCACAGGTTCACAGAGGCATTTCCATGACAAACTCCTGCTGGGCAGCTCTGAGACAAAGCAGGAGCAGGGGAAGGAGAGTGGCTTGGGTCACAGGTCTCCACCGCATGGAAGAAACTTGTCCAAAGCTTTTGAAGTCCTCAGAAGCTGAAGTGCCGGTCTCTGCGTCATGGTCACCTGTGCTTGGGAGAGAACCAGCATGCCCAGTGCTGGAAGATTTGACCAGTTATCACAGGAGCTAAGACTGCAGGCTCTGCAGCTGCTGGGATGATCCCAGCGCCTAGGAAGCAGGCACCAAGGATGATGTGCACTGGTGGCGTTTAGTGTTATGCCATACTTCAGCTGTCTTCTGAGTGGTCTTCACCCATAGGCAATGATCAGGTCGACAGAGAGAGATGTATTTCAAAGGGGTTTAGGACCTATTTTTCTTTCCACTTACGCTGATATAAATGGGGAGCGATTAATTGAGAAAAGTCACATTTCTGTAAAACTAGTTTATGAGAGTACAAATACTGATGACACAACTAATGAAAGCAAAGTGCAAAGATGCATCTTCTCAAAGCCTAACTTTCCTGAATGACATACTATTCCTTTTGAATATTAAATTTCATTTTAGAGTTGTTTATTCTGGTCTTGAAGGAAAATAATGTGTTTTGTCTGACTGTGTGAAGTGTGCTCAGAGCCTCATCAGATTTGGCCCCTAAGGCCAGTGCTAGAAATAGCAAGTTACATGGCCCGTTGCATGCCACCACACGCTTTCCTCAGGAAAGGGCTTTTGGAGCATTGGCTTGCTCCAGAGAACTCATCCATAAGCGTCTTGCAATTGGAGGTCAAATTAAGGATGAGCCCTGGCAACAGCAAAACACATACAGAAAGCAAAATTTCTTATCTTGGCCAGAATCCAGCAGAAGACTAAGTCACTGTTAACTTCATGTTTAATGTCTCATCATAAGTAGCCCCACAGAATTTGACATAGTCTTAAAACAATGCTTATGCTCAAGAGGTTTCCTGGAACAGAGCCTTTGCTAGATGTTGGTCTCACGCAGGAGCAGGCGGGTCCCTAAGGAAGCCAACAATTTGAAGTTTTCCAGCTCCACTGAGGACTGAGTTTGATAGACACTTTTAAACTATTTTAATCCAAGGATAAAAAGGAAGAGTCTCTTTACTCAGTGAGTGATATTTCATGTCTGATGGGTACCATAATCCCATAAAAGCCATCCTGAGCACCAACCTCTAAATAAGTTATTTTGCAGTGTTTCCTGCTCTGTAGGACATACTGACACTATGTACAACAAGCTCATATGATTATGCCCATTGTGCATGTTTTCAGTAAATATTTTCTAGTATTGGGTGTTTTCAAACGCACTGCACTGAGGTAGAGTATTTCACTAGAAATTAGGTCCCAAAGCAGAGAGTCTGAAAGATCAAAAGCAACACCCTGAATCACCTTGTGCACTGAAATTGCTAAATTGCTGGTATCTGTGGTGTAACAGCCTCCCTGAAGCACTTTGCCAACAGGCAGGCAATTCACCCAAGTTTACTTCATTGTGGGCGCTCCACAGCATGCAGGGTGGGACACAAGATTTTGATTCAAGAAATGAAGAATGTACTCGAAATTAAGGTACTGAGTGACCAGAAGTTCAGGAGACCTAACTACATCTTGGTGTATCTGCTTTCACGACAGACATACCAAGTTATTTAATTTTTCTCTTTTGTAATTCTCATCTATGAATTAAGGATGTTATTTTTTCTTTATTTGTAGACAAAGTAACCAATACAATATGGTCATCACTTCAGCTATGTCTCCAGATTTTACTGTAATACAAATAATAATAAAGAATAAATAAGACATAATGGGGTCTTGCCTCATGACTATGCTTCTGCTGCAATACAAAGGCATGCATAAATGAATTAATAATAATCACAACGGTGAAGGTATGTGTTTGTGTTAGGCAAAAGATTTAGTTACCTCTCACAGAAAAGAGAAAAAAAAAAGATGAAAAAGGCTTTAAATATTTAACAGTTTAAACCCTACATAAATTGGAGATTTGAATAAAAAATCAGCCCAAGTATATTTGTATGAAACTGGTGAACAGAAGGAATATACATGCTCAGAGGAATAGATTTTATGCCAAACATCAATCAATCCCGGCTTCGAAGCCTATTTATAATACTGTGGGGGTTCTGGACGGTTGCACTTCACACTGTGAGGACCAATCCATGACATTATCTATTGAACAATTGAAGTCTTTACAAATAATTAAAACTCTATTTGAAAATGGAGATATTTTCCACAGCTTTTGTGTCCATGCACCGGATCATAGATATTTGAGTGTGTAAATAATGACTAGTTAATGTCGAGAGCCTGCAGCATATTTGTCTTGCAATGCTGCTTTACCCTGTGTCTTTCCGTCTATCTAGCTATTCATCCATTGGCACGGACACATACTTATTTCTACCTTAGGCATCCCTCTCCCTTCACCTCCATCCAGGGCAACTGAGTGATGTTCCAGACCCTGAAGCGAAAGGAAAAAAATTCATTTTTGCCTGCCATTGCAAGCTCTCATCCTCCTCCAAGGCTCCTTTCTCCTTCTTTGAAGCACAACGCTTTCCAAACATTTCTATGTCCCCTGGGCCTGTTAATAAAGCCAGGCCAGGCCCCTCTCTGCTGCCCTACTTACACCTAGGAAAACTAGGGCTAATGCTGCAGAAGTCCACATGCATCACTGTTAGAAGCACAAGACTTATTAGACTTTCTCTCCAGTAAAATATAGGTTGAGATTTGTACAAACTGAGTAACTCTTGAGTTGATGTTTCAAAATGATGGAGGAGTTGTTATCTCACGGATGTTTCATGGTATCTTAGACTCTGAGGAACTGCCCTGATCTGCTGGATTTAATCCAGAAAGATCCCTGATTAGAATCTCAATGAAAGGAGGTTTTTTTTCTTTCTATAGCTGTATGAAGAATACCTGCCACAAAAATGTGATTCACGAGAATAGCAGTTGTAAAAGAGACAGAAAGAAATCCTTGCCAAAGTTCTGCCTCAGATTTGTGGTGTACCTCTGCCTGCATGGCTGGCAGGCTTTCTTTTACTTTTTGTGCAAGAAAAAGAATTTCATTTATCAATAACTCTGCTCACTTTCAGCAAGTAAAGATATTGATTACCTCTATCTTGTGAACTTAATGACCTCAGTTTAACTTGCTATGCTAAACAACATCTGCTTCACAAGCAGCTTTTCTGATTGTTACCCACCACCAGCTCTCAGCTGGGGACAGTCTCCTGTGACACGTGCCATGCATTTGGGCATAACTGCAGTGCAGATTGCTGTGCTGCCTTGTCCATGAAGAACAACTGGAAGCCAATGGAGACGAGGCCGGAACTGGTTCAGCTTTGCCCACTGGCACCAACCAAGCAAAGAAAATAGTGGAGTTTGGTGGTCCCATGGAATTTTTGGTTTCTGTAGGTTAAGATCATTCTTCACATCTCCATAGGGCTACACTCCTCTGACATGCCACACTGGGGGGCTACGTTGAAGACAGGTTGCAGACATTCATGGCAAACTAAGACTGCCATGACTCCATGTTAGTATTCAGAGGCTATACCTAGACAGTGCACATTAACAGGATGTTTTGTGGCATAATAGAATGCATCCACAGAGTAGAATAGCTGGTGCTGAGGATCCAGTATCCACATTGTACACATTGCTGGTTTACTGGGATTACCTCTAGTACGGTGCTATTGACCAAATGTCCATTGGAGTGACTGGAGAGCCCTAGCTGTGCTTCTGGAGCACATCTTTTATTTAAGTCTGAAAGAATCCAGTTTTCATGCTCCAGGGTCACTCAGCAGTGCAAATCACAGCGCACGAACGTCCAGCACAACCGGATGATTCACTTCAAAAGCACACTGTTACGCGAGCTGCAATGTCAATGTAGCTACAACCAGAGAGCTGGAGTCTTGCTTTTGACCTGGGCTGAACTGTACTGTTCAACACTAGCAAGCACAGTAACGGAGCAGGACCCAGTGTCCTCAGCATAGCTCATGTAGTGGCAATAGCTGCCTGTCACTGAGCTCTCTATACAGCAAGGTGCACCAGGGACCTTGCTCATCAGCACAACATTAACCTCTTTGGACTATGGGAAAACTAAAGTCTCGAGCAATCCTGGAAAGTCAATCCGATCACAACATGTTTTCTTTCAAACAGATGTGAATTCAGATGTTAGAGAACAGGCGAAGTTCTCAATCACAAGGAGCAACAATCTCAGGAATCCCTTGTAGACCTCAGACACAGCTGACGCTGGGATTTCTACAAGGAAATGTATGTAGGTGCTGGGGCGTGTGGAGTACAGGAGCAGTGGATCTCTAATGATGCAGACTACGTGGTAGACGCTGTTCAGCACAAAGACCCCTCATTTCTCTTAGCTTTTCATGGATATGCATGCTAAAAACATCAGTACTGTTCCCTAAAAATTAATGAACTCTTACATTGCTGGAGGTAAATTAAGGGCATATATACCTTTTATTGGACCATGGCCTAAATAAACAATAAAAAGAAAAACAATCTACCTGTCAAATCAAACCTGCATGAATTTCTCAAGGCCACATCTAGTATTAGGTCTTTAAATAACATACGGTACTAGGCCTCCCATTTCAAATTAAACCTTCTATAACTTATTTAAATTTTAAAATAACTTAAATTGAGTATTTTTCTTACTAGTACTTCTTTTTTTATAAGCAACACCCACCCACAATTAAAACATCCAGATGTTTTATCTAAAGTCAAACTATGAAACAGAGCAAAAAAAAAATCCATTAAATACTTGCCAGATAACCACATCTGTTCAGGAAAATACAGTACTAGTTCAAAACAATAACAGCAACTACCATTTTCAAGCAAAAAAACAGTAAGGTTTTACATAGAAGATGAGTTTGAAAGCTGGGATTCTGCTACGGAGATATAGTATCGTTTCATTCCCCTTTGAATGAGGGAGACATAGGCTTAAGCAACTGCACTGATTAACACGTAGGTCTGACCCACAAGGCAACCTCAGGACCGTGTGGTTATTTATCAGAGGGTAAGAAGCAGAAAGCATGGAGGCCAGTGGCGAAAACCAAGCTGTCTCCCTTGTAAATCAGTGCAGCTCAGTGCAGGGTGCCAGAGGGCCAGACCAGCCAGCACACTGTTCAACTGGGAAGTGGAAGGACCGGGTGTATGACTTAGGAGGAACCTGAGCAGCTCCTTAGCTGGACTCCTGAGCCAGCCACCACTGTAGGCAATGGGTCATCCTCACCTTGGTCCTTACAGTAAGGTTAGTGGGGATATGCTGAGCTCTGCCACTGGGTCTCAGGTGCCTCCAGTAGGTCAGACCAACCTTGCTGGTCAAACCCTGCCAGGAACGTCGGCAAGATGCTGTCTGCACCACAAACGACCTTGGGTGACCTTGGATGCTCAGGCAAGCTTTAGCACTGCTGTTGCAGGATGCACGTGACAGAGGTGCCCCAGGGACTTATGCAAGCTTTGTGTCACAAGCCTACAACTTCTTCACGGTTTATGCAGAAAAGATGAAGCTCTGCAGCTTTCTATCTTGCTTTTAAGTACCTAAATTCAGCTTAAGCACACATTTTTCTGTTACTAGAACTGTATCTTTAGTAGCCAGACTGAAGGGTAATAGATACAAATCCCCAAACAATCCAGGATTTACAGCACTGGCACCTTAAACTGTTCCAGGAGGGAAAAGAGCAGCCACTAACACAGACGAAATAGCTCTCTGCAAGGAATAACAAGTGAGCTCTCCAAGCCCACCTGTGGCGGCAGGACTCAAGTGCAAGCCACTAGTCAGCCACTAGGCCATCAGCCTACATAGCACAACAACCTGAGAGCTCAAACAGCTCCCTTCCCCTCCCTGATTTCTGCTGCTCATCTGCCTGAGCCCTTGGCCTTACGTAATGTGGGAGGATGGAGCCAGCAAGTCCTTGTCTTGCTCTAAGTACCTCCCCAGGTGCTGGTTCCTCTGGCTGGGGTAAGACCCACCTGCATGGGTGGTGTTCCCAGTACAAAATAAACTCTCTTGCCACCAAATAAACTAGGTCACCAAAGAGCCTTCTGTACAAAGTTGAACTAAAAGGTCACACCCATAAAAATGAAGCTTCAGCATCTCTCCTGCTCGGGAGCTGCTGCTCTCCAGTCTTTGTGATACTCTATCAGAAAGCAGGCAGCATTTGTTAAACCTGTCCCGGTTCTTCTCCACCTGGCAAACATGCTATTCCTTCTCGGTTTTCACTCTTCTCGGCAGGAGAGCCCGTGGCAGGCTCCACGCTGCCCTGAGCACGCACCGTGGCTCGTGGCTCGTGGCTCGTGGCTCGTGGCCGGGGACGCCAGCCGTGGCATTCGCTGCGTGCGGCGGAGCAGCAGGGGGAGCTCAGACATCCCATTTGGCTCACTCCAAATGTCAGTCCTTAAGACCTTCTGAGCAATTAAACAAAATTTAGCACAGATCAATCATACAGACACAAGGGTGTAAAATAATGAAGATAAATGTTGTTTAAATCCTTGTAAGAGTTCCTGCCTGGGCTAGATATCATCCTGAGCAGCATTAGATTATCCAAGTGACCTTAGAGGCATTCAAGTGTCCACATAAGCACATCAAGATAGGAAGGAGCAGGCAGCAATGCAAGAGTCCTGTCAGTTGATCTGCCTCTCGGGTTTGGTCCCTTGTTTTTCGGAGTAGCTCTTTCCCTGCTGACATTTTGATTTTAATCCACACAGAGGCAGAGCTCAGAAATGCTGACTTCCCCAGCACGGGTAATCGCAGGGCTTCCGCTACTGCCAGAACAAGAGGAACGCTACTTTCTTCAGGTTCCGTCTATCTTTTTATAAGTGAAATAAATCTTTTACTTTGATAGCGAAAATCCTTCTTAAAAAACTCTTCCCAGATGTGGGACCAATATATTTAGTTTCACTTAAGGTTCCTGAATTCTATAGTCGATGCTGGGCTAGGCTTTCACTCATATTTCCTCATCTGCGCTTTACAGAGGAAACAGGTGGGCTTAAAGCCCTCTAAAGACACCAAAGTGGTTCTTTACAAAGTGACTTGCAAAGCAAAAATGAAAAAAGATTATTTTTTCCCAGGGATTTTCGAACATATGAAGCACAAAAATAATCACATAAATAGTGCAAAGGAAAAAAAAAGAGATATTAGTCTAAGTCAGCATTTCATATGATAGCCTTGCTCCCTACTGCTTTGCTCCTACTTTACAGGGACATGACACTGACGTCTGGATTTCAGCAGCTATCCTACTTAGTAGTGGCCTAAACCAAGATCTTAAATCCCTACAGACTTTGGGAAGTTGGATCTTGGTGAAAACCTTGAGATTTAGGCAGGTTATGATGCCACAAGGAACTGAACACGTAACATGTATTTTTAATGAATTAAGGACAAAAGTAAGTAGTACTGGAGAACAGACGTGACAGCAGCTGAGGGCACTGATGGGTCTTAACTGCCCTGAGCAGCCTCTCTGGGCACCAGCCCCTGCGCAGGTCCAATCTCAGCTCAGCCTGGCCATCCCTGGAGCTGTGGCTCCTGCTTGCTCCCACTATGGAGCAGCCTCAATGCACATAGGCTGAACTATACCTACGTGTCTTCAGAATTGTCCAGCAAATTTTTCTGGAGCAGCATGAGATGTCCACGCTGTCCTCTGAGGATGTGGATCTGAAGAAACCTCACAAATGCTGCTAGCATCATGCCTTCTGCATGACAGCCAACCTGGCAGCCTGGTCTCCTCTGCTATAGTAGCTCTTGAGACCACTAGGATTTTTACCCAGGAAATAAAAAGTCTTGTCTCTTCTAAAACAATCCAGATCTCCATGTTCAACCTCTAGGAAAATAGATGCAGCATCAAGTAAGAAAATACACTGACATCTTTCTTTCTTTCTAAGCTAAGCAAAATATGCAAGAATTTTTGAAGCTGAAAGGGAAAAGCAAGTGTGACCCTAGCCCAAGTGGTTAGGGCCCTCAGTTCAGACAAGTTGTTGGGTTTTGCTGTAGCAGTTCTTTATATTTTTCACTCATGAGTCTTTATACGGGGGGGGGGAGGAGGGAAGCCCCTGGAAGCAGCAACCAGGATTCAAGTCAGGACCTATAACCTTGACAGCTGAATTCAAGACTTCCCTTTCCTGATTCATTCCTAATCACGCAGCTCCTGCATCCTTATCTTGACAAATAAGATCAGTCATGAGCACATGTGTTGGCTGGGGGGAGAAAGAAGAACTCAGAGGGCAGCCCTGTATTTTGGAGCAGGCTTTCTCTGCATATCTGCAGGCCCTTTTACACAGTTCTGCAGAGGGTTTCAGGTGCACATTGCACATTTCACTGGGGAGTTGGCTGTTTTGTCTTGAGCTGAAACAAAAGTGGCATAAAGTCAGCTTAATTTCTGTGCTTTTTCTAATGTGGTGGGAAAAGAGGAAACTGGCTTCTTCCTTGGAAGAAATACTGAAACTCTCTCATAATTTCTACAATGACATTTGATATTATGATGATGAGTGCCTTAGAAATACGTATGATAATCATTATAATCAAGCACATGTGTCTGGAGAATGTAATAGGTACATTCTATAAACTGGAAAATAAACATGTTAAGGCAAGACTTCTAATATTAATTTCCATTTTTAGAAAGTAAGGTCTTAGACCAACTATGGATTAGAGAGCCAAAGTGATACTTTAAATAGGAGAGATGCCCAAATCCAAAATCACAATCCACAACCCTTCTTCTCAGCTGTTGCTAATCCTGAAGGCAACCAAGCTAATTTGGTGACTCAGTCTTTGAAGTGCTTACATTGCTTGGCCACCAAAAATCCTCTTTAACAGAGGTATTCCCCATGCGCTTCTGTCCACTCAATGGAGTCACGTCAACGGGTACACCAGGATGTGTCACCGTGTTCCTTCAGAAGAGGATCATGCTGCTCCTCTTTGCTCTCCAATGCTTTATTAACCTTTTCCAGGGTAACAACTTGGCTTTCCCCACAGAGCAGCTGTTTCAGCACATCGGCAAAGCAGTTGATGGGCTGGGGAGGATCTTGGGCAGGAAGAGAGCTGTGGTTGAGTATCACTTGCTGAATCATTTAAGGAAAGCGAAGTTGGCACCTTGTTGGCACCTTGACTGCTCTGCGTCAAATACTGATTTCCGCTGTGTTTTCAACAGAAACTTTCCATTGGTTGAGCTCCAGGCTACCACTCCAGGGACAGTTCTCTGCACCCCAGGGGGGCTGCGATTTCAGACACCTTCACTGCATTGGGTGGTTCCCTATTCAGGAAGATGCTTTGGTTGTTTCCCTTCTGGAGCTCCTCATCTTTTCTATATTAACCAAAACACCTAAATCAGAGCTCAGGCTTTCATTTGGGTAGCCACATGCCTGAAGAGCAGGTACTGCACCACTTGGCTGGGTGTCACCCGCACTCCTTTTCTTGTCTAGGTCTCTGTAAGTGCAACCTCAGTTTATCTTTCTTTGCTGAAGCACAATTTTGCTCTTATGGCTAAATGCAAACACACAAATGTACTGCAGCACATACAATTTAGCAGCAAGTAATTGGAGGCCACTTGTAAAAAATAGCTATTAATTATAAATAACAGGCCTGACTCACCTCCATGCTACTGCAGTCTTGTACTGATGTAATGCCACTGAGCGCAGCAGAATTACTCTAAAGCAAAAGCAGGGCAATGCAGTGCTGAATGAGGCACATTACATTCTTTTTGAATGGAATAAAACAGAATTTCACTTTATGGACCTTTAAGGCAAGTCCAACAGCTGTTGTAAATCAGAGTAGCCCCACTGGCTTCAGTGGATCTACTGCAATTTATAGCAGCTGGGAATCTGGCCTTATACTCCACAGATAGGTACTGGATTTTACCATCAACAGTTTAATCCTGTAAGTAGGGATTTATTATAGAAAGGAAAATATGAATAACTGTAAACAGAATGTACAATGTCATATTTTAAAAAGAGTAAAAGAATAATGTTAGGAGGTGCATAATAACTCTTAAGAAACAGATTTTATATAATAAAGCCTGAGCAAGTAGACATTGGGATTATTCGGTCTGCCGAACTATGGAATTTACCAAAAAATGTTGGTCCTTGACTGGAGTGTTGGGAAGATGAAAGACACTGTGCTTCTGCCACACTACACAGCCTATTGATTTTATAAGTCATCAATGTATATTGTCTGTCTATACTATTAACAGGACAAGCAGGAGGTGCGCATAGTCATTTGACTGCATAAGCCAGTTGTCCCATGCTGTGCCCTATGGGAAGCCACTGATTCTTACACTTGGAGCAGGGACAATGCAACTTAATCAGACTGACAGGAAACAGGCAGCAATTACAGTGTGCAGCTACATCTGCTGGGTTCCACTTCACTGAAGGAAGAGTTATCTCAATTTTAATGTACATCCCTTTTTCATGTTTCATTTAACCTCTGCTGTATTATTAAACACATCAAAATATAATGACAGTCGTTAAAAAAGAAAAAGCGAACATTTTGGAAATTTTGGACTCTCCCCTTTATCTGTAATTTAGCAGTATCGGTTTTACTTTCCTGTAACATTCTGCAGCAGTGGAAGTCTAATTTAATATATAGTTTTGTTTGTTTTAAATAGCAAGTACAGACTCAATCCTACTTCTTGTGAAGTCAATGGCAAAACAGCTACTGAAGCACTGAAAGCAAGATGTGACCTGCTGATACTAAGTCTTACTAATTTAGACGGTGGAGTGAAGCCTTCCCAACAGTTTGTTCATTTTCACAAATTGTCTCACTAACCTTGAAAGGCTCTTGTTGTTAGTGTTTAACTGGCAAAGGAATCAGTCTGAATTCTTAAAAGCTACTGCGCAAAAACTGGGGGAAGGGGACTGAAACCTGCCTCACGGAAGATAAGGGGAGCCGCACCACAGACTTTGCTAGGGAGGGAGTCGCGTGCTTTATGCTCAGAGCAGATAACGGGTCCGCGGGGCCGGGGCGGGCAGTCAGGGACGAAGCCCACCGGCGCGCCGAGCCGCCAGCGCGAGCCGCCCGAGGCAGGGCTGTGCTCACGCGAGTCACCTTGCGCCTCCCGCGGAGAGAGTGCGTGAGCCCAGGGACAGCTTCGTGCTCGCCCATCTGAACGTCAGACACCTCCATCTACAAGAAGGGGAAGCCAGTATTATCCTCATTTTAGCAGCAAATACAAGCTGAGGAAGAGGAGTAACTGTGCTGGAAATGGGAGTCTCAGTTCTATGTGAAATACCAAAAATCTTTTCTGCTCTTACGCTGGCAGTTTCCCCTCTTGCTTCATCACTCTCTTAGTCCTCTACAGTTGACTCTTTTATGTCCTATCCTTTCAGACCAACTTCTCTTCACCCATCATTGCCTTCTAACTCAGCCTTGCAACCAAAACTGCCTAGAAAGTTGCATATATTTCCCTTACACCCACTTCTATGGAAGTACAGTCCTTTGTCCTAGCTGGAGATAACTGAGCTCCATACGGTACGTGTGACCTTCCTTGGCCAAGTCTGCGAGGAGCGTGCGGGAGACAACCTTGCTCCTGCTGGAGGACACCCAGGGCTGTACCCTAAGGACCCACCCTGGCCTAAATCACTAGCAGCTGTCTCCTGTGCCAGGATGGGCTGGGCTCTCTAGGACATCAGGATGCCATCACTCATGCTGCTGATCACAGGCAAAAAAACCCACTCTGACAGCTCCTGGCCACCGGCATGGGGAGCCGCACGTTCCCCTCCCAGCTTGGATGTACGTGTGGCCCCTGTGTCTGCCAGTCCAGCTCACCTACACAGCAAAGAGCAATCCTGGTGGCATTTTTTCTGCACTGACTTTCTACAGCTACTGCAGATTGTGTGGGCTCACAGAAAGATCTACTGAGCAGCAGAAGCAGCAAAAAGCAAGCAGTGTATGCAGCAAAGCAGGGAGGGAGGGAGTAGGATTTAGCCCTGTTGGCTGTGATAATCCTTTAGGACAACTCACTGGGTCTCCTGAAGCCATAAGCTCAGTTTTCCTATGTTTTTCCAGCTGAATTAAAGAGCTACATGCAAAGATTCATGTGGCAAAGTACTGTTTCTGCATCATGTGGTAGGGTGTCTCATCAGCAGCTCACAGCGCTTGATATAGCCATGCTACCGATAACAGCAACATATAGCCCGTAAGTTGCGTTTCTCACTAGGGGATCTCAAAGTACTCTGAAGAGAAAAATCCTCTTCTACTCACTGGCCACAGCTCTCTGCTGAGGATTTCAGCCATTAAGATCAGATCTGGTGAGGAAATCTTTGCACTGAACTCCATGCAAAAATGCTGGGGTTAAGGGAATGACAGTGAAGAACAGCCTTTCTCTCTCAGCTTGCTTTCTCCACTCCACAGCTGGCTTTTTCACCCAACCCAACTCGCTGCATCTCACGATAGGTTTGGTGCTCCTGGTGCATTTGCTGAGGGGAGAAGGGTCTATGGGGATATATCATAGCCCATGGTGCACAAAGAAGCATATCAGCACACCATCATGACACTGGTCTTAGTGATCTGAAGCCACAGCACTGGCCAGTAGTAGATGATGATTGCCAGGGCTGGAGATACAGATGACATTCATTGAAAAGTGCTGTAGGTTGGTCCAATGCTTCCGACCCACAACCAGCAGTGGCAGGTCTGCGTGGTCTGGTGTCACCATGCTAATGCTGCAGTGCGCAACTTCTGGAGCAAAGCTGCAACCAGCTAGCTATGAGAGCAGATGAAGCAGATCTGCAAAAATTATTCACTTCCCCTAATTTCTACAGTTCTTCTGTTCAGGCGAACAACTGCTCTGGATGGGAGCATAGAGATGGAGAATGGCCTTTTCAGATCTCTCCTACTTTGTGCCCACCCATAGAGTTTGGTGACAATATGGTCTTAAGTAAATAATATTATTTAATATTTTTAATAAGGTATCCAAATGTGTTCAGGATTCTGCTAAGAACCTTCTTATTATTCACTGTTTATTATTATCAACGGTTTTTGAGGCTTACTATATCCAACCTGCCTCAAACTTTCAGATACATCCTTTCTGTTCTAATGTTATTTTGCTTCTTATGTTTATACAATATTTCTAATAGGTGTTAAGTTCTTACTGTTACTGTACAATATACCTTCATAGCATCTCTATTGTGCTGTTACTCTGATTTACAACTTGATAGCTGCTGTAAAGATTTGGTGCTTTTTCCTCTACAGTTTATCAATAATTACCCCAATGGTAGCATTTCAGTTTTATCTAAGAGCATGCCTGCGGTCTTTGCAGACAGGCTGCTCTGCCCATGTTGCAAGCTGGCCACGCAGGAGCTATCTCTGGATCCAAAGCCTGTAGTCAGGCGAGCGTACTGCTGCACTGGGGCCAACCAGCCATGCATGGAGGATGGCTCCAGCAGCTCAAGCGCAGCACCACGCTACCACAGCTGCATGGCCTCCAGTTCAGAGCTGTCTCCCCTCCAGCTGCCCAGGAACATGAGCACACTCAGCTGCGCTGACATGCCCCTGAGCCACTAAAGGGCTCACCCACATCCTGGCCACTCTCCACCACGGCTCCATCCCTCCAGCTTTACCCTGTCGCTTCCTCCCAGGCACTGACACTGAAAGGAATTAAGCCCACCACAGATACCTTCACTGATTCAGCCTGGACTACTGAGTCACATCTGAGTTTCTGAATGTTGTCTTTAAGGCTGCCTAGGACTCCAGGGTGATCAGGACCAGCCTGCAGGTCTCATTGATAAAGGGGGCGCTTGCTCAGCAACGCGAGCAGGGCAGCATCCCTCCGGACCCTCAGCTGTCCAGCCCTTGGGAGATGTACGGCAGAACCAACCAACCAGGGCAGCCGAGCTGCCAGGGCCAGCCCAGATGTCAACCACCTCCCTATTTTGACCCTTTCTGTTTGCTCCTACTGCTCTTTTCTCAACCATTGATGCTACCATTCTGTTACAGCTTTTTATTTCTTTCTATGATTTCTGCATTCATGCTTTTACTTTGTTTTGTTTTCCATTCTGTGGCCGGTGAAGCATGCTGACTTATATCTGGTCCATTAGACTTTAATCTGTAAAGCCAACGAAAGAGCAAGACAGCACTATCTCATGAGTTTCACAGTGTCATCTTTCATCAGTTTGTATCTTCTAGATCCAGCACGCACTTTCGCTACTCTGTTTTGAGCTTGTGAGAAGCCTTACCAAAACCAATAACCCCTCCAGGTCAGGAGGGCCATTGACATGCTTCCAACATGACAGTGTGCATTGGTGTTCCCAGAAGCAAAGCTTCTGAAGTTCTCTAGGACCAAGACTGTGTCTATTTGTGTAGAAAAAGTAAAAACAAATTAGTATGATGATGTCATTGTACTAATTATTACTACTTGGTAATAATCCTGGAATTGGATGCAGAATAATCCCACAGGAATATATCGTTATAATTTATTTATCTAATATTTTGTTCACTGAGGGAGGCATATGAGTTGTGCATCTTAAGTCAGATCCTCAACTGGTTAAATCTCTACAGAATTCAAAAGAACTCTGTTGATTAACATCTTGCAAGCATCTCGCCCTCTGTTTTGCTAAGACTCCTAGCAACAGCCTAACCACTGCATGGACCACAAAATGCACCTAGGCCACCACACAGCACACAAATGTCTAAATCATTAGGCAAGTAATCCTGAGCAACAACAAAATCAGTTCATTTCATACTGACAAGCTTTCTCACCATACAGGAGGGAAGGGTTTTGACAGATACCAGTGTGAGAAGTCAGCGTGGTTGCAAGTAAAGCTCTAACAAAAGCTGCAGCCAAGAATGCAGTGGCATAAATAACTGTGGCTACAGCTCTCAGTAGAGATGCAACAGTGACAGAACACTTCCATTTCATTTTTGGATGACAAAAATACATCTAAAACAGAGACAAATTTGGGCACAGAACAATTAGAGCTCCAGCATCAAGAAACTTTAACTTTATAGCAAGATGGTTATGTCTCTGCCAGGGTGCTTCTAAGACCTGCTCCCAGAGGATACCAGAGGCTGAGACATCTAACAACATAAAGTAGATGCCTCCCTACCCCTGGCAAATAGCTCCCAAGTGCAGATCAGGTGCATCCTTTCTGATGCCATATGAACATCTCATGTGAAGCCAACCATCTTGTGAGCCCTTACCCCGTCTGGCAAGGCCCTGCTAACATCTGCACAGGGTATAACTGTTTGCACTATGCAGACTCCATGAACCTGTAGGCCATCCCATGCCACAGGCACCCTGAGGTCCACGTCTAACTCATCAGCAAACCGTCACTAGCTGGGGGAGAGGAAGAAGGAGGGAGACAGGAGGCAAGAGAGACAGTACTGAGGGTCATACATATCCTATACTACTGGACTAGACAACACACCTATAACCCATGCCCTTCCATGCCATCTTCCATTCAACAGAAGCCATACCATTGCAGCGATACCAAAGCACAGACTGGCTGATAAATGCTAATGATGATGAGTAGATACCCATCATCTTGGAGAGCTTTTAGTTCCTTGTCAGAAGCACCAAGTTGTAGGCCCAGTCAAGGTGCCAGAAGTTATATGTATCAAAGGAATCAAATCAGTAATTGTGGGGTCACAGCTGTGAACCCTTCCACAGCTGTGAAGGGCACAGTTGTGCCCTTCAGGCACTTTGACTCCAGTTGTTCTAGCTCACACACTCTCCTCAGAGCGGACTTCACTTTCTGGGTTTTCCTTGACTTTTCTCCAGCCCTCTTCCCATCACACAACCCATGCAGACAGCTGACTCATGCCTCTGTTGTAACCTTAAACAACTGCTCACATAGTCCACAGCCCACTCCTATTAGTAACATCTTCCTGCACAAAACACATTGGTTGTGTCTTGGGGTTTTCTCGCACAGTTCACATTCAAGGAGGTGCTGCCTGACCACTTCACTTGCTTAGGGAGAAGCTACTTTTACCAGGAGACCTCGAGAGAGATACAGTACCTTTTCACAGTCAAATGGGGATCAAGCCTACAAGATCTGCACTGGGAAAGGCTTTCTGCTTTGGACAACCAATCAAGTCTTCTAATGCTCTG
Source organism: Rhea pennata (assembly GCF_028389875.1). Classification (NCBI taxonomy): domain Eukaryota; kingdom Metazoa; phylum Chordata; class Aves; order Rheiformes; family Rheidae; genus Rhea; species Rhea pennata. The sequence goes on along the minus strand of NC_084702.1, from coordinate 81,110,535 downwards.
GGAAGCTCTCAATAGCCTGCCGAATTGGCACTACTTGTATTACACTCTGCTGTGTGCTTGAGCATCCTGGGCAGAGGAAAGGATGGTTTGAAACTGGTTCTGCTGGCTGTTCTCACATCTCCTGGCCAGGGAGAAGGAACAAGGGTGATGCAGGTGGGCAGTCAGGAGTAGGAGGTGGCTACAGAAACTGCCTCAGGCCAAGACACAGCACATCTGGCACTTGCTGAAATGCATGTTCTGATTAACTAGAGTGGTCCACAGCTGACAAGCAGGTGATAGCACAGAATAATTTTGCTCATTTGGCAACATCATTTGCATTACGGAAGTGGTGCAAGAATTTATTGCTAGAAGAAACTTCTCTAACTCAAATAAAGCATAGATGGATGGGAAAAGGGATGAAGGAAGAGAGAAACAAGAAGGCTTTCTTGGGGATTTGAGTCTAGGGCGAATCTAGGAAAATATTCTAGTCCTTTCAACTCTTCTGACACACCAGTGGCTCAGTTGTGCCCCTTCCCCTTCTAGGCATCCCATAGCCTATCCTTCATGATTACAAGGTTAACAAGTCACTAGAGCCACAGTCTTATTTCACAGGCAACCTCACAGTCCCTCAGGCAGTTAAAGTCTTCCTCTCTTTTTACTCATCCTTTATTCCTCCTCCTTGCTTGTGTATGGCTGACAATAAACTCCACATTGGCCAGTCTAGAAGGTAAACTGGGATTAGGGGAGTCTTATGAACAAAGGAAGCTCCTCAGGCTCCTGCTCACCCTCAGGCTAGTACGTTCATCAATCCCATTCCTAGGATATTTGCAAAGCAGTCCTTGCACAGGGGAGTGGCCCAAGTGTGCAGCTGGCTTGCAGGTCTCAGAGGGCAAGTCTGTGCCTTACTGGTGAGCAAGGCAGCTCCTGATGGGGCAACACGTACTGCCAAGGATTTAGTTATGAACCCTCTGTGAAGGGCTTTCTGTCACTGGATTGACTGCCTAGTCCAGATGTTCTTGGTGTGGCTGTGGTCATGCTGTGCTTCTCATATAGCTCACAGGTCCTGGTTGGATGCCTGGCCATGCAAGTCCTGCAGAGCCTCCTGCAGGGAAGCTCCACCTTCCCTGGTGGACAGACTGACAGGTAGGCAATGCTGCTGCGGCAGCATGGGCAAAGCCATACATGCATTTTTCTAGTGTGCCACATGCTGCGAAGTTTGTTAAGAGGCTTTCGGTGGATGGGGACACAGCTACGCAAGGGTCTGGCTTAAGCGTGATGTGATACATCCTATGCCATGAAATCTGCTGTGACTGGTATTCCCTGCCTCAAGGTGCTCCAGGTAGGAGAGGTTTCAAAGGCAGGGCATCCATCCCATGCAGGAGAAGGCTTATATATCACTGGATTTGTGACATTTTGACATACTCAAGATTTCCTCTGAGGCTTGCCAGCTGAGGCACCCCAAAGGGGAGCCTGAGGGCACTCTTGTGGTTACACAGCATGGACAGCTGATGATTTTGGTGCTAAGGACACTACTTCAGGGTAGGATATACAAAGATATTGTGTATAATTTGCACAGGGAATTGCTACAAAAAGCAAGTATTTACATGGGAAATTGTGCTCTAAAATTTTGTTGTGCAGTTGTGCTACATGCACAAACACTTCCAGGCCTGGGGGTATGTTCAAAACCTCAGGGCTTTCATGAGCTGTGCAGCCCGGTAGTGTTCGAACCCAGCACAGTCATAGCGATGACTCTTCTCCATTCACCAGTCTAACTATTAGGCAATGCGTCCTAAAGTGCACGCAAAAAGCAGCTCAGCAGCAGGTGAAATGCTGCAGCTGCACCGACGTAAATGTTCTCCTTTGTTATATTACAAAAATATGCCAGGATTCATCACAAAGGCTGACAGTTTTTCTCTGTCTGGAAACTGGCATTTTTAAAACTTCTAGTCCATTTTCTCCAGGTATGTTTTATTGTTCCATTTACTGTAGAGCCTGAAGACGGCCTTTTCAAGAGAGGGAATCACCAATGTATTCCTATTTTTTTTTTTTTTATTTCTATTTTTCGAGACAGAATTTTTCTCCCTTCTTAAAGGATGAAAATCATTGCACGCACTATAAAGCTTAAATGACATGCACTCCAGGCCTCAGGGTTCATCGCAACTTACTTGGAGATGGTTACAGCTCCCTAAAGTCTTACCTGGGTTACTAATAAAGCCTGACCATTAAAAATCAGTGCTGTTCCACCACTTGAAATTAGGAGCATGAAGTTTGAGAAGAAGAAACAATTCTCCATTCATGTTTGTTCTCTGTGTAAATACAATGCCCTGTTGCTGCCAAATTTTCATTCTCCGAGAGGCACTGGACAGCCTCTGCCATTGCAGTATTCTCACCTGCTCAATGACTTCCTAAAATTCTTGTCTACAGCCTAGTTATGCATTTAATTAAGAATCATTGGTATTCATGTGACAATCTAAAACTAGCTTGTCTAACATAAATTGAAAGTGTTAATCAAGATGATCATTTTAAGCCTTAACCTAAAGAAAACACATGAAAGCAACTACTCTGTCTGGAAAATAAAGAAGAGGCCAAGCAGTGGTGGCAATCAGCATTTGAGGAGCCTTTAACATAACACGAACATCTTAAATAAAGCTGTCTGCAAAAAAAAGTTATGTGCAATTGCCAAATAGCTAGCCAGATTCAGAGGATTTCTCTGAAGCACTGCATGTTAATTGGAAGAAAGTTGGAAAGCTTTCTATCAGGATCCTATAACAAGCTCCATTAATATGGGGTGCAGTGGTGAATTGCATATCAAAATAAAAAGCAGACTAAGATAATTAAATGATGATATAATTGAGAAATATACTATTGATATGATGTAGTGAAAAAAGTCTAACCTGGCACTGTCTGATACCCATATGCTTATCAAACAGCACAAATATGACAGCATGCACCAATAAGAGAAAAAAGGCAGTAAGGGCAACTGAGCTGGAGGAGTTACAACAAAAGCAAACATCCTGCAAAAATGGACGTGAGTTATTCAGCTTAAGCCACACACTAAAGCCCGTGTGCGTGCTGGACTAAGAGATAGTCATTTTGGGACAAATGATCCCTAACATGTAAAAAGTACAGCTACTCAACCATATGGGCATAACTAAAAGAATTATTCTGTTGAGTGAGACCTCAGATTAGATATGAATTACTCCATTTTCATTTCATTTAGTTTGATTTTCTCTCTATTTCCTATTTTCTAAATTAAATAAACCTGGTTTGATTTAAGATAATTTGCCTTTACTGACTATTACTTAGGGATCAGCATTGCTAAGCCATTCCCCGAGAGAAGGAAAACAGAATTCAGGGTTCAGAGGAACACAAGGAAAGCGGATACCAAGTGAAAGACATGATGAAAGGTGAGTTGTCTATACCTCAGCACCAAGAACTCTTGAGAAACCAGGGAGACTCTGGATAGAAAGGAAACAGGTGAAAGTCTTAACAGAAAGGTGCTAGATAAGTGTGTCCAAAGCTTACCACGTATAACTACTGTGCAATAGATCTTGTTCAGGCACTCCTCCCTTCTCATCATCTAATGTCATTGCCATTAGTTCACAGACACACTCGTGACTCATTTTGTTGCCATCAAATAAATAGCAGAACTGTTTCGTATTTCCATCCTGTGCATGCAGAGACATTTCTGACTGCAGCACCATATGTGAATTAATGTTATTAATTAAATGCCATGAGTCCACACAGCATAGAGGAAGACCCAGTTCCTGTTTTTAGGCATGCACATTCCAATTAAACAGAAAATTCCTAGGTATATTGTACTGGCAGAGAGCTTGATGCTGTACATGGGTGGATGAGAGGTCTGGGGAGGGAATTACCTACAAGTTGGCAATAATAACCCTGTGCAGGAGCTTCTGTGAAACTGGAGATTTAGGGAGAGAGTAGCAGTATCTGCCTCCATGCATGCCCTGCTCTCCATGTGCAGAAGACACAATGTGTCCAGAAAACCCACTGCTATGAGAGGGAGGTCTATAAAAGATCAGAGGTTGTCAGCATCGTATGTAAATGGTCATTAAAAGGGCGTGCTTTTGTGGAAATAAACCCTTGAGGTGAGGAAGACAGAAGTGAATAACGAGAAGATAAATGCTCTTCTCTGCGGGAGCTGCAAGCTTGCAGGCTACATGGGCTTCCTGCGAGAGGAAATATTTGCAGTCTCTATACACTGTACATCTTTAAGAAATGGTTTAGACCAGCGCCACAAGCTTTTTCAATGGTTCCAGAGATACTGTCAAGCTTCTTTGCTTCTCCTACACTTAAAAATTTCATAAGCTGAGCTGCTCTTGTATTTACAGATAGTACAGCAACAGGGACCCATAACTGGTAAATATACCGGATGATATACCCTTTTTTCTTAGGGGTTATATGATGAGATTATGGGTTTCAACAATTTAACTGCCTTGTTTTATTTCTACTTTATATTGCAGTTGCATCTGGAAATCAGAAAATTCAGTTTTAAAAATGAGAAAGGGAGAGATAGGGGAGCAGAGCAGAGAGTGGGAAAGCGAGAAAAAAAGAGAATAAATTGGAGCAAGTTAGAACATTGGACGTGTTCAGTTGCTCATTTGGCTTCCTCTAATCACAGAGATTTTCCCCAATCTATTAATATGTGAAAGCTGAATGTCATTTTTACTCCCAACTCTCTTGCTGCATTTTACTGTTCCCAGAGAGATGGGCAGTAAAGCATCTCTCTGACATTGTACTGTCGACCCCGTGAAAATCTTTAACAGATTAATGCCTATAGTCTCATATCTCTTTGGTAGCCTCTAATCTATGCAAAGTGAATTGTTTCGGATTTACCTAGAACATCGTTGCCCACCTGGCAATTTGTAACTGCTGTTTGCAGTGACAGAAACTCTTAATCACGCCACAGGATAAAGATATGCCCTTAAACTCATTAAAAGTAGGCAACTTTTAAGGGCAAAACACCAGAAACGGCTAACAACCTAGCTGGTCAGATTCTGAACAAGTTTCTCAGGGGCACCAACACCCTTTCCACTGCCAGCGCTGCTCCTTCTCCTCTTGCTGCCCGCAGTGCGGCAGGTCCTGGTGGCCTGGGCTTCCTCGTGTGGAGATGGACGGGTCTTTCCACGGGGCACCAGCTCTCCCACCGCCTGCCGGCAGCAACTCACCTCCTTGTGTCCCCCTGGCCACAGGCCGGCGTTGAGGTCTGCCACCGCTGCGCCCGCCAAGCACCTCGTGGACCAAAATCAGGACGTTGCACCTAGGACAGAGACGTAGCCACTTAGATCAAAATGCATCAGAGAACAATTTTTCGCATGAGGATGCTCTTTGGTTCCCATCTGTGCATATCACAATTTTAAATACGGCTTGCACTTTCCAAACTCTTCGCTTCACTGGCAAAAAAAATAGAATGAAATACAGAAAAAAAAAACCCAAAACGCAAATGAAAACAAGTAATGAATAAAAAACAATGAAACAAGGAAATGCTGAAGCAATCACTCCTCTTTATACATTTGTTTTACTGTTTGACATACACAATAAATTGTAACAGTTACCAAATAACCATTCAAGTTCAAATGATGTACACACATCTATAATCTTAGTTAGCTGCTTGCTGGCATACTTCAGGAATGCCACTGTGTCCTCCAGTGTAATTCTGTATCAATGACTTTTCCAAATAAATCTAGTTGCTGGTTTATATTAATGAACTGTCACAGTTCCCATTGTTTTCCCATGGTCTTGCAGCTGCATTCTTTCACAGGTGCTTGGCAAATTAAAATGATGCTGGTTTGGGGTTTCAGGCTGATACAAAATCACTCCTCAGCAGATTGTTAGGAAGTTATTCATGCAAGAAACTCATCTTTCCTTGAGACATTCTGCTTTTCTCCTTATCCTCTTATTCCTTCGCTGACCCTTTGCATTTCTGATGTTCCCTGCCGATGAAATAAAAAGCAAGATTGCTTCTTGTTTCTACTTAGCGAATAACTTGTTTGACAGTAATAAGCTCAGAGCAGAGTGTGTGGCTTGATTCTCTCTCAGTTGTTGGGATGTAAATCAAACGCACCTCCAGCGAAGCCAGCGTGCCAGGCACGGCTCTGCAGAGCAGGACCAGCTCGCGGGCTAACTGCAGATCTGGCACAATGTGGAGTAAAATGGGTGTAAACAGTAGGATAATCGACTGGTAATTTTTTTTAATCTACCAAAAAAACCCCAATAAAAACAATGATAGTGATTATAACCGGGCTATTTCTAAAGCGTGGTTCCAAGCGAAAGCTCAAAAGCTCAGGCATTGCGTGGATTTACTACAGGATCCGTCACCCCTGTGCAGGGAAATGCTGACGGCTGAAGTCGGTGGAGAGGTGGATATTTTACACTTCCCAACACTCCCATTGCTCTGAGATCTAACAGGTTTAACCATCGGCTTGCCAGCATAGGGGCCCACAGCTTCTCTTGGCTGCAAAAGCTGGACCATTCTGGTGGGGACCTTTCTGGTGAGGACCTCATCTAACGGCAGGCATCTCAGCTAAAGGGTGGCACCTCTGTGCACCCAGTGGAGACGGATACTTTCTTGTGGTGGATGAAGAGCAGGAGCCTCACCTGGGTGCTGTGACTTGCCTGCTGGAGGCATCTTACCTGTTGTTAATGGCTCAGGACGAAGCCCAGAAACATTGGCTTCGGTGTCTTTGGGAGGAGCTGTAAAGGCATCACCTAGGGACCCCCTCGCTGCTGCGTCTGTCTCGGTGCAGACGCTCAGAGCTGCCCTGGGAGCTGGCGGCTGGAACGAGCCAGCGATGGAGCCAGGCCAGCCCCAGGGGGGCAGCTGGGACCTCCCGGACCTGCCGGGAAGCCGGCTCTGGGGCCAGCGTCGCCCTGGGGTGCTCTGAAGCCCTCTCGGAAAGGTACCAGCTGCTTGCGGTACTGAGTACTGACTAAACAGCGGAGCGAAAACAACGCCAGGAGCATCACGCCTGGCTCTGTTGCGTTAGTCATCCCAGACTCGCCATTTGAAGTGATTCTCTTAATATCCCCTGCCCCCCCCCCCCCCGGCACAAATAGAAAAGAGAAAGAGCTCGAGGTCGGCTGAACTAGCTCCTCGGCGGCATGCCCCCTCGCCGGCGGGGACGGCGGCGAGCCCGCTCAGCCCCGGGCAGGGCGCACCTCGCCGCCGTGCGCCCGCCAGCCCCCCTGCGCCCCGCGGCGCGCTGCGAAGCGCCCGGGCCGCCAGCAGATAATGAACTGTGAGGTTAAACGGTTGTTGAAATGAGCCAGTTGAGCATCGTTGCTTTTATTTAAAATATTGCACTTGTGACTCGATATTAACAATAAGAACGAGAACGTTTAATATGCAAAACCCTATTCACTTGCACTAGCCAGATGCAGTTTCATTTTGTGTTTCCTCCTTCCAGTGTTTTTTTTTCATAATCCCTCATTTCTTTTAAACTTTTCTAAGCTCCCTCTAGTTTTACAGACAGCACAATCAATGTATCTGAACAAGGCCCTAGAGTTCCTGCTGGGCAACGGGGGGGTACTACTTCACACATTTCCACCCATCTTTCTAAACCAGTTTTAAGATACTTATTTACAATTTAATGCATATTAAGCAGCAGAGGAACTTTGCACTCTACATGGTATCCCTACTACAATCAGCAAGTTCTGAGTTTGCATTTTTCAGACCTTCAGACCAGGCACAAGGCAGAGATCTCCTGGCAATTCCCCTTTTACTGCATCACGTGTAGGATGTGGCCCTACCGACAGCACTGAACCACCCCCGCACCTCTCTCACACTCTGGCCAGGGCATCCAGAAGCACTGACCACCCTTCTGCTCTTGTTCTAAGGTTATAAACAACATACAAACATACAAACAACGGCTCTGGGACAACATACTCAGACTACATCCTGCCCTGCCTACTCCCTCTCCTAGTCTCTCCTTGTGTAATTTCTGCTGTGCAGTTTTCCATTTTGCTGGAGGCCAGTCAAAGGAAGCCATCCAGCAGAGGGACTTCATCCTCTGCAGCTGCCTTACTGACCACCCTGGCATGCAAAGCTTGAGCCACTCTGGACAGAGACATAGGCTGCTTCCAAGATAGAAAAAATCAGCTTGTTCTTCTCTCCACAAAACTTGAAAGCCACAGAAATGCACAAATACCAATACTAGCAAAGTTTGTCAGACTTAATTCTACCATCTCCTATGGCCTGCCAAAAGTTGTCAGCCCCACTCAGGACCAGAGAGGGATGTGTGGCCGGACCCAGCCAAAAGGAGGGTGCAGCAGACTCATCTGCTGGCAGAAACCTGCCTGGGTGTGGAGCTGCGCTTGCCGGCTGCAGGAGCAACCGCAGCGCTGAGCAGACCCACCCTGCGGCTAGCACCCGTCGAGTTTCCTCCACTTTCCAAGTCCCAATACTATCAATGACACTGTTTCCTAATGAAGGTGATAGCTTCTGGTAAATTACAGGATTCAAATATTTCTGACCTTATAATGGGCTTATGCTGTCAAGTCCAATGTTCAACATAAAATATGGTCTCCGTAAAACATACTTGTCCCCAGATCCTGGGTTGAGAGGTGGGAGTCAATGGGCCAAAACTTGTTTTTCTGAACTGAGTTACAAGAGAAAAATGAACGACATCTTATTTTTCAGGAAGGAGACCTTAGGCCAAAAAAAGAAAAAAAAAATCACATCCTTATCCTACTGGTTCTGATGAGAACCAGTAGCATTTGGCCACCACAAAACAGAACGGGGGCAGAAGCACCTTCTATGGGTCGGGTCCTCACGAGCTAAGTCCATTGGATGCTCTAGGTTTGCCTGTTTGGTAAATTCTGGTCCTATAAACGACAAATGGGCACGGCAGTGAAGGTTATGGGAAAACAAACCTGCAAGGTCATACCGAGTAAGAAAAAGGTAGTGCAAACACAGATCTTATAGATAAGCACAGATGCTGAAGAACTGTGTATGAGGATTTCTACCCTGTCGATGGCAAAGGGGCAGATCGGCACCCAGACACTGCGCAGGTGACAGACAGCTACACGGACGCACGCTGTAATTAGCACAAGGGCTTTGTCACCACGCTGTTGGTAGCAGTAGGGTTATCTGTAATGGACCCCAGTGAAAACCCAGGTACCCACTGGCAAACACACGTTGCCAGAGCCCACGTGGACTAGAATCAGGCAACAGAACAGGGAACACACAGCAACACGGACCATGGCAAGCGGCACCGTGCCATAAACCAGAGGAAGATGGAAAGCAGAAGACTGGAAGATTTTCTGAGGCTCAGAAGTCAGTTTATATTCTTCTGAGTCACAGACCCTCAATAAAACCTTGCATTACTAGAGCGCAGATACAGATCTCATCCTCCACCCTGCTTTCTCAAAAGTCAGCATTCAAAAGTGCTGGGCTTGCCAGTAATTACTTCAGGGATTTTTATAAACTGCTTTTTTTCCAATCGATCAACAGCACTGTTTTTTCTTAAGAACTTAACCTGTAAGAAATGTAAAACTGGCCTTCAGCTATCCAGGCTAATTCCCGTGAATAGGCAGTTCTGCCTTCCCTCAGCTCACACAATGCAGTTTCTTTTGTTTATATTTCCCCCTCAAATTACCTGTGCTGAGCATGAGAAAGTTCATCCCATTGTGCGATGCTGTAAGTAAAAATAGGCATATCATAATCCTACTTGTTGGAAGATGTGAAAATAGGCTTCAGTGTTAAATGTAACTGTGTTTTTTAAGATTCCAGAGAGTCCTGTTAGCCAAATCACATTAACTATCAATGCAGAACTCTTAAAGAATATTCAAAAACATGTCTAGCTTATTTCTAAAAAAGAAAGAGGGAATATTTATAAAAAGGTAACCTAAAAGAATATTCAAAAATGTGTCTAGCTTATTTCTAAAAAAGAAAGGGGGAATATTTATAAAAATGTAACCTAAAAGTGCAGTACTACTGTAGTTGCATCATGTTAAAGGGATGATGTCAGGCAGTTTAGGTTCAAAATTTAACTTTTTATGAAAACCAGAACACTCTTCGAAAGCCAAACTCTTGTTCGTTCCCTATTTGTGAAAGACTTCTGTTGATATCTTACCTCTAGCTCTTATTTCTAAGGAAAATTTGCCCAGTTAAGGATAGAAAAAGCCTTTGACATTTAATCTCACTTTTAATACCAGTATCTTTATGCCTTTTTGGAAACACTGCTTGAAATAACGTTTGTGTTGTGTTTAACCGCTGTCCTGCAATGCTCTGCTAGCCCACAGAGGGCTTGCTACCGACTTGTGCCAAAATGACAAGCCACGGGCTGCTTGATCTCTTTCTTGGCAGCTGTTAATTGCATTACAAGATGCTAACTTAAAGCATATGAAAGTATGATTTCCAGCCTCCAAGCAGAGAGGCCAGTCCGGAGAGGTGCTTTGCACCTGCAGCTCCTACACGATTTGCTCCAGTCAGGTTATTCTCCCTCTCCCGGGTGCTTGCAGACAGCCCGTTTTCCCAGGTGGTTTTGGTTTGAACAGCACCATCCCTGCTCAGGATGGGCGTGCTGAAACCTTGCTCCTTCCCGAGACGCGGCAGACGGCCCCGGCGGCTGCAGGCGTACGGCACAGCCTCACCACTGCCCCTCCATCTCCCTTCTCAGTCCACCAGCCACAGAAATGTTACCAAAGTGCAGGAACCAACCCTTGGACTTCCTCCAGATGAGGAAATTCAGCAAAAATGGTGATAACACACTGGGGTCTGATTTTGTGCCATTTGTCAGAAATATTTCTTCCTGATCTGCGGGCTTTTATCGTGCTACCCCATCTCCTCCCTTTGTCCCAGGCTGGGCTGAGGCATTGTGTCTACTCACTGCTGTTTGCTGAGATGGCTTTGATGTCTTTTATGGTTTCTCATAGCCTGAGGAAGTTTCTCTCTTGCCCTTCCTCATATTGGACATTCGGGTTGAAAGGTACTGAGGATTTGGTTCTGCGCGAGGTGCAAAAAGTAAACAGATGTTAGCAGTGAAGAAAACTAAATTAGATCATGGAATTTGAGAGTTGTTTCATTTGGAATCACAGCTGGGAAGATATTAGGAACAGAGATAAGTTCACATAATTTCTTTTAATGTCTTATTTTTAACCTGGCAAAACTTGTTTGCGTTCATCTTAAGACTGTGCAGCTACAAGGTCACTTCTCAGCCACCTCCATGCCGAGATCACCAAGCCTGCCCAACCCTGCCATCAGGCTGTGAGCTAGATGTTTACGGTCCCTTTTAGAGTCAGTGGAGATACGTGGATGTCAACTGGCCAAACATAGGTTTCTATGCTCAGGTGAGCGTAGACATGTAGCTCACTCATAAACATCTACAGTGTAGATTGACTAAATTTCAGTATCTGAGTAAATCTTCCCTGCACAGATAAGAAGCACTTCATTGCGATCCAACTCCAACATTGGTTTGATGCTAGAAAACTCATGTCACTACGGTTTTTCTGCCGTTTGTGTTATTGTTTCCTTTCCAAAATCATGAAGATGAAAGTTAAGCTGCTCCTAGGGCTGTACAATAATTGTACAGTGGAATACAATCCAGCTGTCCTTACAGCTTGTGAATAAAAATAACAGCAGCGCGGGGCGACTTGGATCCCACAGTTCAGCAGGAGCCGATCCACTAATCCTGTTATGACTCTGCTCTTTCAACAGAAATGTAAACGTTTATGAACCGACTCACATGAGGAACTTGTTCTTCTTTATTGGTCCTGATCACTTGTTGAATGATAACATGTTAATTACCTTTTAAAGGTAATCTGTAATTGCCCTGTTCTTCCTGAGCAAGCTACATCTTCAGAAAAGCTATGCGTTGTTAGATGCTGCACCTTGAAACTTCAGAAGTAGGTTGAAGAGTAGATGAAAAAATGTTTTGCAAATATAAAGCAGAAGGTACTAGACTGACTGTTTCCTGGCAAAGGAGAAGCAGACTGAATGGCTGTGCCTACACAAGGAGCTGGAAATCCATCACAGGTCTAGCTTCAAACAAGAGCAACCCATACTCTCACTCAGTTAGAATCTTATGTTTTCACCATTTGAGGATCACAAAATCAGTGCAATGGTCTGGACTGAGATTACAGTACATTATTTTAGATAAGATAATAACTTCTGGGATGGCATCAATCAAAAACATTGTTCCAGCTGCCTTGAAAGAAGCATAACACGATTCTGAGATGAGATATCCCCTCCCAACAGTTTCCGTGGGTTAAGGGGTCATGCATCGATTATTCCCTAACTGCCCCTTCCTATCTGCTGCAGGAATCCTTCATTCCTCCACATCTCCACTAATAAATAGAGAAAATCTGTAGATAACGAAGGCTGCTGCTTTCGTTTCCAATCCTTCTTCACTGGCACTATTAAAAATCCAGAAAAAACAAACACACAAAGAAATAAAGCTCTCTGAGAAAAAGGAATATGTTGATCTAGATACAGTATTCCTGCAAAACCCAGGAAGAAAGCAACACATTGCAATTGCACTCACAGCTCATTTCCAGTTCCTGAAACTCTTCTCATGACATGTTTATGAAAAACAGTGTGCTCAACATGTTGCACACTGTAACTCAAAGTCTTCTTCAGCTGTTCTCCTCTCAGAAGCACCTATACTTAATGCCATTCAATTCTAAAGGGTCTACAGCAATAAGCCATTAGAAGAAAGCGTGGAAAATCTATTGGCACGAACGTGTCGGGTAAAAGACCTGGAAGATGAAGCACCTGATATGCTTACCTCCATGCCTGTTAAGCTACCCTAAGCTACTCAAAAGAGGGTATGCTGTTGTGGGCTGCAAAGCTCTGTGAAGGCCAGTAAAGATCTGGTTGAGCCTAACATGAAGCCTATTTCAGCAGAGCCTCCATTCAGGCTCTCTTTTTATGCGTGTGCAGCACTGTCTCTCAGCACTTTCTGAAGTGTTTTACCTCTCTTCCTTCTGTGACCTCTACAGAACTGTGCATTGCTGACTTGACGTTACTGCCCTTTCAAACCTTTGTGTTCCCCGAGATTTCCCCCAGCATGCTTTTTCCCTTATAACCATACCCCTACAGTGTCCCTCCTTCCTCCTCCGGACACCTCAGTCCCACAGCCTCGTTGCGGGAGACGCAGCAGAGGCAAACACGTCCTGCCTTTCCGCGTTTTCCTCAGGTGGGTTGGGAAGTTGGTGTTTCCTAGTATTTTCTTTGTGGACTGAAAATGAGGGGATGAATTCTTCCTGGTCCATCTGCTGGCAGATACCATCTCTGTTTCTGAGGTGGGAAATGACATCCTTGCCGTTTCGTACTGAATGAAAGGAAAGGATAAGGAAGGAGCTCTAAGCATGATACAGCACATTTATTCTGCAGGAAAATTCCCTGCCTTTCCAGCTGCCCATTTTCCAAATGATTCTTCTTATATTCCCATAAATTCATTCCTCTAAGGATGTAAAAGTAAGACCCACGAATATCTGTGCTGCCTCTCTCTCAAGCATGGATCTCCCACACTATTTCCCAGCACCTGCCCTGTCTCCATGGGAACACCACCCCATTTTGGATGGTGGATTTCCCTTTCTTTACAAAATCACGCACCAGGGAACAGTGTTCCACCCGCCATATGATAACAATTCCAGAGTAACCCCACCGTGCTGCGTGCGAGTCCTAGCCATACACATCGACTATAATCTGTATCTTCGCTATGCAAAATACTAATTTTACTTTGGAATTATGTTGCTATAAATATTTTAAGCCTTAACTTTCTTCCTCCCTATTCTGCCAAATGACAGAGACTTAAGCAGCATAATGTAAAAAAAATCCAAATATTATGGATCTTCTCATTTTTATCCCAATGTTGGAATGCTACAAGTTCAAATGTACAAGCTTTATTCCATAGCCATGAAGGCAAGCTCTTTCCTTTCCTTCCATGTAACAATTTCAGGTAGGAACACCCTACACTCCCCGTAGTTTGTTGGGGCATTAGATAAGTGCAATCCATTTTGACTGATAAAGATTTTAGTCAATATTCATCATCTATGAATGCATACATAGGAAGAAGTCAGGAGAAAAAGTCAAAGTACCAGCCCTTCCTTTCTGTTGTTAATATTCTTGGAATTCAGTAACAGTAAATGAAACAATTACTCAGACAATTATTTCAGTGTTTCCTTTTACAACAACAAAAAGGTACAAAATGAACGTTTTTGTATGATACACTGTATTCACCCTGATGGTATCCTGATGTTTTCAATTACTCTTGTTTCCAAGATTACATTGCAGAGATAAAATAGTCATCTTGGAACATTAAAAAACAAAACAAAACAAAATCATTCTCCATTTATGTAAATTTTATTCTTGACTATTATAATGAAGGCCACATAGAGAAGTTAGTGCATTTGCAATATCATTCTATTCATGCTTTCATTTTTTAGGTTTGATTGTCTAACACTCCGCTGAATAACTGAATGAATAGATGATAGCATACAAGAATATTTTCTTTTAAATAAAACAATTATTAAGCTTTATATAATGCAGAACATTAAAGTTACTTGGAAACAGCTTCAAAAAAAGGGGTTTTTTTAATGTGTTTTTGTTCAAGATTATTTATTTGGGGTGGATGAGTTTTGTAAAAGTGCACAAGTGATTAAGAAGCATAAATTCATGAATAAGTCCAGGAAAGCTGAACTGTTAAGCTGAGCTGAGCGTTTTGGTACAATGTATCTTAAATAATTTTAAGCAGGCAAAAATTGAGAGAAAGACAAATTTGTTTAGAATTTAAATATTTTTTCAATTAATTAAGAGACATTTTATGTGAACACTGAATAAACATATACATACAGATATAAAGGTATGTTTCACATATGTGAATATGTGAATAAATTTTTTAAACTATCATGTGTGCATTACACTTTTTATTCTGCTTAACTTCAAATATATAAATCAAAGAGGATCTTAGAAAGAGAATGTTTTTTGCATGAAACAATGCAAGATACAGAAGCAGCTGAATGAAGGCTCACTGAGGAAAGGGAAAAGAAGGTATTTAAGGCAGACTTATTTCGTGGCTCTAGCTAAACTAGTAATGTTTATACGTCCAAGGTCTAAACCTAGGATAGAAAGAACACCAAAATCTTTGTGTGACCAAGTTGAGGAGAATGCAGCAGCAGAAGGGCCACCGTCAGGGAAAGCCAGAGAGAGCATCGTGCAGAGGCACACACTGCTTTCTGTGCACAGAGAAGACAGCGGGGCTGAGTGGAATTCATCCGAATTTGCAAAAAAGGGTTGGGAGCCAGGCAGCTGAACTTGCTTACCCCTTCTGTAGGAATTTTAGTAAATAAGCACGGCTTTGTTTTGAAGGAGTTGCTTACAGTCATTTTAATTGACTCATAGGTCAAGGGCCCCAGATATAAAAATACTTTCTGAGTGCCAAATATCAGTGGATAAGATGTGATGCGGTAACCGGGAAGCAGAGAGCCCATATGAAGAAGCTGGCCCAGGACATCTCCAGGGCAGAAGTGAGGAACACTATGTCTGGTCACCCGAAGCGAACCCTTGAGGAGGACCAAGAAGGTTGAGCACACCAAGCACCATGTAGCCTCCTGCCCAGCCTGTCTCTTATCACTGCTTGGAGCCACGCTGCTCTCTTCTAGCTTCTTGTGGGTGGCAAATTAGCACGAACCAACCAGGCAACAGTGAGCCAAGTTCATATCCACGCTACCTCTCCAAATCCGTGAGGCTGCAATGGAGATTGATTGATCTCAGTAGGTTTTAGTTCATTATTTCAGTTATTGTTAGGCTTTACCGCATGATCTAGCGCTCAGATTTGCTCGGCTTGTGCTATTCTCTGCTCACACTGCTCCTGCTGCACCACGGCTAGACTTAGCGCTCTGTTTGTGTGATATCTCTTTTTTTCAGAAGAGCTACTTTTAAAACCTGGTGCTGACTGAATTTCTAATCCTTAAAACATTTGCAGAAATAGCGATTTCATCCCACACGATGGATTATCCTAAAGAAAAAGAAATATTGGCACGAATATCACTTGGCTGGAGTGTATTCTACAGCAAAGTAAATAATCTGAAAGAGCAGAACTGCTGGACTCCCCTATGTAGGTAGAACTGAGGAGTAACTTTAAATTTCTATCTGTAATACTTAATTGCAGCTTCAGCTAGACATCTCTTGCCCTAAACATATATTTTTTTTTTATTACAACATAAAGATAAATCAGCTTTTCAAAGCTGAGCCTCCTTTCAGGAAACTAAAAGTAAATTTTACAGCCTTTAACTTCACTACGTCATGACAAAATTTGGCCATTTTCATCTGTGCTTCATGTGTGTTTTGTATTTCTCCTGGGTTTGAGAAACACTCACCTTGGATAAACCAAATTTTGTCACGAAGCATGTGTGACTGGACATTCAGGTGTACTGTGCTCTGTAGTCTAATGAAAAGTACAAGTGCTGTGATAAATAAAGTAAGTTATGTCTAATCTTATAATATCACAGAATTGCAGAAGGATTGAGGTTGGAAGGGACCTCTGAAGATCATCTAGTCCAAGCCCCCTGCTCAAGCAGGGTCACCTAGAACACGTTGCACAGGATTGTGTCCAAGTGGGTTTGGAATATCTCCAGAGAAGGAGACTCCACAACCTCTCTGGGCAACCTGCTCCAGTGTTATATAACATAGGGGCACAAGGGAGCTAGCTCTATCGTTCCTTGTCACACTTCAAGAATTTAAGTCCTAAAGGTAAAATTTCAGTACTAAAATTCACCTTATGTTGAATTTCTGAGAGGATGGAGCTGTAGAATTTAAGTCTTGCAGTCCATTGCTGCAAGGCATTTGGAGCCTTCAACCTCCTGCATGTGCAGAAATAATGCACCTTAAAACAGAACTAGTTGTCTCCCTCCACCGGCAACAGCAGGACCCGAGGTCGATAAGCGATGCAAGTTTCAAAGGCAGGTCTCTCGATCCAAGTGCTGTGCTCCACAGTTTCAGGTTTAATTTTCGCAGATAGTCCCACCATAACAACTGTGCGATAGTTTACCCATGTATTGTAAGTTAGCAGTGTGGATTTTTTATGGCATCCAAATATAAAGTAAAACTTGAAGACTTACTGGCAATTAAGGGGGAATTAACCTGAATTTCACATATTAAATAATTCACTGTAGAAAACCACAGTCCTATTACTGTAACAACCTTGATATCAATTTAAAAACACAGCAACAAAACAAAACAAAGCAAAACTTTCTTTGGAAAATCTCTAAATAAAGTTGCTTTCCTCTACAGCAGTTTTTACAGACATAATTACTCTGAGTTTTCAGAAGCTTCAAGCAAACAGCAAGTCACTAAACTTCTCAACGCAGCAGAAGAGAACTTTGTATCAGTAAAATGACTGTGTATTTCACTGCATTTCACAGAGAAAATTATCTAGCATTGAATATGTGACACCTGCCACCATTGCATAGCCTTTGGCATGTGGGTTCAATCCTGAGAAACTGATTTTTCCCTCTGTTACAGTGCTCCGTGCCACCAGAATCAACGTTACTGTCAAGCGTGATGTTTGGGGCTGTCCTTTTAAACCTCGCCATCATCTTGCAAATAATCATTCTGGTGACATTAACAACCATTGCTCGGTCCTCCGTGTCCTACACGTTCTGGACTTTTAATTTGTATGGAGTGCTACCGAAATCTCCCTCTTTGCCCTGGCACTTCAGGGAAAGGCAAAGTAATATAGAAAGAGAGTACATATTTTTAAATTCAGACAACTGAAACAATGGAGCGAGGTCTCCTGAAGATGGATGGCTTGGACAGTCCAAAGGAAAATGCGATTCAGTGATGAACATCATGAAATTATAACATTGACATGCATCATGTTGTTTTAAAGGTTGGGAAAGATCCAGTTTAATCTTCAGGAGAAAAACCTAGGCTTGTAACTGGAAACTTTCTTCTTCAGAAATTATCACAGCCAAAGAATATCAAAGTTAGCAAACTATTTGCTGAGGGTAATTTGCAATGAATGTGTGAAAAGAACAACTACTTTCTAAAATTGTAAGCCATAAATATCAAATTGACATAGTTCTCTAAAATCTTGTGATGAGCCATGAATCCTATGAATACTTTATGACTATTTCCTGAAAGTATGTACACTAGGATACTAGGAAACTACCATGATTTCAAAGTCATAAACCTCTGTTTCTGCATAACCTGAAGAAATCATTAACTTGTCTTTACCGGACACTGAGCTGTTGCATTGCACAGAATATTGGATTTTTTTGAATTGCTGAGAAACACAGTACTGAATTTTTCCAAATATATGAAAAACACAAGAGTTGAAAGAAGAGTTCAGTTTGCCTAGCATAGCAGCAAAATACCACAATATCTTATTTTGGGAATTACAAGTACAAATGCAAGTTCTGCCTTGGTATAGAGGTAGTCAAAAAAAGCTATCTTTTCTGGTAAAACAGCTAAGGTCTAGCTCCCGTGACTCTTTCTGCAAGCCAATCTTTTCTACAGCGTAGCTCCACAAAGTAGAGATTACATGAAGTATACTTCTCATCAAATATGCTATGCCATAAACTCTTTTTTCCCAAAATGATTACTCATGAGAGCAAGTAGTTCAGGGAAGGATATAGGCAGGGCAGGACATGAGAAAAAACGTTTTCTGTGTTCATTCACAGATAGCATCAGTTTTTACAGGACACACAGCTACAGTGCAAGGCAGCAAGCTGCTTGCTACACATCTATCCAGGGGTGTGAGTGAGTTGTTGAGTTACCTAGTGAAAATAGCCTGAGCTTCGTAAAGACTTGGGGTATTTCTCCTCTATCTCACATCTGAGGCTACTGCTATCAGATCGAGTGTGTCTGCAATCCATAGGGAGATAAAGAAAAATACTTTTTGACAGAAGAGGTTTTTATAATGATGAAGTCATAGGAAGGAAAGAGGGTACAGTTGCTGAGGCAGAGCCTAAAAATAGCCATTTAGGCTCTGACTCCAAAAGAGCATTGAATACATCTTTAATTTTAACCAGATGTGTGTTCCCGTCTTGATTCAACACAATGTTTAAGCATAAAGCACACGCTTAACCAGGATTTAAAAATATGCCCTCAGAGTTAAGCACATACGCGTGTGCTTAAGAACACAGGGATAGAACTGCTCGTGTGCCCGTGTCTGAGCATGCATTTAAGTGTCTTTCTGTCATTGTGCATAAGAAAATTGAGTGTTTTGTTACAGCAAAGGCTGCTCCGCTGCCACAGAAAGCACCGCAGTGGTCTGAAGACATCTGCTCAGAGTGCGTGTTTCATTGCAACCCTCTGAAGTAAAGCCTAGGGTGGAGAAAATAAATGGAAGGAAGCAAGCATCTGTTTTCATATCTGAATGCATTCCTACAAAAAGATAGATTTTTTTCCAACTTCGAATCCTGAAAAGGCGGCCTACAAAAGGAGAACCTCACTATAGCAGCCAGCCACAAGGGCGAAGGGTTTCGAGGAGCGGAGGACACATCCTGCGAGGAAAACGGAGCGAGGCAGGACACCTGCTCAGGCCACCGCCGCAGAAACAGCGCCGTGTTTGATTGGACCTCTGAGGATGCTGGGCAATTAGCAGTGACAGCGGACACTGCATGAAGTGGGAAATCGAAAACTCAGTCCAGGCACACAAAGTCACTTTTGTCAGCAGACATGGTGATACTGGTAATCACGGATGGATGCTTCAAAGTTGACAGTGATAAGCTGCTGAACTGACTTGAAATTTAACCAGGGGAGAGTTGGAAGAGTGAGAATGCAGGACATGAGAATATAATCCTCCCACATTACATATTCATCCACATGATACAATAGTGGGACAGTTTCCAAGGTAATTATTAGCCAAAAGTGTGAATGTTGGCCAGATGGTTTCTCTGGATTCCAAATAGTCAAGAGGCTCAGACCTGTGATTTATTGTGGGTTCAGGAAGATATGCAGTTACGATAGATTTTGCTGCTGTTGTTTGGTCAGCAATGGCTGCACGCTCATGCTGCTCTTGTTTTACTAAATCCAGATGCTTTGGGTGAAATGGTGGACTTACCAGAAGCCAAAACAGCAGTAGCCAAGGACAGCTGAACAGATTGTCTTGCAGCTCTCCGATCTGCCTCACTGGTCATTTGAATATCTACTGCAAATCTGACAGAGCGTTTTCCTTTACGTTACTAGCAAGAACAGTTAGTTTAAATCAAGAATCCAGAAAATAGCCCACAATGTACTTTCTGAAAGCTGGGACAGGGCCTTGGTATAGTTCTTCCCCAAACATTTTGGCCTTATAAGGAAGATTCCATGAGGACTTTATTTTCTCTTCACATTTAATTTTTTCATTAACAGTAGCAGAATGAAAAACCCTACATTTGTAATATATAGCTGGTTTACATATACCTGTTCTATACTTAACTCTGTGATGGCCTGTTCATATTTTCAAAATATATTTACAAAGCTTCCCAATGGAGTCCTTTTTTGTTCTCAGTTCACTTCACTGATTTAGTCCCGATACCTGCTTTTCCCAGCCCAAGTTTTCTGAAATGGAGAATACTTCACTAAAACATTCTGACCAGCTTTGTAGTAGGAAGCACAATATCGTTTGTGAAGTCCCACGAAGTCCTCTAGCTTTTCCATAGAGTACTGAAAATTATTGAAAGCTATTCTATTGCCTTTGAAAATATTCAAAATGGGATGTGAAAGACGTATATACATTCACTCCTCAAGCATAGGAATTGCCTTTGTGCACCGTTGTTTTCAAGAATGCTGGCAGCTGTCAGACTGAGCTGTTTCCTTGCAAATACATGCTTATCGAAACATTGCACAAATAAGTGCATAGACAGTGTGTGTAAAGCACTAAGATTCTAATTTAGCAGCATTTGAAATATCCAGCGGACTCTCACATTTCGCAGGCATGGATTGCCATGTACATGATCGCCCGTAAGAGCAGAACACATAATGAGGGGTAATTTATAGGAAACAAGGTACAAAAGCACAACCAAACCCCACTGCGGTTGAAGTTAGATAGAAGGTGGTGTTTTGGTACACTTTGTGGATGATTTTCAAAATAGAGGCACTATTTCAAACTGGTCCCCCACAGAAATCAGCTCACATTTACTGAAATTTTGAAAGTGAGATCAACCCTCCATGAAAATGAAAAGCTGCGCTATTGCATAATGTTGACAAGTTTAATTTAAATTTTTAACATTGCTACAGAATCTTTGCATCAATCTGTCTGAATAGTGCTTTTATTTTTCTATTTTCCTTTAATAGACTTTCCTACAATTCTTATGAGAAGTTACTTAAATTGTTTCTGTAGGCATCTTTAATTTCCAGCAAGGTTCTCATGATATACTACTTATCTGTCACTGCAATGACCTCCCAGAAATCTTCCTGTTGCCTTCAACTATATTTGCTATTTCCTTCAGCTAAGGAAAACTCATTTAGGATGAGCAAAAGCATGTTCCGGATGAATTCCTCTGTTTTGATATTTTGTTGTGTTACATAAAAATTTTACAGCCCCTGAATACCTTAATTCATGATGTGATACTTCTAGGTGATCAGAAAAATGCATATGATTTTATGCAATGGGTGTTTTTGCTTTTGTTGTCATTTTTTGTCTGTTTGTAAAAGGTACTGAGGTGAGGCTGATCAGGCTGCCATTCCCTGGATCCTCCTTCTTGCTCTTCTTGAAGACAGGGGTGGCATTTGCTCTCTTCCAGTCTTCGGGCACCTCTCCTGATTGCTCTGGTCTCAGGGGCCTGGATTCCTGAAAGCAAATCTCACATGGAAAATGCTTTTTCACCTAATTTTTCACATGTCCTCTGCCACTGGAGGCTCCTGCCTCATTCACCAGCAGCCCCACATCTTCCCTAGTCTTCCTTTTGCTGATGATGTACCTGTAGAAGCCTTTCTTGTGGACGCTTAAGGTTCCTCACTTGATTCAACTCCAGATGGGCTTTGGCTTTCCTAACCCTGTACCTACATGCTCAGACGGTACCTCCATCTTCCTCCCAGATCACCTGCCCCTGCTTCCACCTTTCTACACTTCCTCTTGTGTCTAAGTTTAGCCAGGAGCTCCTTGTTCATCTCTACTGGCCTCCTGTCACTCTTGATCGACTTCCCGCATGTCAGGATGGACCATTCTTGAACTTGGAGGAGATGAACCTTGAAAAATCAACCAGCTAAAAAATTCCAGACTAATGACTTGGTATGTCGGTAACATGAAGATTACCCATACTCCTTGATTTGAATGCATTGGCCTGCTTGGGCCATAATTAGATCACCAAAGTTGTGCCGTTGTTCCCCGAAGAACACTTAGCATTTTAGATATGCATTTGACTGAGCATCTACTCCAGTGTCCTAAATCAGATCCAATTAGGTCCTAAATTAGGTCAGTTTTAGATGATTTTCCGCTCTAGATGTAGAAACATTGTCCTGTAGAGATGCCCACTCTCCCTTTGCAGTCAGCATAAAGCCACAGATGTCTTAAGCTCTCTGATATTTTTTTCAAAAACTTTTAAAACTGTCAATAAAACACTCTGTAATGATTATTTGGCTAACAGCTCTCACACTTTTTGTAAGGCAAAATAAAGCGTGTGATTGTTTATGTAATATTTATTACTAGAAACTTTTTATTCAGTTAATCTGTGAAAGAGCATTGCACATACCCCATCTGTGATTTCAGTTGTCTCACTAATTTTGACTGGTTACATACATCTGGTGTCATCTTTCCTCTTCCTGACTGGACAAATGAAGAGTTCCAACCTCAGTTTGACATGGAATATGGCTCCTCCCAAAAATAAGTTGAAACTAGTTTTCCATAAAAAATAATTTTAATAGAATTTTTCCCTCATTTTCATCCAAAACCAATCAATTTAATTATGACCAAATGCTAATAGATTTTTTGCAGTTTTCACATAGCTCTCTGAACTATTCTCTCTGTTTTCTTCAGCTGATATGGCAACTCTACCTAGCTAAACAGAGATAGATTGATACAATCAAATCCTGATGACCATGTCAGGGAAATGGTGGTAAAATTATGAGTTGATTGATGGGAAAGCAGGCCTTCTCCTATATCTAGAAATAATGTACCTATGTCTCTAGGTCATAGTATTTTAAATAAAACCTGAGATTTAACATTTAATTTCTGTATGAGCTACAGATATATGTTTTTTAAAAAAGTTAAGCAATATCTTAGGCTGTTCCCAGAAAACTGTCTTATATTTGAAACAAAGGTTGAAATTTCTATCATTCACTTTGTGGCTTAATAAAAAGGGCTTAACATGGAAATGAAATAAATTGAGCATTAGAAAAATAAGCAGAATCAAAATCCATTTAACTGAAACCTGAAGCTCTTCATATTTGAATCATAATACACTTACAGTAGCAGCTTCAATAAAAACTGTCCTTGTCAGAGATAGCCCGTTATTCTTTCTTCTGTATCTCTTGTCAAGTAGCTAATTCAAGTAGCTAATTGTGCAAATAACTAATCCAGCCACCATGTATTCCTTTCATTATTTTCTTCTTCATCCTGTTTCCATTCTTATTCCCATGTATTTTTATATCATCTTTTAATTAGATTATGGGGACAAGCAATGTATATCAGTGCATAGACTGCAGAACCAAGGATCTCTAATGATCTTCTAAGCATCTGAGATCTATAATAAATTTTAAATATATATGTGTGTGTGTGTGTGTATATATATATATATATATAACCAAAAACAATAATATAATATTTTCTCCATCAATATAGAATCAATATAGAGTCTTAGAGTAATATTCGATATGTTAAATAATACCATTTGGGTAAATACAGTATTAAATCTTCTAAACTCTCTAAAAGAGTCCCTACACATGATAGATGGCATTTTCTTGGCTCATGTATCTTGGCATTTTCTAAGCAAGCTGTATAAAACGTTGTGAACTTTCTCCTTGGCCTTAGATAGTTTAAAATCATTTTTCTTCTAGAACTATGAAGTTGGAGACTGTGTAAAAAAGGAATATGAGACAGAAAACAATTCTGGTTGTCATAGCATGACTTAGCTGGGTCAAACTATACGAAAACTCTCACAGACCTACTCAAAACTATTAGGTAGTTCATCTAAAAGAGCTGAGCAACTATTTTTATGATACTTGGCCTTGAGTGCAAACATATCACCTCCAAAGAGTTAGCCATCAGGTTTTTAATCACTTAGCCACACAGCAGCTGCACATTTCTATTCATTCATGAAAAGTGTCACTTAGGAAGAAGTTCCCTATTTTTGCAAGCGAAAAACAAGCATATTTAATTTCAATGAAAACAAATAACTAAGTTTTTCTTGTTCCGTGAAATTCTAGGAAGAAAGAGTATAGAAAAAAAATCTTAAGGTGGATATATTTTCTTTACCATTCTACCATTATTGATTCAGCAAAGGTGCTGCTGGGTGAACCGCGACACTTGTCCCATCTCTCTAGGTGCAGTCACTGCGGTACGTCACCACCACCCGGTTACTGTGTGCTTCCAGGTGCTGAGGGCCTCAGCCCAGGTCTCAGATCCCAGCTGCTCTTTTAGCGTTTGTTTAGAAGACTTTTTTCTTGATTTAGATTGTTCAAAAGGTAGCGGTGTGTATCTGTTCTGTAGATACCGAGAAAAATGATAGCTTTTTGAGACATTGAAATAAATTCATGCTTCATTTTCTGTGACACTTGGGAAATACCTGTAGACACATCCATTGACTATTGCCACAGGATGCCAAAATCTTCTGCAATGCCCATCCCTGCCTTAGGCATCGACACGATTCAAGGTCCAAGTGTCTCCTAGGAAAGGGTCTATAATACAGTATCTGCTAGAATCAATGAAAAGCATTCCGTATCCTAAGCCTCCATTCACATGCTATTATTTATGTGCCAAAAATAGATTTGTAATAGCAGCAATATGATGGGTGGAATTTGCAAGCTTTGCCCTACCTCTGCATAGACGAAAATAAATATTAGTCCAATGCCAGAAATATAGACAGAACTGCTAATGAGAATGAATTCATAGAAATTTAAATGGTCACATCTGAGATAGAAGCAGTACTTAAAGATTTTAATGTGCTCAATCTGGGGATGATCTCCAGCCCCGAATACTTATGAGCGGGCATAGTAAGTCATCAGTCCACCAATCAAGGAGTGCAGACATATTACTGAAGCACAACAGATGTAGTCATCTTTTAAGAAAATGGGGGAAAGTAACCTTAGCAGCCACTGAATCCATTAGCTAAACTTTAATATACAACACTTAAGAATGAATTTTGAAGAAAAGAACAAGTAAGCGCATACATATAAATGGGAGAATGGCTTATGAAAGACAGATCATGTCAGACATATCTAATGTTTTCCTCTGACAGGAAACACTATGATTTAAGCAGCCATGATCTAATGCAATTGAACTTCAAGTATTTGATATAGTTACACATAGAAAATATTAGTTACTCTGAAAAAAACATGGTATTTAACCAACTGAAGAGGAGATGGCTAAGTTTTTTTCCTGAAAAGATTAGTAGAAGGTAACCCGTAATGCTCGTTGTCTAACAGACCACGCAGAAGTCCGGCATCCCGTCCAGCCTGGGTGGCTCGGGAAGCCTCCGGAGAGCGATTCTTTACGGCTGTTGCTGGCACCTCTGCTAGGTCTGAGGATCTGCATCAGCTCAGCTAAGAACAGGTAAAATGAGTCTCTCAGTCTGGTAATCGTAACAGAGAGGCTATAGCCTGAAATGTTATATTCCGTTAGGAATAACGCAGGAGAAAGTTATATTACTCAGTTCCAGGATACGTATCTGTTACCAATACGATATTGCTGTAGGAAAACAAAGTGATCCTGGGATGCATTAGGCAGGTTATTTCTAGCAGGCGTAGGCAAGTATTAATATCATCGTACAAGATGCGACAAGGGCCTCATACGGAGTACTGCACATAATTCTAGTCTACTTGTTCAGAAAAGATGAATTTAAGATGAAAAAAATGTAGAGAAGGGCTACTAAGAGGAGAATGGATAATCTATCCTGTTAGGGACTTGTCTTCTATCCTAGCAAAATTATTAGTGTTATTACCTACAAACACCTTCAGAAGCAAACAAGAGAAAAAGCACTATCTAAGGTAAAGGATGATACTAAAACCAAAAATATGGTCCTGCTCTATTTCCACCAGGAATTAAAAGATATTTTCAATCAAAGCACTGAGTTTCTGAAGCACACTTCCAAAACAGAGCAGTATGGTTAAGAGCCTACGAAGTTTTAAGGTAGCTCTCACACCTTTATGGAATAAATTACAAAGCATGTTTCTGACACAGTAGAGGGCAGATCAAGAAATTTTATATTCCACATTTGAATTAAAAATATAAAATAGAATTAAAATAGTTGTTGAAATTTTAATATAAGAAGAATATGTGCATTAAAAGTTTCCCAAAAACATTTAGGGTTAACCTTTTCAAATATACTATTTATAAAAAGTTATCTCATTGCTCAAAGCTTTTTCCTTTACTTAGGAAATACCATTCATCTTCAGACATTACAATTGAATTATATTTAAACCAGTAATTCTAGTATCCATATAATTATATTTATGACTACTCACAAATCCTGTTCTTTCCTCCAATTTGAAAAAGAAAGACTAAAGGAAAAAAAAAAGCCTCTTTTGTATATATACTACGTTTCTGTTCGAAATCTATAAAGAAAAAACCTCTCTTAACCAGAAGTTTGTGTTACTAACAAACAGGTGGGCTGGTCCAGTGTAATGACAACCTGTACGTGTTGTCACCCAAGACACTCATCGGCATCATCTTGAAGCCTGGACCCTTCACACATACTTTATTTCTGCTTCATAGAATAACTAGCTTCTATGAAACAGATACCTCAGGTGCAGGGGCTCATTCTGAATATCTCTTACCTTCATCGATCAGCTCTGTGAAGAAAGCCAAGTAAGTAGAATATTTTGCTGTACTTTAGTCATTAAAATAGACAAAAGAAATAGATGAGCAACAACATTTATAGTTTTACTAACTTATCAGTAAGCTATGATATAGCTCCAAATCACATTATACTATCTCTTCTTGTGGGGGGGAAGTGTTTTAAAAAAACATTTTCAGTGGAAAAACACTTTCTTCCCCAGATGTTACTTCTTTAGGAAATATTAAAGAGATCTTTTGAAATCTTTATAAGAAATTGCTGTTACAGTGCTCAACCACTCTGACAGCACAAAAGTGTTTTCTTGCATTCCAACAGGATTTCCTGTGTTTCTGTCTATGCCCATTGCCACTCGTCCCATCAACAGGCACCCCGAGAAGATCCTGACCCAGCCTCCTAACACCCCCAGACAGCAGATACTTATGAACATTGGCAGGACACTCCCAACCTTCCTGTCTCGAGGCTGGATGGCCCCAGCTCTCTCAGCCTCTCCTCATATGTAAGATGCTCCAGTCCCTTCACTGTTTGCTCGGTCCTTCGCTGGACCCACTCTAGTAGGGCCGTGTCAGTCCTGTTCTAGGGAGCTGAATTTCCTAACTACCTACACCCAGTTATCTGAGTGAAGTAAACTGACAGAACTAACTTAGCTGTAGTTTGACTCAAAATGATTTTTTTTACATGAAAAACTTAAACACCCAAATACTACTCCTGAAAAAAAAAAAAAAAAAAGAAGAAGAAAAAAGAAAAAAACCTCCCAAATACATGTATTCAAACCTCATTTGAATTGACAGCAGTGTAGAGGATGATGTCTGAATGAAATACACTCTTTCTTAAAAAAAGGCTTTTGTGCTATAAAGTTCACTGGTTTTATCTCTCCTCAGTTACAGAAGTTAACTCTAGAGTCCTATTAAGAAGCAAGTATCTCCTGCTGAGCGCTGACCACTGCTGCTACCATGAACACAATGGAGGCTCACCACACCTGCATTCCAGGCTGGATCACTGAGCCATCAAACTAGAAAGACTCTATAATTCAGGAAATTCATCTTCAGAAAGGTCCAGAAAAGGTAGCCCCAAAAAAATGAAATCATGAAGGACTGCAGCAACAGAAAGGCCTCTGCCCCTGCCGAGTTCACCCAGACAGCAAGCTTGCAGAACACATGCACCCATGGCTTTTCACCCAAGATGTGCAACAAAACTCAACTCTTGGTCCCATCGGCCTTTTCCCAAACCCAAGACCATAGTAATGCATATTTATTAAAACTATGCAGTACATCCTAAAATGAAGACATTTTGTATTAACTGAAATCAAGCACACGCTTTCACTAGGGAAAAAGAAAGTAATAGCATGCATCTACCAGTTTTAGGCTCAAAAAAATCAAGGTTTATGGATAAATGGAGTTATTCTGGAATACTTTAACTGTGAATGTTGTTATTCTAGAGGAAGAGTGCTTTCCCCCCCCCCCCCCCATTTGCTTTATCTACTGTAAAAATGAGTTAAGACAAACCAGAAAGACACATCTCTCTTCTGTAAAAAAAGCACTCCCTCAGAACATCATTCTGGGCTGACAATTCCTCTTTACAGTCACATGATGTTTTACTTTGAACATAATTTCCTGTGTACATAAATCCTAATACAATGTCTCAGATACCATGGCATTGTCCTCTCAGCACTTCTCTCCAAACTCTCAAGCCATCAGCTCCAAAACCAGGCATATTTGAAAACAGAAGAAAGCGCAATTTTTGTTTCTATGGATGAGCTGGGTGTAAAAAAACTGCCTGTGTGCAAGGCATTCAGGAACCGCAAAATGTCAGACTTTTGCCAGAAAAAAAGGATGATCAGGTGAGTGAACTGTATTGGCATCACAGCTATCATCATCTCCCAACGTTCTGGACTTTGGAGAAATGGACACTGGGCCCCTGCTGACTGCTAGCAATAGCTGGGCACAAGAGCAACAGACATTGCGTTGGTCAAAGAACTCGGGATCCTAGAGAGGAATCAGTTGACTGATATCAGAACATCTTCCTAAATGGACAGTGTCATGCACAGTGACTACTCGTGAGACCGTTTACATCCACAGCCAGGATTTGGACTACTTCTTGCTAAAATGAAACTGGGAATATGTTCTTCTGGAAAAAAAAATGTTGTGAGACAGCCAAGAGCTCAGGCACTACTTGCTGGATGTCATATATGATAGAAAATGTGTCGCAACTGCAATTCTGAGTGTACCCTCAGAGCTTTCGTTACCAAGGTTAACTAAAAGTTATTTTTGCTTTGCACCCCCTTCCCTGCCCTGTGTCTCCTTCTCATGAAAACACAAAATTCTACAATATTCCTATTCATCTCAGTCAGTCTAACATCCACATTTTACACTGTATTCCCATCATTCATATTTTTTGGTCCTCAGACCTCATCTTCCAATGGAGATCACTTGTGACAGAGAGTGTGATGTATCAGCCATTCGGGAGTCAATATTAATTACCATAACTATATTGCTTCCTGAAACTGCTGTCAACAATGCACGGGTTTGTGCAACCTCCTCTGCTCAGCATGTACCGGAATCCCACTTGAGGGACTTGAGGAAGGGTACAGAAACCTCAACTTGAAAGTGGTAAGGTCCAGAACTTGCTAACTGGTTGTCACACTTTTAAACCTAATCTCCAACCACAACCCCAAAATTCAGGTACAGCTTTCTGGAAGGAACACGTCCTATTTGAGCAGAGAGGACTATCCAAGTGGTACTGAAGAACAGAACAGGAAACAGATATTCCCTTTGTTATTGAAGAAGTACACTGATAAATGTACAAGGAAGCCTAATACGTTTCAACAGCAAAGAAAGAGCAGAGTAATGTCAGGAGAAAAAAAATGGCAAAGAAATATCAACTGTAGAGCACTGCAGCATCACTAAAGTTAAAACGAGGTGCCAGAGGTACAAGGTGATGGACGTGCAATGTCCCCACTCTCTTGAGAGCAGCATGCTTTTCTCAGTGGCTCACAGACCTTTAAGCTTACATCCAGGTAAGATTTTTCAGTTTAAAGCCCATTTATCCCCATCAAAGTCAGCAGTAAAAATTCAGTGACTTAATCCACTACAGCACAGGCCTCCTGTGCAGCTCCAGGATGGCTCATAGGAAACATCCTTCAATATCCCATTTAGTCCTACCCCAAATTTCTACCTCCTGTTCATCCTCTCTGCCACTAAAGTTTGCAGCATGGTTTTTGAGGTTCTTCACAAGGAATATCTTGTTTCTTCTTTCTTTATCCCCAGATGTTTTAGCACAGGAAAGTTTTAAGCCCTTACTTAAATATCCCATTGATTCTAATGAGATTTTTTTTTGAAACAAAAGGCTTTGAGATTAAATCACTAAAAATATTTACTATTAACACAGTATACTACAGATTCAAAGTTCCTTGCAAATGCAAATTAACCCACGTATCCTTGCTGGGCAAAAGACTCCTATAACTGTAGTTTCTGTAAGCATAAAATAAACTGCAAGCTATAGAAAATATATGTATATGTAACTATATAATTAACCCATAAAAAGTTACCAATGTTGCAAAGTCAAGCACTTTCAACCTTAGTTCTGTCCCCTTGTTTTTTCCCAATTTCCTGAATGAATCAAAATATAACAAAAGGAAACACAAATGGATGTGTTATTTTTATGCAGCCTCTAATATAACTTTTTGATGTGCTTCATGTTTCCATGGTGGTGGTGGGAAGACAGCCAAGCAGTTCAGTGGGCTGGGTTTTTTTGTTTATTCTACAGATTTTATTAAGCACAACTTTGGTCCATCCCTACGTCATCACAAAACTTACTACAGCAGCTCTAGATTACATCTTTTTGACCAGTAAGATTAGCAAGGAGAGAAGACAGTCGGATTAGCTTGGCCTAGCCTGGTTGTCTCAACCACTAGCTCACTGCTTTTTCCTCACTTGGAAGTGAGGAATTCGTATGTGATACAGTTTAACATGGCTCCACTCGCTCACAGAGCACAGGCTGGAAATCCCTGCATTAGATTATTTTAAAGGTAACTCATCAGTTCTGGCCTTCTTATTTCTCACCTTGTGAAAACTATTTACTTCTGATTTTTTACTCTAATGGTTTCATATCTGAAACACTAGTATGAATAAACTAAGGTGTTACATTTTATAGGTGTGTGTGGTCTACAGGTCTTTACCCATTTTCAGCTTTAAAATGGTAAATAAGAAAAAAAAAAGGTGTTATTCTCAGACAGAACACAGATACGTTCCAGATTCAGTGCCAAAACCCCCGAGTTTTTTAAAATTAGCTATCACGACAAATTACTTAAAGTAAATCCAAGCAAAGAAAGGCAACATCTATGGAAGTAGTCATTAGCAATAATTTTGTGGTTTCCGTCCCATTCTTTTTAAAATGACTCACCAGCAAGAACTCAAGGACCTCTGTCATAATTATTGTCCTGGCTCTAATGTGGGTCTTTTTAATCTGGTCATGCAGAGTCACTACGTGGGGATTTGCTGAGGAGCAGATCTGCGTTAGTCTTCCTCCTCTCCCAGGTGGCCAGCGCTGTGCTAGGAGGAGGAGGAAGCCCCTGAGCAAGGCTGGGAACATCCTGGGAAACTGCAAACCCAGCACTGGTAAGTTCAGATGTGCATTTTACGTTGCCCATGCAACTCTACTAGACACGTGGATGTGGGCACACAGCCAGCAGTTGCCCTTCTATTAGCACCACTTGTGCTATTGGACAGGACATCATCAACACTGCAGCTGCAGCCAACTTCAATATAACTTTACAACATGGGCATTAATTACCTTATCACATGCCATTTTTCCAGTGGTCCCTCTTTTGCCGCCACCGTTTGGTGTATGGTGCTAAGACTCGTTAATGGCCCAGTCTGCGGGCTGGGGATGCCACGGAGCCAGAGTTAGCAATTGCCACATGGGCTCTTCCATGGCACCAGTTATTGTAGCAACACAGGGCTTCATAACATTAATTGATTTATTTTCAAAATACCCTGGTAAAATTTCCAAGGACTTTATCTGCAAATCCATAAAAAGTATCTACTGAACATGTGCATGTTAAAACTTTTTGACAGGCTTATGATATGGCCAGAATTTGTTGGATTTTCATAGGAAAATGGTGCGTATATAGCCCAAAATCTGAACAAAATACAGCCTAGTACTTCGTTGTCCTGCCATCAAAGTCCATAAACTGGGCAAAAACATGTCTTTGGAGACATATAGTTAATAGACACCTTCAGGAGCCTAAAGATGTGAATTTATGTTAACGCTCTCAGCTGCAACATTGCTTATCATGTTAACAGAGCAATTCAACTAATATTGAATAACTCCAAATTGCTTCACGTATCTTCTGAGGTGGTAAAAAACCCAACTGCCAATAGCTCCTGCTGGCCCACGACAACATCTGCACTTGTGAATTGTCAATACAAAATTCTGTGGCATGTTGAAAACTGAACATATGGGAACAGCATAAAATACAGTGAATTAAATCTCAAAATAAATAACACTGGGGCCAGTATGGCAGTTGTGTTACTCCTTTTCCCATTTAATTTAAAAACAAAAAACCAAAACCCATTATTAAGCGCAGCTTCTGCATTAATTTTCAGAGTGCCAACCTAGTGTACTCCAGAAAGACAGGGTCTTGCTACAGAAACTAGCTTCACTTTTGTTACTACGTGTGAAGTCTTACATGTCACTGCAAATTTACATTTTATGTTTTATTAACATTTCACTGCTGTGAGGTGAATAATTATATTTACACTACTTTCAGGGAAAATAGAGGTATTTATTATAGTATTTTAATACAACCAATGTTTCTGTTATTGCTAATATTAAAAATGGATTTAATTATGACTTGATTAATCCAAAACTAAAATATGGTTGAAATCTGAACAGGCCAGGCACAAATCAGGTGTAATTTACATCCCTAATTATTAACAATTTCTTTCTTTCTTCTGCAATGCTGAAATGACATGCCCAGTGCAATCATGAAGAGCACCAGCAGGCCAGGAAATGTAGCAGTCTTGAGCAAGGTATGCACTGCACTGAAATATCTAAGCACAACAGACAGAATTTATACCAATGAAACCTTTAGAAAATGCAAAATTGGAACTCTGTAAGTCATAAAGGCTTCTAATCTGCAGAGATTCCCTAATACTCTGGGGGAAATGGTCCTGTAGGAGAATTTATGAATCTCTGACCAGAGCAAGAACCAGCCTGCACAAAACGGACCATGAGCGTTAGGAGCGTTTGCTCTCCTTTTCCCTTCTGCCTGCAGGTTCACGCCCTCGTGAACGTCACCCAGACTAGAGCGGTTACAAGACGATCCTGTTCACAGCTTAATCTCTGCTCATGTTTCCTTTCTTCAGAGATAGCCATAGGTCCTGAACACACTACTAGTTTAAATAATTAAATAAATCCTTGTCTCATCTGTGGGCTCGTGTTATTTTTCCACTGTTTTTCTCTGTATTTACTTTTTTGT
Source organism: Rhea pennata (assembly GCF_028389875.1). Lineage (NCBI taxonomy): Eukaryota > Metazoa > Chordata > Aves > Rheiformes > Rheidae > Rhea > Rhea pennata. Next base: position 81,077,177 of record NC_084702.1, on the reverse strand, counting down.
TATTATTATTATTACCAGACATCTGCATTTCAAACAATAAGTATTCTGGCACAGGAACTGTCTTTTCTTTGTACAATGTATATTGCTAAGACCATCGTTGGTGCCAAAGGAATTGTAATTCATAGATAAAATCTTCAATAATACAGGGAAATGACTGTGTTTTGCATCCTACCGGACTGCTCAGTTCCGTGACTCACAAGCCTCTGGGATAGAGGAAACTGGGATAACTCACCAGCAACAGATCCAGACGGACACAGACCTGCTCCTTCGCAAATCCCCACATAGCGACTCTGCATGAGCAGATTAAAAAGACCCACATTAGAGCCAGGACAATAATAATGACAGCGGTTCCCTTTTTACATGTTCATCAGCTGTCCCAAACGTGCAGTTGCAACACATGCAATCTGAAAAACAGGCTAACTACAGCATGTTTCTAACACCTTCTCTTTACTAAGGAAAATTTGTGTCTCAGCAGCTACAGTAAAGGAGCTATATAGATCTATTTTAGACACAAATACTTACCCAGAAAGAGCTCCATCCTTGGTAGTTTTACAGCCTTTTTCCCTTTAAAACCACAACCACTGTGACCATGTTTGCTGCCAAGAGGTCTACAACAATCTCCCAGAGGATGGAGACCAGGGAACATAGTTACACAGTGGCTGTGCCAAGCATGACACCCCCAGACCATGGCTGGACCCTCACCACAGCGCATGGCTACAATGACTGCCCTCAAGGGAACAGAAGACCAAGAGCAGGACTGTGCAGTCACCAGGACCCATGATACTACCAAGAAATGAAATGTCCCTCACTACAAATTGCCTGCTGGGCCTCCCTTTTGTGCTTCCCCTTTGCTTTGACATACTGCCCAGTGAAGCCGAATGGCAAGACAAATGCCACGGCATAGGAGGGGAACTCAGATTTGGGCATGCACCTCATGTATACACCCTAGTCCTCTTGTCTTCAAGACTCTTCACTGCAGGAGAGGAGAAGCCCCCTGCAGAAGTTCACCAGGCTACTGTAAGCGACTCACTCTTGACATGACATCATGGTGGCACAGCCTCCTCCAGCCTGCAAAAACAAGGCAGCTACCCCTAGCAAAAGTGGGTTGCTGTACATGTGGAAAGACCGCTGCGAGCCCAGGTCCTCTGCTGATGCCATGATGGACCTGGACATGGGGAGCCCTGGAAGACACTGGTAGACCCCCACCTGGGTCTGCTGATGGCCCTCAGGAAGTTGTTGCCAGACCCACAGACAGTCCAGCCTTCCCCACAGTGTGTTTTTCAACACCACAGTCTCCTGCACAACATTATTACTGACCAAGAGACCTAGTTCAAAGAGTTTTGAAGGAGCTCATAAGCCTCTACTAAGAGCAAATCCATCTCACCTCACACCCCACTCAGACCAGTGGGCGTACAGGGAGAGCAAGTCAGCAATACCTCTAACATTACAGCAACTTTCTCCAAGCCTATGAAGCCACCTTCCTCCCACTGGCCAGTAAGCTCACAGTGATAACGTCCATGTATCCACACAGCTGATCCCATTCTTTGCTAACTCTACTTTCTAGCCCTGGGATCAACCACTTAGCCACACCAGCTGCTCCCCATGTACCTTCAGCTGGCAAATAACTTGCACAACTCCAGCAGGTCCATGCCCTCCTGATAACCCAGCCAGCCAGTCAAAAATGCCTATCAAAGGCATGCAGGTAGCATCACCCAACAGAACCTTTTCCATTACTGACGGAATTTAGCATTCTGGCAAGCACATCCAGGCTACCTGACCATTTGCCAAGCTGAACCATTGCCACCTGGGGCTTTCCACCACTCTAGATCAAATCAGCTCAGATATCTACCATTTGGAGGTCATGATCCATGAGGATTCATCTAATCTTTCATTTCTTTCATCTGAAGCTTCATCACTCATAACCTTTCTATCACCACTCAGGGGAAGCTTCATTACTTCATCAACTGGTGGTGCTACAAACCTGAGGAGCACTCCTGGGGAGTGGCAGACAATGTGCATGCTACAGCTAAGACTAGGCCATTTCACAGCAAGCCCTCCTGCAAACCCAGGCCTTTGTAAGGTGTAAGGCACCCCTTGATGGGATGAGAACCTGCTGTCAGGGCTCTGAGAGCACCAATAAGTCTTAATTGCCCTGACTACTCTCACCTCTGCCCGTGGGCCTAGAAGCTCCGTTTAGGCTCAGGCCTCAGGCTCTAGTCCTTCCCTGAGCCACAGCTGGCAATGTCCCCTGCTGTTCCTGAACTGTTATTTGGATTTCCCCAATGGACCTCAGACCTGACTCATCATCTATCCTTTGTCTGAGGATTGCTGGACTGCCAAGGGAGCTGCGGCCATCATCACTCTGCTCTGCTCACCCTGCTTGGGTGCTGGGGATTGCACCACGCCAGCAAGGGCAGGGCTGTGCTGGGCTCCCTGCTGGCCTTCCTTCACAGAGCAGCCATGCTCTTCCTGCTCCCTGATGTCTACTTTACTCTGCAACAGTGCTTTCAAAACAACATCGAACACAATGAGCATGGATGAAATATGTGCAGCTAGTTCCCCATGGCTATTAATGGTTTTGCTTAGGAACAGTTGTATCCATATTTCATAGTTTTAGGGTTCTGAGTCTCATTAAACTCAATATTCTGGTTATTTAAGCAATTGTTGAAAACAACTTGAAGTTTATACGCTAAAAATGCTAAGTAATAATGACTGTGCACACTGTCCCTTTAATGTTCCCCTCAGTTCCCTGAGGCCAAAATCCCTGGCTGCCCATGTTATCTGTGCCTTTGATCTCTTTGGCACAGAAAGCATCCCACAATGCCTGTATTTCTTGGGTCACCTACCTCTGCAAAGACCATTGCTAGCTCTATATGTCCCACGCAGTATCACCCATGTTACTGTACTTTTGCACTGTGTGGCAAGGTCTGTGAAGAAATTATTTCTTCCAAAATGTCACGGCCCAGGCAGAAGACAGAGCCCTTGCAGCAGGGGGTGCCACCTCGTTTTGGGAAGATGCCGGTGCCAACCTTTTCTGTGGGCAAAAAACACAATAGCTTTGAAAGTGATTCTGAAACCAAGAACTTGTTAGCCTGCAGCGCTGACAAAATCCAGGCTGCTCATGCTCAGGGAACAACTACAGAAAATGGCATTGCTAACCTCAGCACAACATGCCATGGAGCCCTTGGCAAGGGAACCAAACATGATGTTGCATCCAGAGGTACAAGCTTCACTGTTCACTGGGAACAGGAGAAAAGGAAGACTCTAGGGGTGCTGAGACTTCAGCTTTGCTTCCGAAGAGGATAGTGGCTCATCTAAAAATGTGATCAGCAGATGAATGCTCTCTTTGTGAGCCATAAAAAATTATGAGAAATGGCAGTACCAGTGGCTCTGGGGTTTCTGAGAGAAGAGACACTATTGGGTGTTGGTAGATCTGACCTGAGAACACAAACTCATCCTGCAGCTGACGAGAGAGTCCATCCCACTGCCAGAGCAGGTATCCTCACACTGAATTAAAACAGACTCTATTTTAGAGGCTATTTTATAATTAGAAAATAGCACAGGCATTCCACATCCCAGGTGGCCAGTTTAGCCCTCCTGCCTCTCCGTGGCCTTTAAGACAAAGCTAGAACATGGCCTGTATTCATATTCCCACGTGAAATACTCCCTGTTGGTTGCTCTGGTCTTCAGTGGAGAGCCAGATTAGAGCACTGTTAAGTGAGGACCAGAATTCAATAACTGATAAAGTTTCTACGCTTAGTGGTGGTGCTGTGTTTTTGGCCTGCTCTCTGGACTCAGCGTCCTCTGGGAAGGCCCTTATCTCTATTAGTCCTTTCCTCTCTCCGATTTCACTGTGGGGATGCAAAAGACCACACACCCTCATCCGAAAGCAACTCCTAAACATACTGGAGCAAGTGCACTATCCATCATGGGGATGTGGGTATTTTCCAGTTGAGGAGGGGATGGGGGAACACACAGGCCGGTGGAAACGAGGCCCAGGATCTAGAGAGCAAGGAGTTTCACAGGCACCTCAAAGATAGGCCTCAGGACTCGGCAGCCGTAGGAGCCACTTCCCACCGTGCCGTGCCGCGGACACTGAGCAGAGCCACCACCACCTGCTGCCATTTCCCCCCACCAGGACCCAAGCTGCAGCCAAGACCGGAGCTGTGGTGGCAGGAGGTATCCATCTTGGCAAGGACGGATTACGCACGCGTTTGTGTCAGTGTGCGATGGTGTGTGGTCATCTCACCCAAACCGAGCACGGGGAGCACGTTCCCTAGGCTGACGAGGGAGTTATTTGAAGTAAAAAGTCCAGGGAAGGACTCCGTTAAGGAGATAGCCGTGATGAGACAGCTGAGGTGCGGCCCAGGCTGGCCACCAGGCCCGGGCCGCGAAGCGCGGTCGCGACGGAGGGAGGATGCTCTCCGGCGAGGAGGGCAAACCTCAGAGGGTCGGGGGAATCCTCTGGGGAAGGGAGGGGAAGGGCTCGAGGAGGGATCAGGGTCTCAAAGCCAGGTCGAGCCCGGAGGCGCCTCGGCTGTGGGGACGAGGGGCGGCGCGGTTGGCAGGCGCCTCCGAGCGCCCCGCTGCCCTCGCGCCCGGGCACCTTGCCGTTCCCCGCGCCTAAAAACACCCGGGTTTGGGGCACCGCCACCCTTCCGACACGGCCTTTACGGAGGTTGCAAGGGAAGGCGCCGGGGGGGGGGGGATGGGGGGGGGATGGGAGGGGGGGAGGCCCTTGGCACCCCTGCCCCACCTCTCCCCCTCGGCCGCCCCTTCGCCACGTGGGTCCGGGCCCCTTCTCCTCCCGTGTGCCCCCCGCCGCACAGCCTCCCTCCTGGGGGCACTCGCTGCCCCCCACCCCTTTCCTGCGCCCCTCTTCCCTCCCGGCCTTTCCCCCCCTTCGCTGGCGTTCACACGTGCGATTTAATTTTCAAGAACTGCCTGCACGTCACCCGAACGATGTGCTCGGACTACATTTCTTAAAAAAAAAAAAAAAAAAAAAAAAAGAGGAGGAGGGAAGGAAAGGGAAACACAGAAATCCCGGGCAGCCTGGCAGTGCGTGATTTCAGCGACACGCCTGCAAACCGCTGCCCAAATTCCTCCGCAGGACCCGGCCCCGGGGAGGGCGGGAAGGAGGCGGCCGAGGGGCGCCCGGCCGCGCGCGCGCGCGCGCCCCGCGCAGCCCCCCGCCCCCCTGCGCGGGGTGCGTGCCGAGGGCGGGGACGGCGCGCGGGCGCAGGCAGGGGCCGCGGCGGCAGGAGCGCGGCCGCGCAAAGGCGGCGCAAAGGGCGGCGCGGGCCGGGGGCCCCCGCCGTGCGCTGCCTTGCGCTGCGCTGCGCTGCGCGCCGCCCCCCGCGTCACCGTGCGCGGGCGCGGCGGCGGCGCTTTATAAGCCGCGCGGCGGTGCCCGGATGTGAGCGGATCGCGATGAGTCCGCGCGGGGGGCGCGCGGCGGCGGCGCCCGGCTCCGCGGGGGAGGCCGCGGCGGCGAGCGGCGCCGCGCTGTGAACTTGGAGCGAGTTCGGGGCTGGCCGCGCTCCGCCGTGTGTGTGCGCGCGTGTGCGCGCGTGTGCATGCGCTCCCCCCCCCTTTTTTTGTTAAAGGAAGGACAGAGGGGAAAGTCCCAGAGCCACCGCGGCGCTCGTAGTTTGCCAGCCACCATGTGTCTGTAAAAACAATAGAGGGAAAAGTTGTCGGACCGTCTTTTTCTTTTTTCCTCTTTTTTTTTTTTTTGCGTTTTTTTTTTTTCCCTTCCTTTAGCGGCGATTTTTGCCGCGGCTGGGTGGGGATCTCGTGGCGCCGAGCGGGGCTCGGTAACCCCCAAAGCCAGGGCCAGGGTGCCGGTAAATCTGGAGCGCCCACGAGCAGCACTGACACTCTCGGTACTTTTTCGTGGTTTTGGAGGGACACACACGTGTGATAATAAAGCACTTTGGCAGAAGATTTCTCCTTTTTTTTTGTTTTTATTTTTTGTTCTCTTTTTCTTTTCTCCCTTGGAATATTGTGAACATATTTGTGGCCATTTAAGGTAAAGTTACAATTTGCTGTTAGAGTAACTTGTATGTTTTTTTTTAATTGTTGATCCCAATGTGTTATTTAAAAAGAGGTGCAACTTATTCAATGTGTAAATTCAAATAGAAAATACACTGTATCTGTGCACACATAGTTGCTCGTGTGTATAAATATATGTGATATACCCAGCGTAATTACATGTGTGAATTATACAATAACGTGCAAACGATAAGTGTAATAACTGGGTGCTTTATTTCCTACCGGAAAATGAAGTCGAACTAGTTTTTGAGGAGTATGTTCGGCCTGCAATAGCAAAACGTAAAATAAAAGTATAACATGCTGTAGGGTGGCGTGGGGGGAGGGGGCCGCTGGCATCGTCCCCAGAAACTTGAGCGTAAAACAAACCAAACGCTTGATTTTGCAAAGTTTGCAGCAATACTCTGTGTAGATTGAAAACCTTGGGCTTTTTGAAATTTAGCTTTAGGCAGCGGTGGCGGGGATGGGGGGGGCGATCACAGACAAACCAAAACAAAGCAGAATTAAAAAGGGAAGGGGGAAAAAAAAGGAGGAGGAAAAAAGGCTGGATAATACAAGGGGGAAAAATATTGTTCCTCTTGGCAAAGTCGCCGCATCACGTGCATTGCAGCCCCGTATAAACTTGCTTTGCCATGTGTATGTGCGCGAGCTGGGGAAATTTAAAGTATAACCGGCGCAAAAGTGCGGCGCGGGGAGGGCGGGCGAGCGAGCGAGCGGGCGGGCGGGCGGGCGAGCGAGCGGGCGGCGGCCCCGGCGCGGAGGGAGGCGGCGGCGGCGGCGGGGCCCGGCTGCGCGGCGCGGCGCGGCGCGGCGCTGCGCGGGGGGCGGGCGCGGAGCTGCGCGCGCCGCTCCCCCTCCCCGCGCAGCCGGGCGCGCTCCGCGGCGGCGGCGGCGGCCCCGGAGCGCCGCGGCGGCGGCTCCGCGCGGGCGGGCGGTGGGTAGCGGCGCGGCGCGGCGCGGAGGGGCTGCGCGGGGCCCCGCCGCCTCCCCCTTCCCCCTCCCGGTCCTGCCTCCCCTCCCCCGGCGCTCGGCGGAGCCGCCGGCCCCGCGCAGGCCCGAGCCGCCCGGGCGCGGGCTGTTGCCGTTAAGCGCCCTCCTCGCCGCAAATTAGAAACGGGGCTAATTGTCCGCGGCTGCCCGCGGCTCGCCGCGCCGCGCCGCCCCGCGCCTCGGCACCTTTTTTTTTTTTTTTTTTTTCCCATCGTTATCCTCATTTTTCGTTTCTGTCTTTCAACGCTACTTTGCGTGGAAGAAGGAGAAGGGAAAAAGTTGGGAGCGGATGGCTGTAGTTTCTTCTCTGGGATCCTCATTCATTCCTCGCTGAACCTCCTGTTGCATAAATGATGCTCCGGGAGCGAGGCTTTCTCTTTTTTTTGCTCCTTCGGATCTGGGTTTAGAGTGGATGTTACCGGGTTTCGCTCGCCTCTCTGGAAATACAATATCGCTTTTTTTTTGTTGTTGTTGTTTTTGCTGCCCCTCCATCTTTTTTCCCTCCCTTCTTCCCAGCTCCCCACCCCCGCCCCCACCCCCAAAACCCGCTTGTGCTTCCTGCAAGGCTCGGGACTGGGTTTCTGATTGCGGTTATTTCCATGTTTCTAGGTTTGTGTGATTTTGCTAAAATGCATCACCAACAGCGAATGGCTGCCTTAGGGACGGACAAAGAACTGAGTGATTTACTGGATTTCAGTGCGGTAAGAAACAACGGTGGAAATTAACAACAGCTGTAAAAAATATCTTCTAGCTGATCTGTTAAACTAAAAAAAAAAAAAAAAAACCAACAAAAGCAAAACAAAACAAAACTGCGATCTAAGTACATTGGGTAATTTTTAATCAGCAGCTAGAACCACGGTAAATATCTTTTCGCTTAAAAAAAAGAGAGAAACAAAAATTAGAGTCTTTTTATTATTTCTTATTGTATGTGATGGGAGATGCAATCTTGTTCGCAGCTTATTGAAATGTCTTGGATGTCTAAAATAATTTTTACAAAACCAGACGCCCCTAAAACGAACATTTCTCATCATTAGTTAATAACAGTAATATTACCGAGCACTTCTGTCGTGCTTTACATTTTACGGTGGTGTCGGCACAGGAGCTAATTAATTGCTGGTCAGTGACTTCTGCTCTATTTTCCGTTCTTCCCTTGTTTCGCTTTTGTGGCACACGGAAAGTGCAAAGAAATCCATGACCGTCTCAGTTTAAAGTTTTCCGCGCCGCCTCGCCTGGCGGCCGCGGAGGCGGCGGGGGGCGCCGGGGGCCGCGCGGGGCGGCCGCGGGCGCGGGCCCCTCCGCGCCGCCGCCGCACGCGCGCACTTGTCCGGCCCGGCGGGGCCTTCCCCTCCCCCGGCCCCTTTCTTCCTCCCCCTCCCCCTCCCCTCCCCCCCCCCCGGGCCCCCTCGCCGGCGCTGGCTGCGCTGATGGATGGACGGACGGGCGGACGGAGGGGCGGAGGGGGGGCGCGGGGGGCCCCGCGCGAGCCCCCCGGCGGGCGCGGGGCCGCCGCGGGCGGGCGGGCGGGCAGCTGCGCGGCCCCCTCCGCGCTTGGTGCACTTTTTCCATTTGTTCCCTCGCTTTTTGCAGGCTCTGACTCAGGGAAGGTGCGTATTATCCACTAGACACGTCGAAGAAGAGAGAAACCAATTAGGGTCGAAATAAATGCTAGAGAGAGAGAGGGAGCGCGAGAGGGAGCGCGCGCGAGGGGAGAGGGAGCGAGCCTTGCTTCCAGTTGCTCTCCTGTTAGAGACGAAATGAGAATTTAGGGCAGGTGGCACTTTGCATTCTTCTTATTCGGGTTCCCATATGACAGGCAAACCCTAAATCGGGATGGAAATGGACATTGCTACGTTTATGGCCAAGGTTTCGACAAAAAACAAAAAACAACAACAAAAAAAAACTTTTTTTCGCCTTTGCGGCCCGGCGAGCGGAGCGGAGCGGAGCCGGGGGCAGCGATGCCCGCTCGGCGCGGGGCCGGCTCGCTGCGGCGCGGGGGAGCCGGGGGCCGGGGCCCGGCGGCGGTGCCCCGGCTGGGCGAGCTGCCGGCGCGGGGCTCGGGAAGGGACTGGCGCCTGGCGCGCGCGCGGGGCTCGCTCGCTTTCCAGCAGTAACGTCTCTTTGTTTTTTTGCTTTTTGTTTTTTTTTTTTTTTTAGATGTTTTCACCTCCTGTGAGCAGTGGGAAAAATGGACCAACTTCTTTGGCAAGTGGACATTTTACTGGCTCAAGTATGTAAAATTTTTGTTTAATATATGGTCAGAATGTTGTCGGTTATTTATCCATAGGCATTACCTTTGTTTTGGTGCTGTTAATCTCTTTTGGGGAGCAGATTCGTTGAGATTTGAGTGGAATTATCCCTAAGCGCTGGCTGCTATTATTATTATTATTACTTCCATGAGACTTGGATGTTTTCACAATGTTTCTGTACATTTATGATTTTTTAAAAAACTTCCCCTCTGCATAATAGCTCAAGGTGAGCTAATTTAAATCTCTTTCCCTTTTTATTTTTTCTGTTTTAAATTAAGCAATGGAGATCTTTATTTACATTTTCAGATGCTGTCTTTATGTGTGAGAGATGATAATGCAAACGTCTTGTGTGAGAATTAATTTTGTGAATAAGAATGACGGTTGCTTAAACTAAATAAATAAATAAGCATCGTAGGATGCATGCCAGGCTCCTCCAGGAAAAGGACTCTTAGCGTCAGAGATCAGTGTTTGCTGCCGATGGAGTTTTTTTTTTTTTTTTTTTGGTCAAATTAACGTCTTTGGGCTAGGGCTTTTTCTGATTTGGAGCGGGGCGTTTTCCTTCAAAACAGCGGCGCGCTTTGGAGGGCGCGCGGAGTTGGGCCGGGGGGCTGGCGCGTGCGTTTGGCCGCGGTCGTGCCGCAGGGGCACATCGTGCGCTCCGAGCGCTGGGCGGTAGGACGTGTGCGTGCGGTAATAGCCTGGCAGCTGAAGTTTTACGTAGAGCTTGTTCATACGCCTGCCAAACCAGAAGTAAAAGTAGCGGCGAGAGTTGCGCGTCGGAAATTTCCTCGCCGCTCCCGAAGTGCCGCGCGAGAGGGCTCCGCGGGCGGACGGGCCGGGCGAGCGCGGCCGCGGCGGCCCGCGCGGGCGGCTGCACGTGCCGCCGCGCCGCGCGCGGTGGTGGTGTGTGCGCAGCGCTGCTCTGGATCAGATGGCAAATTTGGACGAGTCTCCGCTGCAAACTGCCAGTGGATATCTAGACACAAACACGTCACTGCGGATAGTTTCGAGCCTGGTGTTTGCAGTTTGTAGTCGGTTTAAAGGCTCCTCTTCTGTGCGTTCAGTGCAGTCGTTTTTATCGAATGCACTGATGTGTTAACTAACTTTTTATTTCCGAAAAGAGACTACTTAATTTGAAGGTAGTCTGTAGTATCTATTTTTAAGATATTTATCAAATGCCACCCTGAAGTTGTCAAACACTCATTTTATGCATCTTGCTCCGTCCAGACTTTCAAAATAATTACAGGATTTTGTTTTACTGTCATAAATTTGGTTACATTTTGAATATAGTGACTTAGAGAATTTTATTGTTAGGTTTGAACAACTTTCCACTTGTAGTTTGCCTTATATCTCACAAGCTAAAGATTTTGATCCTATTTTTATAATTTCTGAATTATATAATTTTAATAACTCATGTAACTGAATGTAGAATATCTGTTCTATTTGTTTTTGTTGGAGAGAAACATAAAGTGTTTGCCAGGCAGATCAATTCATCGTGCTTATATAGCAGTCTGTGCAGCAGCTAACACTTGGTCTAGCAGCAATTAACTAGGTGGTTGTGTTTAGTAAATGCATCCTAAACCTCATCTATGAAGTCAGTTTGATCAGGAGTAACGTAGGATAGAAAATCTGAGCATCGAGCAAAATCGATTTTATTTTATTTTATTTTTTTTTTGATCTCCTCTAAACTGGAGGGCGTTGCAGTAACTTTGATGCATCGTTTTAGACATACAAATGATGTAATGAGCTGAAGTAAGTTAGTAATATTAAGATACGGACCACTGAAAATAACACCTGCGCGTGAAATGCAGACTGAAGTCTCACGCGGTGCGGCGACACGTACGTGCTGTAGTGCAGCGTGTGCTGACGAGGGGGGATGAGGGAGCCGGTTTGGCGAGGGACCTGTCCTGCGTGGGGGTAAATCCCCCCCCATGCTGCGCAGCACAGGGCCTGCTCTTCCCAGGGTAAAGAATCTGCCGTTCCCTACGTGAATACCTGCCCCTTGGTTATTGGGGGCGGCGTTTTGCGGAGAGGGGGCAGTGACTCCCCAAGAGCCGCCCGAAGCCGCCTGCGTGGGTCGCAGCGAGGGGGCAGGTGCGGGAGAGGCCGGAAGGCGCCGCGGCGAGGAGGAGAAGCGGGGCTGGTGGTGCGCGGCGCCCGCCCTGGGCAGCCGCCTGCGCGAGCGGCTCGGGCTTCAGCCCTCGCGAAAAATATTTGCTCTGCGCTGCTGGCCTGAGGCAGGGCTTGAGAATTCCCCGTTTTGTGTGATAGTGCCCGGACGGCTCCTTCAAGAGATGTTTTAGATAGGTGTGTGGCAGGATTAAAGATAGCTCCATCAATAACATAACAGCACAGTTTATTATTCTAATTATACGTGTTGCTAATAGGGAATTTTAGCAAGCAGCATGTTGCGGGTTCTTCCTGCTGGACAGATGCTCTTCTCAAGCTGGAGCGTACCTTGTCTTAATGGTCCCCTTCTAAAACTGATATTTACCGTGATGAGGAAGCACAGATGTCATTCCTCACTATTAACCTGAAACTTCTGCTATTAAAAAAAAAGAAAAAAGCAAGAAAAAAAAAAGCCCCCAAAGCAAAGTAGCCCCAAGCAGTGAAGTGAAACTAACTGTACTTTAGCAAGTGTGGTAATATTTCATGCTTAAAGTCTTCTTAATAGCTTTTTACTCATCTAATATATGATGCTCTATTGTGATTTGTAATGTGTGAATGAAAATAAAGTGCAGCCACGTTTCCTTTTAATCTTTAATTTCACAAACATGGCTTCTTACCACATTAAGAAATGGTGAGGGCTGCAAGGGAGAAAGGAATGTAACCTGAGCCACAGCCGTGACATTCCCATGGAGCATTTTTCACATGAAAGGCTTTTGTCAACCCCGTAAAGGACCAGGAGTTTTTGTTTGATGTCTGCAGGTGTTCAGCAGAGAGCACTAAAACAATTCAGCCATGCTGGTCCAGAGACTGTGACCTTAACCGGGGGAATTGGTGAGCACCGAAATTATTTCTGAAGAAAGTCTCCGTAGAGTTACCTCCCATATATATTGTATTTGTGAAGTGGTTTCATACCTGTTACTTAAATTGAACAATATATATCCGTTAGAATCAGGAGGCCTTTTTTATTTTCAAGAAATTTGCCAAAATAAAATCTAATCTTCTTAGATGTTTTGAAACGTTCTGAATCGTTTACCTTTGCTCCTGCAGTAAAAACACTTGTCATCAGCTGCGTGTGAGCCGTCGTCGAACAATGCTGGTTGCTGGAACTGGATTTTGAGAATGGGTTTTGGAGTAGTTTTTCAAGCATTGCATTGCTAAAGAATTTGCTAGGTCTGCCACATTGACCATATTTCAGTTTTTGAACTGTTAATGAAATCCCACATCTTCCCAATTATGTTCAGTTCTTGCTGCTTTTATTTTAAGTGTTTAATTTTACCGAAGTTTTCGAGCATCTGTTACAGCTTGCCCACTCTGTATGTGTCCGAGTCCTGCGTGGGTGTGAGGAGCAGCGGAGCAACTGAGCTCCTATCGCTGGCCGTTCCTACCGCACAAGAAGTCCTTGCTAGCGCAGGCATCGCGGAGTAAAACTAAGTCAAATTAAAGGATTTAAAGGCTTGGTTTTAATTTTGCCATTAGTTTGATTAAGGCTTGTCCAGCATTAGAATAACTGATTACAAATTAATATATCTTAATCTAGGAAATCACAAATTCAGCTTGGCTTTGAAGTGCTTTTTTTACTTCTGGTGTGTCTATTAAGCAAATCATTGCAAAATACAAATATTTAAGTCCTACTCCGTGTTTTTTTTGTTGTTGTTGTTTGTTTTGTTTTGTTTTTTGTTTTGTTTTTTTGGAGTGTGGCCTTCTGGGAAAGGCGTGTATTTTTGCCGTTATTTGTTGATCAGCAGAAAAGCTTATGCTAAATATAATCTTTATCTTGGAAACGCTTCGCTCGCCGCTCGGGCCAGCGCCCCTCCGTGCGCGTGCCCAGATGCCTTCGGTGCCCGGGGCCGCGATGCCGCGGGCTTCGCCGCAGGCGGAGCGGCGCGGGAGGCCGGCGTGCTGCTGCCGAGGGCCGGTGCCCGGCCGGTGCCCAGTCCCGCTCCCGCCGGTGCCCGTCCGGTGCCTCTCGCCGCTCCGCCGCTCGCTCCTGTCTTCTGGCTCCTGCAGAAAGAGCGTGCGTGGGGCGCGGGCTTTCCTTAATTAATTTATTTATTCCCTCCCCCCCGTCTTTTCCTCCATGATTTAAACCTTTCCCGAATTTGGGATCGCTTTGCTGTTTTACTCACCGATGAAGCAGAAGGCTTTAAGGACGCCCGGTTCGGCTTCCCAGGAGTGCCGCGGCTGCACTGCTCCGCGCTTTTTGACAACATCAGCAAATATCTTTACCGTACCGTTGTAACGAGGAAATCACTTAAATAACAGATGAACAACTAAGTCACATAAGCATATATAATAGAACTATGTAATGAAAGTTTATGCTGCTAATTGCTTGAATCTCTCTTAAATGCACAGAATCGTGGAGCGCTAAAAGCTGTCATATAAACAGTTTTGTTTTGAGCTTAAAATTATTCCTTTTTTTTTTCTTTCTGCTCATCTCCTATGGTAAACACAGTCATTTTTGTAAGCTTTACAGATCAAACATTTACTCCTAATGGTAAACTACATCTTGTATGTGGAAATTTTGTTCCTTAGCAAGGCCTAGGAAAGCGCAGAGCCCCGGTGGCCCCCGGCCGGTGGCGTTTGGTGTTTGAGATGGTGATGTTGTTCAGATGGGTTCCCGCGCGCCGAGATAACGCACCTGCAGCTGTTTGACGAGGAGCGGGGTATGGGTTCGGGTATGGGTTCGTAATGGTTTAAAGCTCTTTCCCCCAAGTTTTCCCAGGCAGGCGATGCCGGGGAGGTGGACGCGATCAAAGGCAGCACTCGCAGCGGGTGGAGGTTGCCTCGCAAGAAGTGCAAGCCAGGAGCAGCGCGCCGGCGGCCGGCACAGCCCGCGGAGCTCCTCCTGCGCCTCCAGAGGCCCCGGGGGCAAAGCCCTCCACGAGGCCTGCTTTAACCTGGCCTCAGGGAGAGCTTCTGCCTCGTACCTGTGGGCAAAGCAGAGGGATGGTAGCGACCAAGTTCTTAGATAATTCTTACAATGTTTTCAGACTACTATATACTCTTTTTTTTTTTTTCCTTTTTTTTCCTTAGCAAGCCTGCAGAACTAGTGTAGGGAAAGCTTGACCTTGGCGTATTTACCTCTGTTGCTGCGGCAGATGCTAGCGCAGGTACCTGCGTATCAGGCAAGCAGGTGTCTTTGGAAGTGGGTTTGCCTTGGTGACGCTGGGAGCTGTGGGGAGGTATTTTCCATGGAGGTGCAGTGACACCATCGTGCTTGGGAGCGCTGTTGTGGCGGCCACCACTTAACGATGTCGTTGGGAGCAGCTCCTGGTAGCGGGGACGATAGGTAGCTGCGCTCTGTTGTTCTCTGCGCTGGGTATCGATCTGTTTTGGAAACAACACGTCACACGCGCTGCTGTATTTGCAGAGTCCTCTGGTGGAATTTGTCTAATCCCTGAAGAGTTGATTTGTGTAATGTAATGATTTTCTTTTCACCTGGTGAAAAGGCATCGGAGGTTCAGATAAGGTATCTGGCACTTTTATGGTGCGTTCAACTTTGAGATATCAGTGGTTTACAGACAAGGCAAGGAGAGATGCTGGCCGCCGGCGTTGCGTCCTCGGTAGCGGCTGAGAGCCTGTGCAGCTTTCCAGCCAGCGGGAGCTGGGCTTCAGGGTGGTGGGGTTTATTTATTTATTTTATTTCATTTTATTTGGCTTTTTCCTTGCAATTGCTGTTGGCAGGGATGTGCATGCTGCAGGCGGTGGTGGCTTTGGCAGGGGAGCCTCAGCAGTGCTCCAGGTGGGAGCCATCTCCACACCTCGCTTATCCCCGACGTGGGAGGTGACCCTGCGCGGATAGGTCAGATGCTGGAGGAGTGCAAATGCATAAGGAGGGAGACTTCAGGCCGGGAGTTTTGCCTACCAGATTTCACCTATTAGGTCATATTCTGAAGGCCCAGGGGCTATTCCTAAGGGATTTGGTAAAGTTTACTTAAAAAAAAAAAAAAAAAAAAAAAAGCCTATTGCATGTTACATTCACTATGCAGCAAGCGCTACCTCCGCCCAAATAATTTTAGGCGAGCCCAAATGGGAAAGACTGGAAGCAGTAGCACGGCGGGCGCGTGCCTCCCCCGTGAGGACCCGGGGAGGCAGTGGCTTCTGTTCTCCGGGGGGTGAGCTGGACCCTCTCCTCCACCGGTTCTGGTGCTGGGTTCTCCTGACTGAAAGCCTGCCTTGTTCCCGAAGGGTCGGGGTTGTCAGATTAACGCGGCACGATGCCCTTTCTCCTCCGACTGTACATTTAAATACGATCAACCTGTTTGATAAATAACCGGTACAAAGGTTTTTGTTATATTAAAAACAGCTAAGCATGACTCCTGATCGAATATCAGGGCCGTAATTGAATCTCGGGGGCTCTGGCGCTGTTCATAAAGCATTCGAGTTGTTTTGTGCTTCGTGACGTCAGCCGGGAGCCTGATTGAATTATGTCGGTGTGCTGCGGGAGCACCTGCCAGCCCGCGGGCGCGCGGCGCTTCCTCCGCGGCCGCCGCCGCCGAGCCGGGGCCGCCGCTCCGGGCCCCCGCGCCAGGCTCCCGCCCGTCCCTCCCGGGCGAGGGAGGACTGCAGCGCCCGTGGTGCCTAGTGGAGCTAGGCGGGAAGGGGGGTGCTTCGATGTTTTAGAAGCAGAAAGCGAGCCGAGGGCGGGCGTGCGGGCCCCTGCGGTTGCAGTGCCCCGGGGCTGGCGGGTGGACCTCCCGACGGCTTGGGAGGAGCTGGCCGTGCCCGCGAGTCGCCCTGCGGGCCTCTGCGTTTGCAGAGGGGTCCGCGGTAAAGGGAGAGGTGGTGGCAGTGAAGCTGGCATGCACCGCCATAATACGGTGCTAACGCCACATTAAATTATTTGTAGATGCTTGCAGATTGCGTTCTTAATTGTTGGGACTGTGCAGAAGGGGCTGACCCCGAGAGGCGCAGTAAATACGCCGCGCCGCGCTGGCCAAGGTGCAGTGCATTAGGAGAAGCTGCTGTTATCCTAGACGGCCGCTGTTCTTCAGGCCTCGTAACCGTTTTAATGCTGGGGGTATTTTGAGAGAAGTGCAGGGCCGAGACTGCTGAGTTGATGATGGAGGTAGATTTGCCATCAAACCTTCCCAAAAGGAAAGAAAAGGGGCCAAATAGCTTGATCAGGTTTTGCAATCGTGAGACCGCGGTAGCAAATCCTGGGTTCGACCCGATGTTGCCCGTTCCGCTGGGGCTGTGCACTCGGGGTGATTTGGGCTCTAAAGACGCGGTGATACAGCAAAACCTCTGTCACAAATCATCTCCCTTAGCGTAACTCACATCTCCCTGAAATTTAGACGGGTCCCCAAATCCGTCCCTTGACGGGGCCGCGTAGTCGGGACGGTGTGAAAGGGCAATAGCGCCGCGTTCTGCTGCGGGACCTTTGCATGAAGCGTGGTGCTGCGCCCTTCGGGCCTGGGATGCTTTTTCTAGATGCTTCGATGGAGATTTGAAGCAGAAATGGAAGCAAAGATTTGGAAAAACATTTTCTCCTGATCTTTTAAGCGGAAGCAAATGCGCTGTTCTGTGGTTTCTGGTGCGATCGTTCCCTGCCGGGAGCGCCGCCGCCGTGCTCGAGCGTTACCGGAGCGGTTCGTTCAGTCAGGCCTTACGAAGAGGTTTTCCTGCGCTGTGACTGACTAGCGTCACCTCCTAGCAGTCGGTTCTGATTTGTCTTTAATTTGAATTGCTCAGGACTGCTCGTGTTCTTCGTGCTAATCTGGGCTCTTCTAAGCCAACTTTATTAAATAGTATTTTGTCCATCGTAGTCCTCTGGGAAAAATTATGTGTTAAGTCCTGATTAGAGACTAGATAATGCTTTATTCGGCAGGATCAGAGTTGTTAGCAAACCCGTTGCTTAACTTTTGTTTTCTGTGTCTAATCACTTTGTTGATTTTATACTCTTTGGAAAGATTTACTTATGTAGGAAATACTGTGTCGACTTGTATAAACAGAGGAAAATTCATGTTCCTAAAATTAGATACTTTGTAAACACCACAAATTAGAGCTTTTAATTTATGAACTAGCTTATTAACTAGTGGACATTGTCTTTTTCCCTCTCCTAATTTTCTCATTTATATTCCATTTTCCCTCCGGTTTATCTCTGTCCTTTAAAACTGGAGCGGTGAACTGGCGGCAGCGGCAGCGTAGCAGGGAGAGCGCTGCAGGTTCACGCTCGCGATGAAGCGGCGCGGCCGGCGTGAAACGGCGACGGTGCCTCGCGCGCGGTTCGGGGTCGGGGCGGCTCGGGTCCCCGCGCGGGCTCGTGCACGCGTGGTTCGGTAGGCGCCCTCCCGCCGCGGGACGGTTGGTTTCCTCGTTAACACGTAGAGCCTCGACAGTGCCAGTTAGACGATCGTTCTCCTTATAACCCCCATCCCGGCTTAGCCGAAGCGTAAGCATGTTACCACCTTCAAAACACGTGTGCAACACCCAAATTTTACTTCTATTTAAATCTTTTTTGGAAATGCAGCCGCTCCAGGTTGCATCAGCAGCACTGGGTCCGTAATGCATCACTTCCCACCTTGACGTGGCTCCCGGCTCATCCAGATGTTTGTCCTCTCATTCTCTGCGTTTCTTCCCCTCCCCGACTTGCTTTTATTCGTTCCTCGGACTCGCGAACGCGAGCTCTGTGGGACGGGAGGAACGCCGCGGTTCCCTGAGCCGTCGTTGCCCGAGGGCTGCGGGCCAGGTCTGGCGCCTGGTGGGGCAGGACACCTTCCCACGGAGTTCGTTTCAGCGGCAGGATCCCCCGAGCCCAGGAGGAAGGACCATGGCACCGCTTAGCCTCGTCTTGGCTTAGGCCTCAGTTCCACGGTTCTCCCCGTTTTCTGCCAGTGCTTCTTGCTTAGAGCGGACAAAAGGTTTTCGGTTTAAAATTTACAAGTCAAGACGTAAGAATGGAGGAAGGACTGAAAACACTGTAATCCAGAACTTGACCAGACAGCAGATAAAAGGATTATTGCTTGCATTTCCATACTTTCAGAAGACCCACTGCCTGTTATTGCCGAAGTGCTTTTGTGGCTGTCATGCCTGTAGTAGCTGAGTGCAAGGAGAAGATAAGATTTATTGTACTTAAAGAATGATATTTTAAAATTTTAAAAATGTATTTTAAACATTTTTTAAAAATTTATTTTTGTCCATAAGAAGTCTTCTTGCTTTTCACCATCAGGCAAAATTGTGATGCATTTGAAAACAGGACAATGTCTAATGCTATGCCTAATGGAGAGTTGTTATTTTCTTAATCCAAAATAGAAAGAGCTTAAATAGAAAGTGCAGGATTATAAAAGAAGCGGCTTTATTCTTCTTAATATAAAGCAGTTTCCTCTTACTCAGCCCAGTCATATCCCCAGTTCTGGAAAAAATAAACTTCTGGTGGCCTCTGCAGGGTAGGTAGGATGAAACCCATTGCACTGACCATCACCTTGCAATGCTGTACCTTTGCGCCGGGTTACCCACGTGCTCTGGAGTCTCCTTGCCTCTTTGGGTAGTATTTTTACAATCATGTTTTTCTGTTTAAGCGTCTTCTCCATCCATAACTGTCTAAAAGGCCTACTTAAACTGGAAATTAAGAGCAGAAATGGATGATTTGCAGAATAGTGTGAAGTATAATATGATTCTGAGATTCTATAAAAAGGCTAATTTGAAAAAAAAGTGAATTTGAAATATAGGTCACGAATAAAAGTTGAAATGGTTTTGAAAAGCAAAAGTCATAATGTGGAATAACTTCTGAGAAATAGCAGCTTTCCTGGTCTCCCTGGCTTAGGATTCTCCAGTAGCGGGAAGAGGGATGGAGCTGCTGGGCTGCTCATGCGTGTGCGGTGGCATCCTGCTCCCGCGCAGCCGTCCGGGTGCCCGCAATGCCAGCGCTGGGAGGTGGGTGTCTGGGAAGAGGCAGGAAAGCTTATCCCTTTTTAAGACAATGCCTTAAAATGGCTCTTTCAAGGCACCTGTCTCTTCATGCTGGCTATAAAGAGAGCTTGGTGACTAGATGCCTGCTTTTTAGATGGTTAAAGTTAAATGAGATGAATCCTATCTTAATGGTCCCCTGGGTCTACTTGAGTCTTTTTTAAGAACACAAAATCCTTCATTCTTATGTGTCTGAAGAATCAAGGGACACATCATATAAACTTGAAAACTATTCTTACTGCAGTGTCTTATGTTACTATTTATGTATTTATTATGTTTATTAAAGACTGCCATTCTGGCATTGTGCATTTTAGAGGGTTAATTGGTTCCAGCTACAGAGTTAATTGATTTTGGTTGGCTCCTGGAGACGAGATCTAGAAGGACCCTCCTCCGCGGGTGATGCTCCCCGGAGAAGGAGACCTACCTCCTCCTTGGGAGGTGCAATTTCTTCTTTGCACCTTAGAAGAGCAGATTTCCTCTGCATTGCCATTTCAGCCCATTCTTAATGATGGGTCCCGTAAAATGCCTTCTCCTGAGTGGCAGGGTATCTACCCTGGGTATCTAGCTGTGAATGCACATCTCCCTTATTAGCGTCTTTTGATTTTAATCCAACTCAATGACTAATAGCAAATGAGTCCAAATAGTTATTCTGAGACTTTTGACTCAGTCCAAATTTTGCCTTAAAATGGGTTTGCGTACATGCAAGTGGTATTTTGCTCTCCAACATTAAATGCAGCATTTTTGAATTATTTTTGATTTGAAAGGGTTTCTGATTTCTTTTTTTTTTTTCCACTAATCTAATCAGAGCTTCCTGAGAGAACTTATTTGAGAAGGATGGATATTTACTGATGGATAAACCTAGGAAAGTTCCTCCTAGAGAAGCACCACAAATTCTGGATGCTTGCTGTCTAATCTTGGATTTATAAACTGTGTTGAAAATATAGTAAGAACAGTTTTTCTGGGAGGTATTCAGACTTCGTGTTTCTGGTTCATTCAGCAGTACTGCCAATATGGCACTTCTTTCCCTTTGGAGGCACTGAATTAATAAATACGAAAAAGTTAAACAACTGATGGGAAAATGTTATCTGGGCCCTGTGACTTGGTAACCTTGACTCTCTTTTCAGTAATAAAAAATAATAGATAACATGCAGAAGGAAGTGGTGGTGGATTTATATAATCTATCAGATCCACAACTGGAATAAATCAGCATAGCTCTACAGACACCACAGAGCTGTGCCATTCTACGCTATCTGAGGATCTAGTGCTCTGCTAGGAAACTAATGGGATAAAGTCTAAAATAGCTTTTATTTTAGTGAGGGCAGCGAGGAGAATCATTGCTTTCTGGAAGGAAGACATGCTACGGCTCTCTAGGTACTTCTGAAGATATCGCCTTGTACCCTTCCTTTTTATCTTCCATTGTAAAATTAAAGTACACATTTCCCGGTTGCTTATTTGGCTGAAGCCTCCTTCAAGTACACATTCAATAATTTGTCTTATTCATCTCCTCATCATGCTCATGGTTATGATACATTCACCTACCGTAAGGATTCGGTGATAAAGAGAGGAAGAATGAATATGGATGAATCAATGAATACAAGTGCTGTAAGTGATTTTTTAGAGCTCCTCGTATTCAGTTTGACACTCCCAGATGGAAGACTGTCTAGATGAGGCCCGTGTTTGAATCGTCGAGTGCGCTCTCTGCACCTTCCCCCCGGAGCGGCAAGCCGGTCGTTGGCTGCCGAAAGCCATGGGAATTTTCCTGCCGCCTTGCGCGCGGGAAGGACCGGGCGCTCCGCGAGCCCGCGCGGCGCGGGCCCCTTCCCTGCCCGCTCCCCGGCCCCGCGCGCTCCCGCTGGTGAGCCAGCCGCGTTCGGGAGCGCGGAGGCCCCGTGCGGGCGGGTGGGCTGGGCAGCCGGGGCTCCGTTTGCTTGTTTAGTCCTTTAGGCATGCCCAGAGGAACAATTTTCTCTTATATTCTGCTTGAGATGTTGCTGGAAGATGTTTTCAGGGGCTGGAACTGCCTATTGAAAAGTTGCTTCCTTTCAGTATTTTAAAGTGATTTAAAAATTATTTTTCCTTACCAGCTTTGCATTAATTTGCAATGGAACTTCTCTTTAAAAAATTAGCTGCTATCCTTATAACTAGTGTATGCTTTGTATTTCCTTGTCCTACTGTTTGGGTTATAAACATATTTAAAAAAATATATTCACATACACAACATTATCATGATTCGGCTTAAGCATCTGTGGTTATAAGTGCACTTCATTTCACCTAATTAAGTTATTTAGTCATTTACACATTAGCAATGTACTACATATTCCACTTTTACAGGAACTTATTTTAATTATACCCACAGTTCTGTTCTGCTCCATTATAGCCATAGATCAAGCTGAATAATAACCATTCTAAAAGCCATATGCTAAAAGAGATTATAGGTCATTAAGGCCAAATTAAGGTAACATTTCTGATGGTCACAAACAGAAGTCTAACCAACAATTATCTTCTTTCAGGTCTGTAGATACAGTCCTCTTTGGGCTTTTAAGATGACAACCAAAGGACAATCTCTGAGTTCCTAATTGTTGGCATTGGTTTCAGAGGTTGTAATTTCTGAAATTAATAAGGTTTGCTGAGGCATAACAGTGTTTGTTTGTTTTTCTCTCTGATTCTGGTATTTGCCAGAAGGCCCCTACGTAAACCTGATCTTCCAAACGTCCAGGCCTTGCAGTGTACCTGGCCCGTGCAAACGTCCTTTCGTTCCCTTCCTTCAGCGTGGATGATCCTCAGCGCTCGCTTTCACCGCTGTCCTGCAGCTCCGCGGACGCTGTCTGCTGCTGCGTAGAGTTGAACCTAATTGTCTCAAGATTAATTTTGGCTCCGAGTTTGCACCTAAGCAGCTTAGCAGGAGCTTGCTCCCGAGTGAGCCTGGACGGCGTTTCCCCTGGGAGGAGCTGGGCCGTGGACAGACGTCCTCCAGGGAGAGAGCAGGTGCCCCGTCTGTGCTGCGTGCTGCCCAGCAAGCGGAGGCCTTGCGCTAGTTCCTGACGTGTAAAGCCAGCTGTCCCAATGCACTCGCAGACCCCCCAAACCTGCCTATCCATAGCTATTAGCAAACATTATTTTGCAAACAGAATCGCTTCCCCAGAAAGTGCAAGAAATACTCCAGTTACCCTCAGAGGAATTCAGAAAAAGCCCGAGGAAACGTTCAGACACCCAGTGCTCCTCAAAGGTCAACACCGATGGTCGGGCTGATAGCATGAGGAGGGCTCTGCGAAGCCTCCTGGCTGCGCTTGGGAGGAACATCTTGGTGGTCCCTTCTTGCCTTAATCTGTGAGTCTCTGTGCCGGGACAGAGCCCTGTCCGGTTGTCTGGCTTTGGGCATACAAAGAGAAAGTTTTTGTCTTTTTGTGAGATGCACAATTTTCAGACTAGAAAACCAAAACCCGTTCACATCTACAGGGTCATCAGTTTCCCACTCTTTTCTTTCTCCTCTTGTGGGGACTACAGTTGTGGTTCTTTAAGAAAAATATTTACAATTCCTTTATTGGATAAAAACAAATCTTTTGGAAAAAAATACATATATAGCAAAAAATGGTGATCATTGGCCATTTTAAACCTGTACAGTTGATGCCTGGTTCAAGCTGAGCTCAGGTAGAGGCAGAACAGGGATTATGCTCCTCTTTCTGATGCCGTGCTGGCGAGTCCTGCAGTGGCTGGCAGGTCCCTTCCAATTCCAGCGTGATTAATATGAAATATGAGATACTGTAGTATCAGATCCCATTAACAGCTGACGTACCGGTTGTGTCTTAGAAGTAATAGCAGAAAGAAAAAAAAGTCTCTTATCTAATGGACTTGCTAAAAACAGGTAATCCCACATTCCTGGCCAGTTCTTCCCATGGATAACTGGCTGGCTGCTCACAGTTAATCACTCCCGTGTGTCTTCAGTTACCAGTCATCAGCAACTGAATCTTATAATAAATCTTATAATAATAAGATTTGTATTGCAAAGTATTTCTTTTGTGTTTATAAGCATAGGGCTGTATATCAACCCCATTTATTAGGGGGTTTCAAAGAAGAAGTTAGGACTGGAAGGGACATTTTGGATTAGCCAGTCTAGTTGCCTGTTGTTACTTAAATTGCTGTGCTTTGTCTTAAAATTTGTAAGTTTTTTTGATCCAAAAATCTTGGAATAATATTGCAGCATCTCAGCCCCGATGGCCAGAAGCCGTATTGTAATGTTTTGACAAAATTTAAATATGGCCAGTTTACACTCGCTTGTTCTTGTTCCAGCACGTAAATAGCATGTTTCCCTTCCCCATCTGTCCCCATCCCCACCACATATAGCATGTCTCCACCAAACATGTCTTTTCTCCTGGGGAAAGTCAACCAGACACTTCATTCTCAGATGCAGACGTGCACTTACCCTCTGGAATTTGCTTGGGATTTGTTCCCAGGGAGGAAACAGAGGCACCATCCCCGGGTCCCTGGCAGGCAGCTGTGGTAGGTGCCTTCCAGGGAGCTTGGACCTCTGTTGGAGGCTGAAGCAGAGATCTCCACTGTGAGTGCTTGATAAGAGACTTTAACATGACTTGTCCTTCCCTGCTTGGATGCTGTGAGCTTTTCCATGGGTAGTCTGTTTCACCCAGGTTTTCCTTGGAAAGTCTTTCCTTGGAGTTCATCAGACCTTAATCAAGCACTGAATATAATCTGAGTGTTGGAGGTGGCATGGGATTGGATACTTCTGCACGTGTTTTGATCCTAGAAAATACGATAGGGTGCCTTTCTGGAAATTCGTTGTGTGCGTAGGTGCATGTGTATCTGTATAGCAGAATTTTGCCATTTGTTTTCAAAATGTTATTACTAATATAAATACGCTTGTTGGCCTGGTCTATAGGGGTACTTTGTTCACAGGAGATAAAATCCATTTCATTGTTAGGACCAAGATAATTAAATCCAGTCTCCTGGTCTGAAATAAAAATACTGAACCATAGTAGAGCCTGACCGTCCCACCAGGTGTGGTGGTATCCAGCCCTCTGTGTTTGGGCTGTGGGGACCCCCATGCCCCACACCATGCCGTTGTCCAGCTGTAAGCCTGGGAGGTAGGTCCTCACCTTGGGTCTCCAGCCCTGGGTTCATGATGTCATCACCCCCATGTAGAGCAGAAGTGATAAGGAAATTGGTATGGATATCGGAGTGACTGGGCATTTCCTGAAGTGCATTTCCTTCCTCCCAGTGTTTCCATTAGGATTTTCTCTGCTCTCCCAGGTCAGCAGATGTTCGCAGTTCGGGTCCTTTTTCCTGCAGTGCTGTCTCATGCCATTTTGACTTCCATCCACTTCAACTGCACTCTTGGATGTTGAGTTTAGCGTAGTTTCATATCTGAAGTGATGTGTGAATGGCAACATCAGCGGCTCTTTTACAGTTTAACCTGCTGTACCGTTCAGGGGATTGGGCAAAAATCTGCTTGTGTACGATGGTGTGCATTGGCCGTAGCTTCGCAGCTTCGGTGGATTCGTGCCAGACTCGTGCTTGTGCAACTCAAAAAAACTTTTTTTTGCATTTTGTCACAGAGCCTGATAAGTAGTACCATGGAATCGAAAGTGCGCATAATGTGCAAAGTCAAACTATATTTAAAGTGCCTTATTCACAGAGGAACACCTCTAACCTTTCAATATGTGAATAAGATGTCAACCTAGTTCTGTAGCTCCACCAGGTTTTGACATGATAATGCATTTGCAGTCACTTATATGCTTGCATTGGTGAAGTGCCTATGTTTATTTAAATAGTGTAAACTTTGAATGTTATCACCTTTTTATTTAAGAGAAAAGAGACTATAAAGATGACATCATGGGAGCACCGTGCATAGGCAGATTTTGAAGAGGCATATATATTTTACTGTGTTCCCTCCGTTGTCTTCTCTCTTTTTTTGAATCATATACGAAATTGAATTGCAATGTCCCTGGAACAGAAACTGAATTTTTTTCCTTAAACTGTGAAATTTCTATCTCCATGTCTATCATTTTCCAAAGCAGTTATAGCTTTCCCTGCTATATAATTAGTCATCTAAATAAGTGATCTGAATTTCACATTCTGTTATCAGTGAGATGGAAGCCGACTCTCAGTTTTGAAAAGCTGGCCGTTGATGTTAGGTATCCAAAATAAAGATGTGGGAACCTAACTTTAAGTCTTCATTTTAAATTACGAGTTATTTTGGTCACTGGATGCAGAAAAACTTGTATTGAGCAGGGTGTATTTCAATTTGAAATTTCAGGAAGAATCCATGGCAACAGTAATATGAAAAGAATAGTGTCTTTCATGAAACCTTTGGTCTTTAGGTAATCAGGGCTTGTTTACTTGCTTGTTTGTTTTTTGGGAAAATTTGTTTGCAGTTGATCTGCAAGCTTTCATACAGTTGTCGGTCTTCAGTAGGTAAATTATTTTGAATTAAAACAGTCTTGAAACTTCATAAATAACATTGCAGTCTTTCATGAAAATAAGAAATGTTGGGTACTCTACTGAAAATGCTTTCCCAAAATATTTGTAATTCAAAGATTAGAAGAAGGATTCATAGTAGAATTTTTAGTTCACAGTAATTAGTTTTGAAAAATAGTAAGAAAAAGATAGGCAACCGTATAAACATCTTTTCTGCACATGATCAAAAATGAATATGGAATGATATGAAAATAATAACGTTAACAGTGATAGCAGATAAATTTGATAGTTATTCAAGATTTTATTTTTTTACTTAGGTCATTGTAGCACTGTATTATTAATGTTTATTTGAAGTATGAATACAAAGAACAACTTTACCAGTTTGCTTGTCACAGAAGTTGCTTCTAAAGGGAAATATCACTGATGGAAAACCGGAGAGACTAAATAGATATATTTGGTCTCACAGGCAGTCCATTAATTTGCTCAAATTAAATATTATCTTTAAATATTGAAAGGTTAAATGTACACTGATAATGGATTTAGACAGCCATTAAGTCATAATTGCTCTCTAATGCAGTTAGCAAAAGACATTATTTGATATAACTTATTGAAAAAGGACTAAAAGCACCAGAATTTTTTTTTTCACTTGCCCTTTTCATATGAATATACAAGATTAAATTCCATTTTCGTTCAACACTGTGGAACCTCCTAAAGTCTCTGCGCTTGCGGGGCAGTAAGCAAGCGGGCAGGATGTGGCCCGAGTGCTGGGACGGAGCGTGGGGCGGGTGGACGGTCATCTCCGCGTGATCTATTATCTTCTTTTTTTCCCTTTTCCTTCGGGAGTGGCAGGAAGCTGCGGGTGAGGGGCTCTCCTGGGCAGGGTAAAGGTGGGCATTTCTAGAGGGGCCCCAGCTCGGTGCCTGCCCTGTGAGCTCGGTGGTCAGAGGTCTCGCAGGACCTTTTCTTATGTCAGAAAGAAAGAAAAAAAAGATGATTAACTGTTTTCTTGGATAGTGCCTTTTGTCCAAAGCCTGGAAGGGGCTTAATCGTAAGTGGATGTTATCCTGTAACTGGGATATTTTTCTTCTTTAATGAAATTTAATGTGATCCTATCAAGTAGAAACCTTATTTAAAATAGAGGAAAATGTTCTCATCTAGTACAATATTATATTAAAAGTTAAAAAATTTTCTAGAATATTGTAGCACTTTTTTTTTTTTTTTTTTTTGCTTTTTCTTGGTAACTCACCTAACTTACGTAATGAGTCAGGATGAAATAATTCATGTTATTTTCTTGTTCTGAATCTTATGAAATAAAAATATTACCAGAATTGCTGCAGAATGATTCATAAGGAAAAAAAATAATTACGAATCACAAAAAGATGGCTTAGCAAAAGAAGGCTTTACTTTTTTTTTTTTTTTTTTTTTTTCTGAATCGTGGCATTGGGTGTAATTGCAGTCAGGACGTTCGCTCTTTGACCCGGCCTTGTTCGGCTGGCAGCAGTAAGCACGAGTGACACGCCGAATGGGCCGTGCGTTGCCAGCGCGTTTGGGGATGCCTATAATAAGAAGCTCAACTGAGTTGTCAGTTTTTTTGCTCTGTGAGAGAAATCACAGGTTTGGACCACTGGGAAGTGCCTTAGTTAAACACATTTGAATATATCTTGCGTTCTGGCATATGTACGCAAATTGTTTACGTTGCTGATAAATGACTGAAAAATCTCTGTCTAAATGAAAATAGGTATTTCTGCAAAAATATACTTTTTTTTTTTTTTTTTTTTTTTTGGTAATGTATGATGCTTTATCCTTAGGCTCATTTAATTTTGGGGCAGCTTTTAGAGGGCAGCCCTTGGCTCAATGCACTTTTTCTGAAAGGAGAGAGAATTGATTTCGGGAGATGTCACCAGTCACTGATTTTTGGAAGAGACCAAGACCGTGGTGAGATAACGCGGTGCATGAGTAGGCATCTTCACGATCCAGGGGCATCCCCTGCAGCGCTTGCTCATTTCGATTAAAAAAACAAAAAACAACCCCCCCCAAACCCTGACCCCTTGACCAGACAACCTGAGCTGACGTGGTGGCACGCAGGTGTCACCCCTCGCCCCAGGCCCGGCGGCTTCGCCTTTCTCGTTCAGAGCAGAGCAAAAAGCGAGTAGGAAATCCTTCTCCTCCTCGACAATAATGTTGACAAACGTAATTTCCTCTCTGTCACATTTCCTTCGAAATTTTTGGAGAAAAAAAAAGGAAAACTGGGAAGGAGGATATCATTTTTTTCTGCCTTTGGCCAAGAAAAACCTTGCTGTTCACCACAGTATGTAATTGTTTGCTTCCCTTCCAGCCCTGTTTTTAAGGTGAATTTCCCACGAAGCAAAAGCTAGTTTGGTTTTTAGAGTTGGTTACAGAGGAAAATATTCCTGAGAAAATTGCTGCTTTGACTGAAAAGAATTATTTTTGTCAGAATTCAAATGAAAGATTTTAACAAATTAAATCATGTAAAATTTAGATTTTAGTTATTTATTTGAAAAATCTTAACAGGGGGGTGGCCTAGTCGTGGCCTGCAACTTTATTGTTGCTGAACAAGCCCAAAACAAAAAGATGGGACCTTCCCCAGGAGCTTGAAATCGGAGTGTAAAACAAGAGACAGCAGATGGATGGACAGATTGGGGAGCAGAGGAGAACAAAGAGACGGGATTGCTTGGCACCGATCGCTGTGGTCTGCTCGTGCCGGCAGCCCGACCAGACCAAGGCTGGTGCAGAACGGAGGCGGACGTGGCAGGGAGCGGGGGACCAGCAGCGGGACGCGGCCGGCAGCGCCGTCAAGGGTATTTCCAGATGTGTTTTGAGCTGTGCAAGGGGAAAGCTGGGCGACCGGGGAGAAGCGGAAATGGAGGTTTAGGGGAAGAGCAGAGGAGGTGGTGAGATAGGACGTGAAGAGGTGGTGTGGATTGGATCCCTGGGGGGAAAAGCGAAGGGCTTAGAGGCACCAGCTCAGGAAGACCTTCTGTCCTCAAGAGAGGGTGAAGGAGAAGGCTAAAGGAAGAAGAGGGAAAGAAGAGGGTGAAAGTCAAGTTTTATTGTATAAGATGCTCTTTGGAAGGAACTGGCGAAACATTGCACTGAGAATTAGAGCCAGGAGAGTGAACGGGAATGAGGAGCGAGTAAAAGGCAGAGAGGAGGCAGCTGGGATTGTGGGTGTGCGATTCAATTAAGTTGAAGTAGCAGAACTGTTCAGTGGGAAGGGCAGAGAATTTAAGAAGCAGGGAAGGAGCCTGTGGTGGAGGAAGTCTGCCTGGTCACGGGTTTCCACTCAGACACTTCAAGTTGCAAGAGGAGGAACGAACCAGCAATTGCTGACTGTGTCAGGATGGAGATTCAGCATGAACTTCCTTGTGGTTTAGGAGAGCAACAAAAGACTCAAAGGTGGAGCTGAGTTATGTATGGTGAAAACCATCAACTGTATCTACGGAAAGAAAGAAAGAACAAATAGAAAGAAGAGGGCTGAGAACAGGTCAGTCATCTGCTCTTGGGCTGAAAATCGTGGAAATACATGGAAGCACACCAGGCAATGGACAGAGAGAGGCAGCAGAAGAGTTAATATGCGTTAATATGCCTGCCCTGAAGTTACAGGCTGACTGGTTTGGAGAGTGAGAAAGGAAAGATGACTGCGTGGTTAAAGGTGAGGAAGGGATCAGATAGAGAGCTTGGTGAGAGCAAGTCTAATGAGCAACTCCCTGGTGCACAGGACTGAAGAGGTATCATGGGTCCAATGGAGTTGGAGGAGGCAGTCTGGCTTTATGGAATAGATCACTGAGGAAAAAAAAACAAAGTTGCTAAAGGAGAGAGTAGAGAATTTAAAGAAGAACAGAAGAAAAATAAGAAAAGGTAAAGTCATTTGAAGTGTTGTGGAGGTAGGACCCCAAAATAACAAGCGGTAGGGGAAAATGAAGGGTATTTATGAAATATCAGTCAAATTAGGAAGAGTAGGAAGTGGGGAATAAAGTAAAGATCTGAAAGAACAAAACAGGGAGAGGAAAAATTCAACACTTTTTCTTGGGCTGCAAAGGGACAGAGAAGGATAGACATCCGTAAAGGAAGGTTGCTCTGGGAAAGACTCAGGTCTTTTGTGAGAGCTGGGAGGAATGTGGTATGGAGGGGTTATGAGTGGCTGAGATCTTTTCATACCTGTACAAAAACTTTAGCCAGAAGGCCCCTCTCCCACAAAAGCTGAGTCGCTGGAAGAGCCGTGCAGGACACCTGGGATAGTCCCTTTCCTCAGGGACATCAATGCCAGGAATGATGGGAAAAGCAGTGCTACAAGGTTAGGCTGCTAGGCATTCAGGCAACAAAGCCGCAACGGGAACCACCTCGGTTTTTAACATAAATCATTCACTGGGTTTCAATGGGATGACCTTGAAAAAGAGTGACAAATGCCTCTCCACGTCGTATTTTCCTTTTATGCTCACCTTGTATAAAAATGGTTCCTTGGAAAAAGGATACCTGAAGGAAGGCCTGATGTCAGTCCAAGCTGTGTTCTGCAGGGATCTTCTTGCCGTTATGGTGCCGTATGCACCATTACAGATACTAGCCACTGACAAGTGAAGATAACAGCCTTGAAGTTTACTGCTCTGCTTTAGGTGTGCTGTGATTGCTTCTCTTGCTACTGTGTGTCATTCATTTCAGATTTAAATATCTAATGGCTCTCATCAAACAACATTTAAACTTTCTATGAAATCCTGCAAATGTTCCTTTCGATCATATTATAAGTAACAATGGATGAAATGAGCTTGAATGGGAGGGCTGTGTCTCAGTCTCGGGGGTTCTGCAGCTGCTGGTGATGACAGTGGAGCACTTCAATTGAGCTGCAGCCTGGTATTCAGCAGCGCTCTGCCCATTAAACTACGTATAAAAACAGTATAAATGGTCCAGCACATTTCCTTTTCCACACTATTTTCATCTTAGTCACTGGAGTGTTTCTGTAGAAAATAATTTATTTACTGGGAAGCTAACAAGGAATGTTTTGGTCACCGCGAGCACCAGATGTGGTGTTCGGATTGTAGCATGAACAAACTTAATTCAACAAGGAAGTCTTTATGTGCTGAAAGGGGGCTCACGTGACTGCTTCGTTTGCTGCAAATCCTGCCAGAACAGACCTGCCTTCGCCAGGGAGGTGGAAATGTGCCCCCTGTGTCTCAGCTGGAAAAACGGAGCTACAGCTTTGGAGGTCTTTAGTGGCTTAATAGATATTTATTAGTATCTGTTTATTTGTATCGTGCCGTATTTGTGTTAGGAACGGTACGGATGCATACGGAGACATGTTCGGTCACCCAAGGATATTGCAATCTAGTGTGGACAGATGTCACATTGAGTAAAGAAATCAAGCCATGGGGGTTGGAGAGTAGCGATGTGATAACGCCGGGGGAGTTGCAGAAGTGTTGCTGGGAAAAAATAGGTTTATTATTAAGAGTGCTCTCATGTAGAAGCTGAGTTTTGAATATAGTTGAAATCCTGCTGTGAAGTATATTTTAGTCAATAGCAGTAGCATCCCCGGCCACAGGTTATTCCCTTCCCTCGTCACTCTGTGCCGTTTAGCTGATTTTTAGGTTTTTGTTGCCTTCCAGACAGAAATTCACAGGCTCGCTAAACCCAGGGGAAGCCACGCGAGGCAGCGCAGCGTCCGGGCGGCGGCGGCGGGCAGAGCTCGCGCTCCCGCTGCCCGGGGCAGCTGACGGCGCCGGGTCATCGGGAGGCGCGCGGCCCGCACCGCTTGCTTCGTAAAGCAGAAAGTTGGCTTTTTATTTCTTTTTTTTTAATCTTTTGTCGTATTTATGAAACATTCAGCCGAGTTTTCTTACATCTGTGACCATAGCATAATTTGCATGAAAAAAAAATCTGCCTCCTGAGACTCTGAACTTTATTTATTCAAGAGTTTTCTGGGCTGAAATAAGTATAGAGTGAAATAACCACGTGAGACACTGTTATCCCGTTGTAATGAACTGTGGTGAAAATCAGTAAAAATAGAGTTTCAGCATGCACCGACTCGGAGTTAAATACAGCGATTGGTAGCTTAACTGCTCTTGGGGAGTGCGCAGTGGGGTCTTCAGAGCCGTTTACAGCCTCGGTCTTCTGCCTTGCTCTGGGGCAGAGGTGGGCTTTGCCTGGGCCCGTGTTTGCGCGGGCAGAGGCTGGGCGGCGGGGCGGCGAGCTGCGCCGCGTGTGCGCGGGAGCGCGCGTCCTGCCGCCCGGCACGGGCGCTTTGCGCTGCTTTTCCTCTCTTTTCTCTGCCCTTCCTTGATTGATGGAAACACTCCCTGGGAGTTGTTTCTTGACATTCTTTAAAAAAAAAAAAAAAAAAAAAAAACGAAAGCATGAAATGTTATGATAGTGTTATGTCTATTTTTGAAAGTAAGGCTGTTAATGTAGAAATGGTGCTGATATGCTGGAGTGAATTATAAAGGCGAGATTATTAAATGCCTGAAAATTGCTAATTTATTATTTTTCTCACCTAATTTTGATTTATGGTGCATGATTGTAGTGACACACATCTTCAGAAACAAGTGAATTGCTGAGAAATTATTTGCATATTGCTAAATTTTTTTATGAGGCTTTATAGTTAACATTTGCTGGAAACCCCACCCCTCTTGCTCTCTGCTTTCATTTGAAACCTTCCGAGCTAAAAGAAGATCCTAAGGAGTTCAGTTTTCGTAGCTTCCCTGCGCAAGCGAAAGGAGGTTTTATCTTGTGCATAGTAAGGATTCCTTACCTGATCTGGCTGTTGATTCTGCTCCCAAGGGAAGCGTATTTGGGTTCATGTTACTGCGCGGTGCATATTGAAAGCTCCAGCGCTTTATATATAGAAAGGTTTAACTAGGAACTGGCGGTCACAAACGTGCGTGTGAAGGAGCACGGGGCGCAGGGCCCCGCCGCGTTTCCTTCGGAGCAGACCGAGTCCGTGCAGCAGGACTGGCTCTGCCGGCCCCGAAGAGCCTCGGCCGGGTCCCGCAGCCCCTGTCCACGTGCGCGGCTCTGTCCTCTCTCGACGCGCTCGCTCCCGGGCGGATGCCCTGGCGCGCGAGGCCTCGCAGCGCTGGATCCTTCCCACTTCTTTCCTTTTAAAGGGATGATGCTGTAAGTCCTGAAGACCCATTTCTCCTGCTGGTCCATGTGCTTAGCTGCCAGCCAGAGCAGCAGAAAACGTATGTGGAGCATCTCAGAGAGACTTTTTGGAGCAGTTTTCAAGAAGTGGGTGTGGGAACCACCCCGTACAGCAGCACGGGGCTGCAGCCAGCAGGTGCCTGGCCCTGCAAGCCTGTCCTGAGTAGGGTGCACGTGCGGTTGGTAATCCTACGCGCGGGGCATGTTCGGTTGCCTGGATAAGGCACGGCCACAGCTAGCTGACGGGGGCTGAAGAGCCGCTGCTCCTCGCGGTCGGCCACCGGAGCGCGGGGTTGGCGGGAGCTGCCGACAGCAGGAGATGGGCGTCATGGTGGGGGCTTCCATAAGGGCTTTGTAGCCCCCCCTTGCCGTCCACCCGGCCCCCACCGCACCTCTGTTGCACCCTTTTTGTCCAAATTCTGCTTCTACTCCTACCGGCATAAGCTGCAGGAATGTGAGCGTTCTTGGAGCTGCTCCAGACTTCAACAGATGTGAATAAGATCCCAGATTAGTAACGCTGTTTTTTTTTCTTTTCTTTTTTTTTTCTTTTTTTTTTGTGTTAACGCCCACCTAAGTGCACCTTGCTCTTTGTGTGCAAGAGATAATTTAATCAAAGTGTTCTTTTAGGGCTGGTTCCATCCTGCTCCTGTTCAAGTCAGTGGAAAAGCTCCCATTAATTGTAAGTGTGCAGGATCACTCTCTAGCAGCCGGATTTGTAAAGGCATTAGGTGGCTTGAGTTGCAGATAGGTATCTAATAGGATTTTTAGAAGCACATAGACATCCGGCTCCCATTGAGAGTCAGGTATCCAGGCACTTCTGAAAATCCTGCTAGGAACCCATCTGAATCTTTAAATACCCCTAGAAGTCTGGCCTCAAAAGCCAAATAAGGAAAAAACAAATGAAATCAGTGGCAAAACTGACTTTAGCATGCAAGCAATAAAGCAGCTGAGGATACGGGAAACTAAGATCACTTTGATTTTTATTCATATATGAAACAAGCTTGAGATTTGTTAATTTTGCTTAAGTGCCATGGTAACATACGTATCTGTTTTGCAGCTTATGAAATGTATTTTTGGAACTACTGACTCACGCACT
Organism: Rhea pennata; assembly: GCF_028389875.1. Classification (NCBI taxonomy): domain Eukaryota; kingdom Metazoa; phylum Chordata; class Aves; order Rheiformes; family Rheidae; genus Rhea; species Rhea pennata. The sequence goes on along the minus strand of NC_084702.1, from coordinate 81,043,139 downwards.
TGCATATTTCTGCTGTACTAGGAGAATGTATTTCCTTTTGCTTTCGTGCAGCTATTCAGCATGAAAATAAAAGCAGTTCATTTCTGGCGTGTGTCATGCTGCAGCTCAGGGTTGTTTTCTGGAGCAGTCACACCTGGGCTGAACATGCCTCGTGGGGTGCCTGAGCATCGCGTAGGTAACCGCCGCGGTGGCGGTGGGAGTCGCTGCGATGGCAAAGTGCAAGTCTTTCTGCGGGCGTGAAGCATAAGTCTTTTGTCTCAAGCCTGGTATAAGCTGCAAGGTAGATAAGTGAGGCTGGCAGAGGTATGGAAGTGTCGCGTTTTGCTGGTGCAAGCACCTTGTGTATGTGAACATACAGGGTACCAGATCTTCAGGCAAGCTTTCTGTCCTCAGACCATCGTTAGTGCCGTTAATCTCTAGAGTGGGAGAAGAGTCTGTGGAGTCCCAGTGACATAACCCTCAACCCAGCAAGTCAGAGTCTGCAGCATTGTGCGGTCTTCCAAGCCTTGGCTTTGTCTCAGGGTGTTGGTAGGTGTGCCACCATTGAGGTGGCTTGGTGGAAGAGCAGGTTGCTGCTGAGATGCTCCCAGGGCTTGCAGACCCAAGCTTGCAGCAAGGCTTGCCCAGCTGCCCAGGCAAGGTGGCTCACGTTCCTGGCTCACACATTGCTGTTGGGGCTCCATGCTCTGACCATGGATGTTCTGGAGAATTTTCCACTTTAAAATAACGCAGTTTGGCCATTTCGTGGTGTGCTCTGAGGTTCATACTGTACCAAGCACTAATCTCCTGTTGATCGAGACACTTGGCAGCTCTTGGCTGGCAGGAGCAGAGCTTTGCTAATGAAGCCGTTTGGGTTCAGAGTGTGCTGTGTTCACACCAGAGCCCCTGCACCCGACGCCTGTGACAATGCAAGAATAATTTTTACTTGACAGTAGGAAGCGAGCAGCACACCCTGCTATTATGAATATTGGGTGACATTGCTTGGGTGACCTCTCGCGCCGATCAGGCTCGTTAATTGTGTGTCCGTAACACAATGGCACGGCTTGCTTTTTTTGTGTCCCCAAAGAAAGTCATGCTATTGATTTTGTCATTGCTGGAGAGCTTGTCCCAGACACACCCGAAAGCAGAAGGAGGATGTTGCAGCTCTAGATTTCTTTTTCTGGCTCCGTTCGAAACCGCATGGGCAAAGTTACCAAAGACCTGTGAGAAACCTCTGTGCTGGCGAGCAGGCCCGGGCTTGCTGCCCGCAGGGCCGAGACGGTGCCGGCGGCCACCCTGCTCCTGCGCCGGCTCCTCCGAGCCCCCCGGCCAGACTGACCTGCTGCGGCTGCAAGCGCTGTGGGTGGCAAGGGGTTCGCTGCTATTTTTATTTGCTGTGCGCAGTGGAGCTGTGATCCTCCTGGAGAACGTTCACCACTGCTCCAAGTAAAAACCTTGGTCTGTCTGAGCTGCAGAAACTCAGTTTCTGGGTTGGACCGAACATACGATATACTTGCTTATTGTGAGGCTCTTAAAATTAATATTGAAGTGCTTGCTAGTGTACAGAGTGCAACGTACTGTGTGAATTAATTGTAACTATTTCACTTGTAAGTGGTAAATGCTCATGCCTTGTCACTGGGAGAACATCAGAACCTGGTGACCTAAAGAGTCTGCCTAGCAATTTTGATTGGTTGGTTGTACTGTGCTTGAATTAAAAAAATATATTGAACGATAACAGGAGAAGTAATGAATTTAAAATGGGAACGTGGTTTTTGATAGTAATTTTTAAGACGTGGAAGAAGAGGCAGCGCTGGAGGAGCGGCAGCCCCATGGTGTGGCTGTTCCCCCCGGAGCTGCAGCGTGGCGGCGGTGAGAGGACGTCCCTGCCGGTCTGCACCCTGCGACGGGGCTGCGCATTGCAGCGGGCCCACGGTGCACCTGGTAGGCACCTCTGAGCAGCCCAAGGTCTCTGAGGGGCAAAGGGGCTGGTCTGCAAGTTGAGACTAATAGCTGAGAAAGAGCTAGTATTTATGACGTGACTGACGGGGAAACGGGGCTGCGTCTGTCCTTGAGGGAATGGAAGCACCAATGCTAAGGCTGCTGAATGGTTGTGGAGGACAACTGAAGGAGAAATGTGGGAATGTGGTAGTGCATGTGGAATTCCATGGAACAGACGGGTCAAAGGAGTGGAAGAGATGTCTCTAGATAGATTTTTAGGAATATAAAGTATAATAGTGGGCTGAGGAGTTGGCTAGCCTCTGGCCTCAGAGTTGCATGCCCAGGGCTCTGTGGAACGGGGAAGCTCTGGGGTGTAGCAGAAGAGCCCTCTCACCATGCAAAGCCCCGTGAAGCCCCCGTGGGAGGGGGATGTTGGCTCAGCTCTGTGCCATTCTTCACTCTGCAGGTCTCCATTTTGAGTACTATAGGAGAAGCCAGAGACCCAACCCTAGCCCTGAACTGTCTCTATGCTCAAGGAGCAGAAAGTGCTTTGCAGCTTTCTTCAACACCGTTTCTGTGGTTAGATTAGTGTGTCTTGGCCCCTAATGAAGATGCCGTGACTTGCCTTTGTAGTTCTTACTGCAGTGATACACCGTTGGACCTGGAGGATCTATGGGTACCTGTGGGTTTTGCGTGGAAGGAGCAGGGGACATGCAGAATATCCTGTTATTCCCTTCTCTGTCTCTTCCTTGGGCTATAGATGGCTTCACTGGCTCTGGGTTGCCCCATCTTCTCCTTGAGGGTGCTAACTGCTCACTGTATCTGCTGCCAGGTAGAGCCGATGTCCTCACGCCCTCAGGTGCTCTGCAGGCACAGTCCAGCCATGTGCACGTGTCCCCTTCTTTGAAACCCCAGAGCAGAGGCGGTTTGGTGAGGGGCAGGAGGAAAGCCCGAGGAGGGACCTGCTCCACGTGGCCCTCACGGCAGGAGCACCCATCTGCGGCAGGCACCATGGAGCCGTGGGCTGTGGAGCACCGCCAGGGCAGGCAGAAGGTGGTTGCACATTATGCAGATATGTTCTGGGCAGATTGATGCAAGACGTAGCCGGGGGAAAGTCTGTGTATTACAGGAGAGAAGAGCAGGGCCCCACCACAAAGTTTCAGTGCTCATAGCTCGCTTGGAACAAGGCTGTCCTGGCAAGGAGCCCCTGCTAGGCCTTGCTGCATCTTCGTCTGTGTTTAATTGCATTTGTCACTGGACTGTGTCTAGAGCTAAAATACTGTTTTACTAGAAAATGTTCTGGACTGTGCTGTCAAGACCAGGTGGCAGCAGTTTTACAGCATGTTTTTTCTGTTCCAATTTTCGGCGTTGAAACTTGTAGAATGTCTTTAACTGATAATTTGTTTAACTCCCTACCTACTAATTGGACCAAGACATAACTTTGTAGCTTTATCTCTTTCCTATTCCTCATTTTATTTCTGTTTCAATTAGTGAGTGTGCCTTTAGCAAGAGACTAAGATTGTTTTTCTGTGTGTTGTAAGATTTGCCTGCAAGAGAAATACATTTTATTGCCTGTCTTCTCAGATGCTCAAATAGCGTTCTCCCCTTTACAATCAATGAGAAGACCAAGAAGCTATTTTGCCTTAGGTTTGGCCTTCCTGTGCGGTGCTATTTCCCTGCTGCTGGAGCTGGGGAGGAGATTTACCTGTGTTGACGCATTCACTTTAACAAAAAATTGCTTTAATCTCCATCTTGTGTCGCTGCGTTACGACTTTTAGATGCCGCTCAGGCGGCGTCTGGAGGTCCCAGGCTGGGATTTGTTTTTTTCTGCAGAGACCTGGAAGTTGTGCGCTGCCTGCAGACAGCGATGCGGTGTCCTGACAGCGCCTTTCACAGCTGCCGAGCTGCCAGGACAATCTAGATTCGAGTCACCAGCCACAGTTAACGTGGTTGTTATTGATTACTTACTTAATTTAAAGGCCTGGTTGATCATCGGCTCAATTTATTTAAAATGCTTTTAAGAAATGGTCTTTTTGCCTCTTTAACAAAGAAATATTAACAGAGAAAATGGAAACTTCAGAAATTTGAAACTTTAAAAAATTGGTTTCAGAACTCAGCTGAAATAGCACAGTGGAAATAGGCCGTCTGTCTTTACAGCTATAACGGTTCAAAAACAAAGAGGTAGATCATTAAAAGCACTCTTTAACTGTCATTCTCGGTATAATACATCCAAATACGTGTTCCGTGCAAATACGAAGAGAGATTCCTCCTGGCTGGCTGCTAGGGTTTCTGCTTTTAATCGCGTGATTACCAGCAGTTAAACAACGTTTTTCCCCATCAGGTTGCTTTCCCTGGTCGGTAACGCCCGTTAATCCCGCTCCTGAAGTCACGTGGCCCCTTGCCTTTTCTTAGATTAATATCAGATGTAAAGATGCTCCTGAAAAGTACTCTGCAACAGCAAACATGTTACATTTTGTTCTGTTTAGTTAATTCCAGAGTACCTTATTTTCCTAATTAACAATTATCCAAAGAAATTAAAAATGTCTGTTTTAAGGCGGTTTCGAGATTACTTGCTCCTTGTTACTGAGAACTCTCAAAGAGTTGCATTCGATCTCCAGGCGCCCAGATTTGCCCAGGTTTGTGCCTTTTCCTTGCTCTGTCGCTGGTGGGTCCGTGAGCACGGTCACACCTGCTGCGGCAGTTCTGTCTCTTGGACGCTCAACCACTTTGAACATTTTGGCTAATTTTTTTCATGATTTATCCTAAATTATTTGCTTTTAAATGGAAATTTCAACTTTTATGATCATTGTTAATCTTGTATCTTTTTTTTTTCTTCAAAACATCGTGAGGGAGTCTCCTCACCTGAAGTTATGTGTCCACAAGTTAAATCATCAACTTCCTCCAAAGAACTTCCTGATTTACTGCTCTTCTCCGATTTCCTCCCCTCGCGTTCTCCACCCTGCTCTCCCGAGCGCCCCGGCACGTGTCTCTCGCTGGCCACCGTTACGTGCGGCAGCGTGGGCACCTGCGTGGGGTGGGACGCCAGCGCTGCTGCGGCCTCCTGCGCGGCACGCTCACCTTCTCACGACTCTTACTGACCGCGTTCAAATCCTGTAAATCTCTTTACTTCTCTGTGTTTTCCGAAAGACCCTCATTTATTTGAGAAATGGAGCACTTCTCTAGTCAAGGTTGTTTGTCATTTATTTATAGCCTCTGGTTTTACTTGGTCCCCCTCCCTTCCCCAGCAGCGCCCTGCTCTGAGAAAACACCCAAACCACATGCAAACATCTCCCCTTCTCAGGAGGCTTTTGAAGAGTTGTGAGTTCGTGACATTTTCCATACGGGTGAATAAATGATCCCAGACACAAAGTTAGTCCAAATATGTGCCCAGAATTCACATGGAACCAAATGTTTTTTGCAAGTTGGTGGAAAAATGTTCTGATAGCGTTTTTTCCAGTATTTTGCTCTCGAGCACGCCTCTGCACTTCCTGGTTTTGGCCAGGACCAGAAGTGGAAGTGCTGAAATATCATGAGACAGACTGTTCGCATGAGGTTTCCCACTCGCTTTTCCAGGCCCCAGCCGTCTGAGCAGCTTCGGTAAACATCTGAAATTTTTCAGTAATTATTTGAGCTCAACCTCTGCACTTTTAAATCTGGGTTGCTCAGTGGTGCCCATTGATGTTGGTCCTTCTTGAAAGCACAGACTTAGCCATCTTCCGTGTGGTTACAGAACCACGTATGTCAAACATGATATATGTTTGCCAGGTACTTGTGGTCACCTGCTGTTTCCCCTCTGTGCTTGGTCCTCCTAGACCTCAAGAGCATTCAGCCTGTTTTTAATCTGACACCGCTCGGGTATTGCTTTCATCTGATGGTCTTTCCTAGAACTCTTGTCTCTTCAGAGCATCTACAAGGCAAAGATTTTATCCAGGTAGAGGGATTTAACAGAGAGAGTTAAATCACTGACTTTAATAAGTCACCAGGAGACCCCAATTTAAATAATGAACTTAAACCCTCTTCTGCATTTGTACTATTTATTGATATTTTCCTAAAAAGTAGTGATTCTCTGTATATTGCTTGCATTTTAGCCATTATTTTGCTAATGCTGGTAAGTAATCTTTATGCTTGCATTACATTAAAAAGAGTGAATGAAACTTTAACTATTTTTTGGTCCAGATTTTATGTTGTGGTTTCTAGCAAGTTTTGTATTTGGATGAAATTTAGAATTCAGTCATAATAGGAAAAACCCATCAATTTAAAACAGTTTTTATTCAATTGATGACTAAGCTTGCCAAATTGTTTTGCATTAAAATGAACAGAGCACAAAAAATATGAACTATTAGCTGTTTATATTAGCTAGTGCATTGAATTGATTGTTTTTGGTTACAGTGTCCTTCAGTGTTTTAGAACTAGTAGATCTCATGCTTTCTCTTTTTATTCTTATTGATAGATAAGCGATCATACATTTTTTGACTTCAGCCTTGAACATACTAGCCATTGAGCTGTACTTGCAGAATGAATGGAAATGAAGGAAATATTCCATATGTGTCTGGAGAACAGGCTAGTTTTTCTGTACAGCATAGTGCTGGTTATTTCCACCAGATTCATGATTTTTCGTTCTTTGAAACATGAACACCAAATTTGCAGTGCTTGAATATTAGCTTCTCTTTCATTTGTTTCATTTATCTGCTGCGAATTAAGGCCTTAAGAGAAGTCAAAGGTTTTAAATTTACACTGAATTATTTTGAAAAGAAAACTGTATTTAATTTTAATATTTGAAGTTTGATTTTTGACTGATAAAAGTAATTGTTCTCCCTACTGTGGCATTAGTTTTCCCCTAGAGTCCTTATTTTTCAGTTTTGTACTGCAGTCAAGGAAGTAGTGGGAAGCAATGGCAGTGAAAAATCCTTTAAGATATTAAATGTTGAAAGATTAAATAAAAAAAATCACACATTAAATTCGCTGTAGCTATATACTGCTTCTTTCATAGCATGCAGCAATATATTTCAAATGAAGAGAGGGAGGGAAAAAAAAAAAAGAAAAGGCAAGCAGTTGTGGCCGAACGCAGCGGCATTCGAGCTGCAGGCTGCGTGCAGAGCTTTCTGGTCCCGGGGACCGCAGGCTGCTGGGGAACTTTCTTCCCCGTGCTCCTGGTAAACGCAGTCGTAAGCATCTCAGCGGTGAGAGCTGCTTGCTTCACACTCTACTTTTTTTTTTTTCCTTGCTCATACCTTCCACCAAGCGTTCCCTCTTCTCTGCAATTTCTTGAGTGGAAAAGCATCTTTGGGAACGATGCAAGCAGATGCAAGATGGACATAGATAAGCACGGACCGCTTATCCTGAAACAGTAACGAAAGGGAAGCGCTGAGCGTGGCCAGCATCATTTTGCTGTGACTTACACTTTTACTGGTGAATCAGTGTATTTAAATGTGTTAATGTCATGCATACCCCTTGGAACGAAAGCAGGGTATAAACTTAAAAGAACACCGTGAACTCAGGAACTGAGACTGTGTCAAGAAATTTCTGCCAACTCTCATTATTGGCATCATATAAAATTGTTCTAATTGACAAAGGTCAGAGAAAAATAAATTGTAAATCTCAAATTTATGAATTGTAAATCTCAAATTTATTTATTCTGTATATTTGACGTTTTCACTGTATCTTTGGCTCTCCTGGGATCCCTGCTTTTACTGAGCAGACATGGGAGAGAACAACTATTGAAAATAGGAAAACTTAAAAATAAAATAGTGACCAGCTGGTCCATGATCAGGTGCATTACCTTTCACTCCGCTGAATTTGCTTTCTGAAATTTATGTTGGCTGTTGAACATTTGTGTTTTCATAGCATAGAAATGTATCATAATTTTTATATGAACTCATAAATCAAATGGCTCAGCCAGTAATTTCAAAGCTTGTCCAAGAGCCGTGTTTGTGCTGAAGCTCTCTGCACAAGACGTTTCAGCTCAAAAGAACAATTTTGGAATGAACATTGTATTTTGAATGAAGTGGAATGGCTCTTTCAACATATGGCAATTAGGATGTAGCTCATTCTGGCAGAGGACGCAGGAAGTCTGCAGCTCCCATTCCTTAGCATCTCGGGATGTTGACGGTCGCTCCTAACGTGCGCTCCTCGGGCGGCGGCGGTGCGGTGGGCAGGGAGCCCCCGCCGGCTGCGGGAGCCGGCGAGGTGCCCGGCCGGGGAGCGAAGCAGGAAAGCCCCACCGGCTGCCCCCGAGCGTCCTTGCTGGCCCCCGTTTTGCAGCGATGGATTTAGTGCAATGTTGCATTTTTTTTGGAAACCGAGTGCAATTCTCCATTCTCACCCGCCTGAAGTTGGAGGGATCACACGGGTCACGGTGTAAAAATGCGGAGGGACGGGCTGCTTTTGAAGGAAACGCTGGCCGTGGGGTGGGAGGGTGCTGGGCAGAGGGGACCAAGGGTCCCTCTCCTCGTCCTCTGCCCAGCACGCGGGGAGGGGAACGTGATGGGCAGATTGCATGAGAAGGGCATAGAAAGCTCTCGCGGTGTTTCCACCCCATAAAATGTGTTTCAAGCATCGAAACCTGTAGCCAGTGTAAATTCGAAATGCGAAGGAGCAGAATGTATTAGCACTGCGAGGAGGAGATTATTAAAGGGTTGATTTAAGTAGTCCTGTTGCAGCCCATAAACCATATCTAAATCTCTGGAGCGAGCTTAAAAGACTACATTGGGGTCAATCTTTATAATACCTGGATTTAAGAAAATTGAAAATGAATTTCCACACGAAGGAGTTTGGGTTTGGCAGCCGCTGGCTCACGGCAGCTCCCGCCTGTTCAATGTTTTTCCCCTTCTTGGAAAAAAAAAATCAGCGAAAATTAAATATATACATTTTCTTTGACTTTAGTGCAGAGTTGTTGTTTCTTTAACAACATCTCCTCCCAGCCTGGTTTCTGTTTTGAGTGTTCCCTGGGCTGAGGTCCTGGTCCGGGGATGACATCATCTCTCTAGCAGGGAAACCGCTCTGATGTAGTTCCGGTAATTCAGACAGTAATTCAGTTAATTCGCAATTAAAGCAGTCGTTGTTTCAGATGTGTTTTTCGCGCAGGATCAGAGAGTGGCTGGGAAGAAGGTTCCTTTATAGAACAGGGAGGTCTCTAATTAGCTCACGGTAAGGAAATATAGGGAAGAGCAAGAAGGACGAGAGGAGCAATATCCGCACTGTGATCAATTTGCGAAAACTGTCTCCATTTGAGAAGTACTTTATTAGACTATCTGGAGAAATCTGTAATGGTCTGCCAATGTAAGCAGTGTGCCCAGACTTGTTACCCAATTATTTCGCACGGGCAATTAGCAGCCGCGAGGAGCTCCCTGCAAGCAGCTCGTTGGTGTTAGGGGCGAGCGCTTGCCGCTCGGTTCAGGGGTGTGCTGCGTGCAATTTCTTTATGTGCAGAGGAGTACAGAATTTATACGCTTTCTCAAATAGTGGCATAGCAAACCCTACACACAATATCTTACACGTAAAATACAGCCTGTACGTAGCACCGTAGTGGCTGTCATTATTTTTAATGTGACTTTGGATGTCTGAAAGAACGGCGGAGTTTGGGACTTTATTTGGCGTTGTCGTTTGCGTGTGCATGCAAATGTGTCCGTAAAATATATAGATATATTAATGTTATAGGCAGGAAGCCTGTTGAAGCGCATCAATCAGATGTTCTCTTCCTGAGCGAATTTCCAGCCCCGGTGTCGAGTGACAGCCACCGTGCGAGGCTGGATTTGGCTCACCGACGGGTAGAAGTTACTCCTGGTGGCTGTTCTCCGGGCCTGGAGGCTACGAGGGGATCGCTCTTCGGAGCGGGGGGCTTGCCCTGACCTCCTGGAGCTCGCCCGGCTTTGGGAGCGCTGGGGACTCCCTGGTGGCCTCCGCGACGGGGGCTGCTGCCCTTCGCCGCGCTTGCACCACGCGCTCGGGCTCTGCCGCTCTGTCGCCCGCCGACTTTTGTCCCGGGAGTGTGTCCCACCAGGTGCCTGAGGAGCCCCAAGCTGCTGCCTTGGTGGGACCGCGCCGTGCTCACCACCCGCGAGGCTGTCCCTGAAGGAGTTGTAGAGGCCGCTGATCTCAATCCATCGCCTCGATTTTGCCATGGAGCTGTTCCTGTTTATTGACCTGTGTCAGCTAATTTAATGTTATTTAGCATCGCAGTGAGCCTGAGCATGATGAGGCAGCTGCGATGAAAGGGATTCTGTAGGAAGCTTCGTTATGGAAAGGCGGGTCGCAGAGGGGTGTATTCCCGCCTCCTAGCCCTTCTCCGTGACTTCTGGAGTTTGTGAGTGGCAGGCAATGGCAACTGTAGGAAAGCGGGAAAAAGGATTACTCCTATTTATAGGTATATATTCATTGCAGTATTACAGGCCAGTAAAACTGACCTTTGGAATTCACCTTCCTCGCGACCCCCCCTAAAACCAGCTGAGAGCTAATGGCCTATTTATGGCGATAGACGCAAACTTTGCAGGGTATTTTGCAAAGTTCGGTGGAGACAGAGAAAGGGCAAAGTCCAGCTGTGAGGCACAGCGCTGAAAACTGGGAAGGGGGTTACTAGGGAGCGGTGCTCGATTGCTTCGTTTTAAATAACGAGAAGAAGGCTTCGCCCTTCCTCGTGCTGTCTGCCCCGCGAGGAGCCGACGCGCGGCCGAGCGATCGCCCCACGCACGTGCAGGGACGTCTCTGGCGCCTTCAAAATAGCCCACGACAGCCCAGCGACGCGAGGAACGGGTGCGAATACGCTGGCGTGTCGCGCGCGGTCAGGAGCTAGAGAAGGGGAGGAATCGGCGGGGCGGGAGAGCTTCGGGGACCGGCGCCGCTGCCCCCGGAGCGCGGCGAAGCGGAGCCCGCGCCGCCCCTCGGAGCAAGGCCGGGAGGCGGGGAGACGGCTGCACGCGTTCGCGCGCGTCGGTGGATTTGCTTTCACGAATAATGGAAAATATGATACCTGTGTAAATCTCCTCAGATGAGACTAAACTCAAGTATACCTTAATGAGGTAAAATAAAATAACGTGTAATCCCCTGGGAGAGTACCAAAGGCAACGCTTGCTGCTGAAGAAGTGTTTCTGCTAAAAGATGTGGGCTAGCTACGGAGGGGAAGAGAAGACTTTTTACTTAATCCTGGAAAGAAAGTTGAGACACACATTAGCAGCAAGGCAGTTACAAGACATTAGAGAAGAGACAGTGATTATTGGACTTTATGACAGGAAGTCATTGAGAATTTCCTGAAAGAAGTAAAAGAAGAGTGTATTTGCATTCTGCTCAGTGATTTGGGAGTACTTAGATATTTATAGGAAAATTCCAAGAGGTTGTGTGTGTTTTCCATTATACAGATTTCCTATAAAAAATAAATAAATGTTGCCACAGCAAACTAATTGCTGTATGTTCTGCTCTCTGCTGCAAGACTTGCCCAAGTTAGATTATATTGGGCTTATTTTTTTTTCTGAATCACTGATTTACTTTGCAGGAATTGCAAATTTTTTTACAATACAAAATGCAAAAGGCTCATATTAATGCAGAGTTCATATTCAAGAACAAAAACACGTTGCTGAACCTTTTAGATGCAAAAAGCCCTTCTGCATCTTTATTTAGATTCGGAACCCACACCATTTCCATTTCTCTTTTGTTGCTCTATTTTTAACGCACTCCCCTTGTTTTTATGAGGGTAACTTGGGTATAAGTCGAAAAGTCTGCGTGCTTTTACAGCTGACGGGTCGGTTTGAGCTGGGTGGTAAGTTGGGCGGATCTGTCCAAGCGGCAGCTTTGCTGGGGGTTTTGCGCGCTGGAACAGCCTTCGGGCAGTACCCGTGCGGGAGAGGCCGGCTCTGCCTTCGAGCACCTCGTGCCCGTACCGGGTCCCTTCCCAACCTGGTTTCGTGTGCACACGAGTCACAGAATCGCAGAAGGGTTGAGGTTGGGAGGGACCTCTGGAAATCACCTCGTCCAACCCCCTGCTCCAGCCAGGTCACCTGGAGGAGGTTGCCCAGGAGAACGTGGGGAGCTTCACAGCCCAGGCTCTTCTGTAGCTCTCTGGAAGCTGTCCAGATGCCTGGTTATTTCTCTCCTCTCCCTCTCATATTTGGTGTGTATTCCAGCAGCAGCAGGATTTTGCTGCCGTTCTCTCTTTCAGGCCTGCAGGGCTAATAGCTCGGCTCGTTCCTGCGGCTTTCGTGTGCGTTCGTGAGTGAGTGCGGACATGGCATCTGGGCGTGAAAGTTTGATGAGGAAGAGCAGCGTGGCGTGGGAGCTGTGTTCAGCTGGGAGCGCCGGGAGGGCTGGTGTCCCTGCGTCCCTCCACCGGTGGGTTCAGCCCTCCGAGCCCACTCTGGGGGACCCTCGGCTCGGGTCCGCCTGGGGCCACGGCTCCTGCAGGAGGTGTGAATGGAGCCAGTGCTGTTGAGGAGCACCTGGCCTTGCAGGGGCTGTGGTCCAGCTCAGCTGGGTGGCTGGTGATGCCTAGACCCCAAACACTTGTCCTCCCCACCAAAGAGAATGAGATATGAGGGATGTGAGGATTCGGGTCTGACGTACCCTGCCGGAAGCAGCCGAGGAGCCCTGGAAAGCCGTGGACCTGATCCCAGCACGTCCATCTCCTCGTTGTGTGCCTGTAGACAAGTCATTTAGCACGAAGATGTTGACGTCTGTGCGGAAACCTCATTCCACGTTTGAATGCTAAAACATGTCGTTTTTCGAGCGATTGTGCAAGCAGGCTCACGTTGTTCTGTGAGAAAGCGCTCTTGATGAGCTCTTGTATAAATTAATCAGGATCAGACCCACCTCCCCATAGAGAAGAGAATGAAAATATTTTGTGTTTGTTTGGTATGGAGTTTGGGGGTGAAGAAGTCATCGTTTCCCCAAATTGGAGGATAATCTGATCCTATCGATTCTGTTTTTCCAGTAAATGGTTTATTTTTTCTCGTATCCAAATCCTTCAAGTTCTCTCTCAGAGTGTTTTAACAATTAATCTAAAACATATTAATTCTAGCTAATGCTTCTCTCTACACAATGGCTTTTGTTTGGCTCCAAGTTGGGCTGTGTGTGAACTTCCTTCCAAGCTCCTATTCCAAGCCTGAATTCGTGTGAAGCTGTAAAACCTGACATTGCCTTTGCTTTGGGGAAGCCGAAGCCTCTTCCCTCAGCCCGGAGGAGCTACGCTGGCAGCGATGCCTTTGAGGGTCGGCAGGTCCCCGGCAGGAGAAGCCAGGGGTAGTTTCAGGGTGTGGGGCTGTGCGATGCAGCTGCCCAGCGTTCTCCCCTCCTGCAGACCACGTCGGTATTGCGGCTGAGCCGGTTTATTGAGGAAATGTACGTGTTCTCCACCGCGAAGTCATGATTGCAGCGTTATTTGCAGCCCTCTTGCTCTCCCCGGGCTTGCTCCCCGGAGCCGATCCGTGGCCTCAGGCAGATTACGTGGGTTTCTTGCTAGACTGTTCTTTTTAACTGGTGTTGTGTATACACAAAAGCACATGCATTTTTTAAGAAGTTGATCTGTGCAGACATCAACAGGATATTATTAGTCCCGAGAACTGACGACAGTTTGACAGCCCGATGCGTAGAGGAAGGAAGTTTACAAACATCTCGGCGAGAGCCATGTCGAGCAGTTGAAGGAAATGAGGCATGTCCTGCTGTTATTGTGCTTATAGCACTGGGCGTCCCAAGGCGCCGAGCAAGCCCATCTTGAGACCTCAGTCTGGCAAAGAACAAGTTGAGTCATATTTTATTTTTGTTGTTTTTGTTACTAGTCTATTGTTGTTCCAATTGTGATGTTGCTTGTAAACAAACTGCCGCTATAATTTTATTTGCAGCTATTGAGTGATAGATTAGTCACAAACATACAAAACAAGCATCCAAAGCGAGTCATTATTTTTTATAACTTTTCCAGCGCGGCGACGTGTCAGCTGCGGGCTGGTGAGCGTGGGTCCGAGGGCTCCAGGTGCCCGGCGCAGGCTGCTCCTCGGAAGCAGCTTGCAGCGAACACCGTGCTGGACGTGGCACGGGATGGGCAGGGCGGAGGGTTTGAGCCTGCTGGTCCTGCGTGCTCAGGCCGGTGGGGCTGCGGAGAGGGCAGGAGCCCCGCGGAGCCTGCTCGTCGTTGCTGCTTGCCACCCCCCTTACCATGACTTCAGAAACAGGCAGGGTTAGCACAAAAAATTGACTGAAATCCTCTTTTTCCCTTGGCTTGCCATGATGCTTGTATTTCTAAAACGCCAAGAGCTAGGAGCCTTGTGTGCAGAACGAGTGCTGTCCCGGCATCCTGGGCTCAGGAGCGGGTTTCCTACAGCAGTCAAGCGCCCTAATGTCCGACCTGCCGTTGGTTTGTCCTGGCTACGTGTTGGTCTTTGCCAAAACCTTTCCTGTATCCAAAAGCAATAGGCATCTTCTGATTACATCCCCGTGATGACGGCTCTCCGCTGCCGAGGTTGCATCCGCTCAGCACGAGCATCTCCTGACTCCGACGGTGCCAGGAGGTTCACTGTTTGGAAGGAAAACATGGAAAATTTTATTAGAAATTTGCATGCGGCTGCAGCTAGTTGCAGGGCAGTTGCAGGGCGGGTGACACCAGTGTCCCCCATGGCGGCAGCCAGTGCCTCGGGGGTGGCAGCAACCGACACGGGCAGGACGCGCGCCAGCGTTAGCAGTAGGGAGCGCGGAGTGCGGGGAGGGAGGAGAAATGCCATGCAAAAGAGCGCTCAGCTTAAAACTTCCCCTTGGGTTGTGCTTATTCTTTTGAGCATTTCCTTGCTTGGCTTTTTTATCTTTATTTCTACATTTTTTTTACTATGCCTCTGCCTCTTCGTCCCCCTGTTTCTTAGGCCCTGTGGCTGTTTTGTTGCTCTTTCCTTGCTCTTGGTGTGACATGGAGCCGGGGCGGCTCTTTGGGCTGTAGCAACACACACCGTCTTTAGGACAGCACACGCAGTAGATTATCGCCTGCGTTACAAAGAATAGTAAAAAACAAAAGCAGACAAAGTTAAGAGTGTACGCTCACTCTCTTGTTCGTGTTACAGTACGGTTTTACTACTGAAGGTAAGACAGATAACTGGGCATTACTCCAAATCCTTGGCACTTTTTCTTTTCCAACGCACTAATAATTGGGATTAGCGCGTTGTTTTAAAGCCATTACCTTTCTTCACCTTCATAATTGCTTGTTCTTAGGGGAGGACACAGAAAACTCCGTACTCAAAAAGCAGACTTGTTATGCAATGTATGTAAAATTATATTTTGTTATCCTGGGATTTATTTTAATCTCTGTGTGTGCATTTTTGTATGCGTTGCATTTGCATGTTCCTTGATTATTTAAGCGTATATATGGCACACGGGTGATGGACCAATACCAGAACTCAACATACTAGTCCTTTTGCGCTTCAAAAAGTTGGTACATTGGCTTATAGGAAATTATATTCACGTGCTGCTCTGCTGCCCATTCCTGGCGTCATCCTGACCTCGGCTGCTGTAGAGACTGTAGCAGTCTGTGGATGGCAAAATTCCCTTGCGCACAAGTGGAGAAGACCGTCTCCTGGTGTGGCTTAGTGCCGTGCACTCTTCCTGGCCCCTGGGAAGCGGCTGCGTTTCTTCGTTGGGTGCCCAACGTCTCCGGAGACAACGCGTCCGGAGACGTCCCGGAGCGAACTCGGTCGGGCCTCCAGCCACGGGGATGGTCGCTGCTGCGAGCTTGTCTCGTTGCGGGTATGTCGATTCACCGCGCTGGTGCTTGCGGGGAGGAGAGCCACCTCCGACCGGCGACCGAAACGTATTTGACCCTGCGTCGAAAATGGTGTGGGGACGGGAAGATGAGGTAGTCAGCAGCGCAGCAGAGGCCTTTGCACGGTGCAGCTCGAGGAGTCGAAATAAGCTGGTGAAGGAAGAGACAGCAGGAGAGAGCATCTACTGCTAACAGCTGACTGGATCCTATGCCCTTGGGGAAGTTTTTGTTCTTTTCTTGGTAGGGGAAATAGCTTGGATGAAAGATAGGAGGATATGAAATAAGTTTAACAGCAGGAAGTTGTGTAAACATGATTAATTCCATTAATGGAAACTTTCAAATGGAAGGTTGTCAGTCCTTGTGCGTGCACCTCTTGTTTCCTTAGGAAACAGCGTGCAGAGTACCGGAACACCATCATGAGGCAAAGCCTTAGAAACGTCGCGAGGGAAGGATGCGCTTGGTCAGTTGCTTGGAAAGAGTAAGAAAATGCTGTTGGCTTGCCCAAGATCAGGGCAGATTTGGAAGGCTTCATGTGATATTTTCCTGCTATGTTTTACTCGCCCTGTATGAGTGTCAGCTTGCAAAGCTGGTCGGGGAATAAGGCATATACGCGAACACTAAAAACTGTATAAAAAGAGCCACTCCGAGAATACGGCTGCAAGCACCGGCTCTGACCCAAGCGCCAGTGGTGTCCCTCAGCAGAAGGACAGGTTACAGTTTTGAGTTAAAAAGCTAGTTTTGGAAGAACACCCGGTGGCGTTTAGTCTGACACGCGAGGTGCTAAGATGTGGCTACAGCCCATCAGACTGACACGAGGGAAGCAACCAGATGACCCAAAGGAGCGGTAACAAGGTCGAGGCTGGGGAGCAGCCCCAGCTTGCAAACTGCTCTCCTCGGCGGTTTGGAAGGGATAGCGAATCTGCATGCACTTTCCCTATTATTTAGTCAATCGATCAATCCATTTTTCCAAGACGATAAGGATGCGTTCGTGTATGTGTGTGTATATCCATCCATCTTACGCCGCGCCGCCGGCACGCGATGCGGCTGACATCAGTCTCGTTGCCTTTTTATGATACGGGAATGCGGTGGTATCAAAGCAGGCAGGATGAAAGCACAAAAGCTTCCTGTTTCCAGCTGTTTTCCTCAGCAAAGATTTTTTTTTCCAGAGATGATGCTTCCTTTTAAGGCGTTTTTAATTTGCAGACGGTTTCCTCAGTTTATTTCGCTACAGTAAAATGTGTTCCCTTTAGGTCATATCTGTGTCTTTTAAAAACCAACTTGCCCTTTTCAGTAGTTTTATTTGCTACTCAAAAGAACAAACATGACTTTATAAAAAACCTTTAATGAAGTACAAAGACCAATAAACCTTTTGCCACTAGAGCTGAAAATTGATAGTGATTTTTTTTGAGAGAAACCTTGAATAAATTAAGTGAGAAAATAATACTGACTTCATAACACTTCAGAGTTTGGGGCAGGATTTAATACTCGGACTCTTGTATTTTTACCTTCGCTTAGTGTACAAAAAGTAGGTAAAATAATGGCAGAATACAAAATAATGGAAGAAATAGGGGTTCTGGTTAAAAAAATAAATAAATACCTGCCGTGCCCCTGCCCGCAGCCCGCAGCGGCCGCGCTGCGTGGAGCCCGAGTGCCCGGGCGGGACGCGCGCCGAGCGCAGCCGGTTGCTTCGGGCCGGTTCTCCCGCGTTTGCCGCTTGCGGGCTCGCGCGGCGGCCCTGAAATTCCCGTGCGGCGTTGCGGGGCACGTCCTCGTGTCAGGGGTCCCCGCGGTTTGAGGCGCTGCAGCTTCGTTCCAAGGATGCTGGCGTCCTTAAAAGATGTTTTGTGGCTCAGCGGCCCGTCGGCCGGAGAGCCGGAGTTTGCTGGCAGCTCCCTTCGGAGGGCCGCGGGCTCTTTCGCAGGGCTGAGTCTCAGCAGCCTGCTCCAGAGTCGGCGTTCAGAAAGATGACTTAAATAGCAGCTGCTGCGCGAGCATGGGGCAGAGCCTCAAAAGGTAGGAGAAGAAGGCATCAAGTGACCCTCCTTCAGCGATCTCTGTGTTCAAAATCAAATGCTGCCATTACATGGGTTATCCCTGGCAGGGGCTTCAAGGGTCGCAGTCGTGCCTCAGCTGTTCATGGAGGAGTCGAAATTTTCCAAAAGCGACAAATCATTTCTCAAACTTCCATTTTCTCTAGGACAGTTGACTTACATTGCCTCCAAAGAGCCCATTGAGAAGTGCAGCCTGCTGGTGGCCTGAACGCATTTGGTACAAGACGACGTGTAGGACAGATACTGAAGGTGGTAGGACAAATATTGAAGGTTGAGGAATTTTAGCAGATATGTTTGGTATTTGTTGTTATCCTGTAAAAAGAAGAGAAAGCTTTGGGAAAGTCCATGAGATCATCTGGTTTGGAGAAAGAAAGCGCCATTAATGGTAGCTTATCTGCTGGGGAGGCTAACGCGCAGCGTGTGGGGGAGGTGGCCCCGTCTCTCCTTCGGCTGGGGCTGGCCAGTGCCCGTGGTCCGTATTTCACAGCGGCACTGTGCAGCAGGTGCGGCTGGATGAAGGCTGGGCGCAAGCGAAGGCTGCCCTGTGGGTGAGCGAGGCGGCCGTACCTGCGCCGGTACGTTGTCCTCATTGAGGACAGTCATCTTCTTATTTTTCCTCAGTGCGTATAACAAGTGGGTAGTGCTTTGTGCATGCCACAGTGATGAATTAATTTGGTGTTCACTGTGGTAGCACTGATCATAATGAATTAATTCAGCATTCATGTGGATGTCATGTATTTTTTTTTTTTTTTTTAGCTTTTCTATTACAATGCAGAATTAGTTAGGAGACACTTAAAGCCTTACACATCCGATTCAGTTGTCACCATAACCTGTTTGCGCTGTTCCCTTGTCTGGATGTTGCAAGCACACCGTACTCGCTCTCTGGAGGGGGGCTCGCGGCGGGGCGCTCGGTGGCGGCGGTGGTGCACCAGCAAGCGGGTTATGTGAAAGTTGCCATTCCTCTTCTGTTCGCCTGTTCTTAACGGGCCTGAACAGACGCCCAGGCTGCAATATGTGACTGAACCTGCGCAGCCTGGGATAAGGAAAAGGCATTTCTTTCTGCAGTATAATGCCCAAATCAAAATGCATCCTAAGTAATTTGTAGCATCGTTGAAGGCAAGTAGACTTTTCCTTCTGTAAATATTAAATAATGAAAATGGCACAAAATGTACAGTCCTTTACTCCTTTTCTTCTTTATTCTCCCCAGAGGTGCTTTGTTGATACATAATATTACTTCTCTGTTCTTTTTAAGAGGGCATGTAATTGCATATTAAATATAGTAATTGCATAAATACATTTTTAAAAAATGCATTTTCTTTTCCATTGATAAAATAAGTGTTCTAGCTTAACTAGGAGACATGCTGGTGAGTTGCAACAGTTATGGCTGGTTTAAAATTGATGTGCCTGACATTGTGGTGTTGCGGGAAATGGAATTAAAGAGGACTTTCACATCAAGGGAGTGATTATTTTTTGGTTGCTGTTGAGGTTTTTTTTAACTGTGGGTGTTTTCATATTTAGTTCTTTCCATGCATTATGCCTATTAAGACCTTAGGAGGAAGAGGCAACCCTGGCTACAGATGTTCTACAATGAGATGCCTCATGGACACGGACAGTTACTTGGAATTTCTTGTTTATAAAGTGCCTAATTATTAGCATGATCTGGACCTAAAAGGGTACAAACAGAGGAAGGAGAGTAATCGTTTTATAAAGTCAACAGAGAGCGTTATGATCCTCTTATGCAATGCAGCCAACTTGTCACTTTACCACAAGACTCAGTGTTTGATGTTTTATTTGGCCGGGGAAAAATCTCAGCACTTTTTTTTTTTTTTTTTTTTTTGTCAAACAGAAGGAAATTTCTAAGTTTTGCTTGCAGTGAAAAGCGAGAAAGCATGAGCTGAGTTTAATGCACCATTCCCTCCCCCCCAACCCTAAAGAAAGCAGAGAAGTGAACAAATTTCATTTAACCCACCAGGAGTGAAGCAGTTTGCGTTCAGTGTAATATGATCTAATTCCTGCTCCAGCTTTTGGCTGAACCGGAGGGTGTATTTCGGAAAGGATGTTTTTTCAGCTCAAGATGAATCTAGCCCATGTCTCAGAGGATAATATTAAACACGAGAGAGAGGACGCTTGGACAGGGACTGGGTAGTTTGTTCAGTCGTTTTGGTGTCAGGGGCTTGAAGCTCGTTGGGTTTACAGAGTGATAGTTTTACTGGATCTTTCTGACTTTACATAATGGATTTGTGAGCAGCTTCGGAAGAGGTGCTCGAGTTGGGTAGGTGTTATTCCCTCAAAGATCAAGGGAAGTCTAAGAGAGCTTTCATGGAAATTTTGGGGAGAAAAAATAGGGATTTACGATTTAGTAGAGTTGTAACATCACAAATAAAGCCAAATCTCAGAAGAGTGTTGAGAACGAACACATTGCATTTTGGCACCCTTAAAACACTGATGCAATACTTGCATTTAAATGCTTTGTTTGGTAGCTTTTGAGAGAGCTGGCTCAGCTGGGTTTGGGGGATCTGAATCTGCTTGCACGCGTGTGAAAGCTCCTCGCGGCACGCAGAGGTCCCATGCTCGCTGGCCGCTGCCTCTGCATTTTGTTAGCGGTGGAGCAGAAGGCCCAGCGAAGCGCGGGGGAGGCCGGAGTGGAGGGCTCGGGGCCGGGGCCGGGGCTGCTTCGCCGGAGCGCTCCCGCAGCTGGCTGGCCCCGCGAGGCAAGCACATCTGGCTTCCTTCAGCAGGAGGCTCCATTAAATCGGTCACGTCAAGTGGAAGAGCCAGAGGTTCTTCTTCAGCGCATGCAAGGCATCCCTGCATCCCTGCAGTGACGAGCTCTTTTACCCCGCACGCTGAAATAACCCGAATAGTAGCTTTTGGGGGGGAAGTGGCGAGGTCCTGCTCTGCAGGTGGTGGAGGACTCAAACTAGGTCTGAAGTCTCGCATGCTGATGCCCATCCCCACGGGGGATGGAGGTGCCGAAGCCTCACTGCTTTCTCCTTGGAGCTCCAAGTTTGGGTGAACGTAGGAAGGCAAATGCCCCCACCCTTAGGCTCTTTGCTGGGGCAGCCACGTTTCTATAGCCCCTTCTTGGCCATCAGATGCACCCTGTTCACATTTACGGCTTGAACCAGCTGCTGTCAAATGTATTTTTAAAAGCCCTGCAGATGCCTGCAGTTGTTATGAGCTGGGATCCGTATCCCACCCCCCATTTCCTCCTGCTTGCGCCCGTCGTTCACTGTCGCTGGCCTTGGACCAGCTGCCCCACGGTTTGTGTCTGCCCACGACGGCAGCCTTAAGCCAAGCAGACTCGTCAGGTCTCCGTGCCTTGGAAATCCCGTGGCACCACAGTGCAACGAATCACTGGCAATTCCCCTGGAGCCGGTGGCTGGTGGATTTTTCCCTTGTCGGTTCATATTCTTTGCCCAGAAACGTACAGATTGTCTTAGGAGCGCGAGTGTCCAGCAAGGAGAAGGTGTTTGCTAAGGGCCGTCATAATGCACTTCAAATGCAAACGCATCTAGAGTAGCTTTAATGTAATTTTAATATAGATGAAGTCATTTTAAAGTAGGCTCAAATTAAAGTGCTGTTCTCAGAAGACCAGAAGTTTAGCAGAAAATGTCCTCCCATTTCGCTGGACTTTTTTCTGCTGTTTACGTTTGATTTCCGTTCCGAGAGGTTTGCATGGTTTGCAGTCAGGACAGTGTCTTTTGCTCACTGCCATTGGGGGAATTCGTGACTTTTGCAGCAGCCAGTTGGAGAACGGGCTGGACTGGTGGGGGCTGTTTTTTGGTTGTGTGTGTGTGTGTGTGTGGTTTTTTTTACCTCAACTTTTTCCAGTTACACATTCCTCACTAATCTTTCTGTTTCCAAGAAACATAAATATTGGGAATTAACCAGTCATGTACTGGCCAGAGAGGTACAGAACCCAGCTGCTGGTGTGCTCCGTAAAATCTGCTTCCGATGAGGGGCCGGTGCCGAAGCGCGGGCGCTCGCGGCGCTGAGCAGTTCCCGCGCTGGCCGCCGCCTTTCCGCTCTACCTATAAGTGCAGGGAGTTTTCATGCTTTTTCCCACATCTGATTTTTTTTCTGGTCACCCGGGGCCCTCCCCGCACTGCCGTGCGGTGTTGCAGCATCACCGCCAGCATGATTTTTGGAATGTTATTATCTCAAAATAGGTAATTTTTCTTTTGTAATTCCATCCATATATCTAGCTAATGACACTTGCAGACACTTGGTGCCTTTAGAAAAAAAAAAAAAGATCATTTTAGGTGGCTAACTATGAAATTACTCACCAAGCTTTGAGCACCTAACTTGGATTTCGGGGAAAGTTTTCTGTTCTGTCTGTGCATGTGCTTTGTTTGCAGCACGTCTTGTCACACGGCTGCGTCTCGCAGAAAGTCAGGGTGTTCCAACTGTGCTCAGCTTTCCCTCAGAAAGCTCGTATTTTTGTAGACTACACGAACACAAGCAAAAAAAAAAAAAAAAAAAAAAGAAAAAAAAGAAAAAAAAGAAAGAAAAAGAAAATGAAGAAAGAAATGAAAGCAGCCCAGCACAGAATTGTCCCAGGAGGAGCAAGGTAAACGTGAGCGTGGAGGAGCCACGACCGGGCAGGTGCCACCTCCTGCGCCAGCTTGAGAGACTCTAAAACATTTAAAAATCAAAGCACACAAAGTAGCCTTAAGATAACTGGCCAAAGACTGATGATCAGAGCGCTGTGGGGATTGCATGGTGCAGAGGGACTTAGTGATGCCGCCACGGGAGATGTGTGCAGGCAGGCGGAAGAAAGACGGGTCCTCAAAGCTGCACATGGAGCACAACAGGGTTGCAATGGAGCCCTCCTGCAGGTCGTCTCCTAATCAGCCACCTTCACAGGTGGCCGGGCCTTAGGTGGGTCTACCAAAGCTTCCACCTTCCCCTTCTGGCTGCTAGTTTAGGACGGGAATGTCTACGGAGGGAGATCTTCGTCACTGAAACTTGCCAGTCCTTTAGCTTACCCAGCGTCCAGGTGACCATAAATGATCGTAACTTTGGAGTGATCTGGGTTAGTGGCTTCAGGTAAAAACTTACGCTTTTTTATGTTGGTGTAGAATTGCAAGTATTTAGTAGATGAATTAGACAACCAGACTTTATAAATCACATTCAATTTATGAATGAAAAAGAGAAAAGAGAAACTGTCACTTTCCTACTACGCTCTCTCGCCTCTCAGGCTAAACAGACCAAGAAGAGGCATGTTTTCCTCAGGGCCCTCTTCCCCAGAGTCCTACCCCAACCCAGTCCAGAACCGAAACAAAACCAAACCTTGAGTAACCTGATAAGCTGGAAAGTGAAATATAACGTTGGTGAGACTAGAACCTTGAACTTCTTCTTACTACCTATTTATAGTTTCAGCAGATCTGCTAAAAAATGATTAAATGCTGGAATTATGCAAATGCAAATGGAGTGAATATGTGAAAGTCATCTGTCCTTGCAAGCACAAAGTCCGTGTCATATGTGTATTAGAAAATAGCTTATGTAACTCAGCTAAACACAATGTGAGGTTTTATGATCTCATCCCAAGGCAGGACAATGTAATTCTTTGTTATGAGAATTAAGATCGAGAACGGTTTAGTTTGTTTACACTATTGAAGTTTTATAGCGAGTGCTGTCAAGTGGTGCCTCAAACCGTCCATGGGTATTTGTAGAGACTTTTAAAATTCACGCATAAAATGAAATGACCATCTGATTCAAATGAATTTTCCAATTATTTGTGGCTTTAACAGAAGCTATTGAAGTGTATTGTATATATCTGGCAGCTGGTCCTACTTCTTTGAAAAAAACTAAAGCTTTGTATCTAATCCCTTGAGCAATCCAGTGGTAAACTGTTTATCAAATAAGTAGGAGAATTTTCCCATTTCGAGTCTGTGCTGTCTTTACACTGCCGTCCCGGGAAGGATAATTACCTGTTTGCAGTTTGCGCATGGTGCCGTTGAAGGGCTTCCCAGCTGGCGCGTTCCTCGCTCCCGTCCCAGCCGAGCTGTCCCGCGGCGCGTCCCACCGCCCGGGCCGGCGGCCTCCGCGGGCCGCCTCCGCTGTGGTGTCTCGTGCTGAACTCCTGGCCTTCGTCTCTGGTCCGCCTTCGGTGCTCGGTCATCGTTTCCTGAGCTCATTTTCCATTTAGTTCTAAAAAGGCGTAGTACTCAGAAAAAAAAAAAAATCTTTTGGAAAACCACCTTATTAACAGAAAAGGTCTCAGTCCACAAAATGGGTGTGTTTTGTTTGATTTATGTCAGCAGGATCTGACTTGCTGTTTGAGTAAGGTGCTTCAGAGCACAAAGAGGTAATAGCAGTCCCTAAATACCTGTTAATCATAGTTGTCTAAGTATGATAATCATAATTAGAGTCTGAGATTTTTCCACCCTTCTCATTTTTGACAACTGTAATTATGCAATGAGAAATGATAAGCAAATGCTAGCATGTTCTGCGTACAAAAGTGTCATTTTATTTGTGCAGGGGCCTTGGTCCTTTTAATCTGAAGATATTTTTGACTATTAAATCCCCTATAAGATTACTGCATTGGTTAATATACTATTTTTTCCCTCGAAGATAAAATTCAAGTAGGAAGAAAATGTCTCTCTCTTTCCATTTCCTACTCTGTGTGTTTTAGGTCATGTTAGCACCACACAGTCAACAGTCTCTTCTCAGCAAACACAGCGTGCGAAAGGCTTTACTGATGCAGGTGAAGACGTACTGGCCAGATAACTTCAGAAGTGGAACACTTGGCTTGCAAACAGACCACAGTTCTCCATACACTTCCGATATTCTGGCATATTTTCTTCATTTTTACGTTTTTTTACATTTTGTATTTTTTAGCATAGAAGAGTGGATCTTTGATTCTCCGTGATAAATTATCAGAAAGGTAGCGGGTGTGTTGTAATGCAGTAGCCTTTGCATTGCCTTTTTTCTGCAGGCAACCTCCTTGGAAGGCTGTCGTGTTCAAGCCCACCGGGACAGACCCATACACTGACCTGCCTTCCCCCGGTGGGGAGAGGTCGATGGAGAAGCCATCAGCTCTTTGGAGCTGATGCACCATTCTCCTTGGTATCTTTTCCCAGTGCAAATGCATGACAGCAATTTCAAGGAGATTAAGGCATATGTATTAATTGTGACTACAGTATTTTACCTTTTTGCTTCAAAAAGCATCTTAAGTGATTTGACACCCTTGACCAGCACGGATTTGGGAGGTCTTCCTTTAGCTGTGATCTTTAACAAGTGATTTCCCTTTGCTGAACAGGTAACGTGTGCTCAAGAGCAGAGCACTGGCATCTCTGAAGCATATATTCGAGTTATTCACAAAAGAGAAAAGTCATCAGTTTAAGCACTTTTGTGCTCTTATGTGTTAGAGTATTTTCCAAGTGTGTTGCAGTGTTTTGTAATTATAATAGTGCAGTTCTATTTCTGAGCTATGAACACAAATAACTGTAACAATAAATACTTTGCACCTACATGCATGAAATTCCAATTTGTAAAGAATTATCCTTGGCTTGACTTGCAGTTTATCCAGAGCCTTTAAAAGAGTATCATCTAGCACTGAGCCACAGGAAAGTTAAATAAACATAATTCAGTATTTTCCTTGTTCTGGGGCTGATGGAGAATGGGCAGATTTTTCGCCCGCACCGGTGTTACGACAGCCGGGAACGGTCGTGATTTTGGTTCTGCCGCTCCTCTGAATATTGCTGTTTTAAGCATGCAATAACCTTGATTCTGGATTAAGTGGACACAGATAATAAAGGTGACGTTTTAGTCTTGACTGAAGTCGATTACGGAGCTCCCATAAAATGGACTTTCGCTCTGTGCCTTTGCATAGCAAGGAGGTTCGGCCAACGAGAACAAGCTGAGCTCGCTCCTTCTGCTCGCTTTGCTCCCGGAGCATTTAAAAACCCGTGCGTGCGGATGCGCGCTCTTCGCTGGGCCCTCCGGCACGTTTGGCTCGTGCCGGCGGCGCGGGACGGCCGGGCCGAGCTCGGCTCCCCGCAGGGACGGGGTGGCGAACGCGCCGGCTGCTCCGCGCGGGGAGCCTCGGCCAAGAGCGAGCCGGCCACGGCGCCCTCGTTCCCCCGCGCGGCTGTACTGGCCCGAGCGTGAAGAACGCGCGTCTTCCTGCGTCGCTTGTTCTCACTGGTGTCTTTCACGTGACACCTCTTTTATGAAACAGCTTGCAATTTTGGTACGCCGTGCTTAATTGCTTTCGCTGCTCTTTGAGTTTTCTTCTCTTTCCTTTTTCTTCAAATCTCTTTCTGGGGTTGAAGCGCCTGCAGTATCCATGCTGCTCTTCACCAAGGTGAAGCATGAGAATATGATCTCGCCGGCTGTGATTTTCGGGTTTCATGTACATGGCCTAGTTTGGCATTGGTGGTGGTCGGAGGTTCAAACAAAATTGTACTTCAGAGTCACCTCGTTTGTTGTCTCGTGTTGTTGCTGCAGTTCTGGGTGATTTTCTAAATATTTGCTGTAGATTGTTCCTGCAAAGAGGAGTTCGTGTTTTTTTCCAAATGTGAGTGTTTTTCCAGAAAAACGTCCATTTTCTCTTCCTAACATCTCCGTAGGAACACCTCAAGGGATTCGGTGCAACTTTTACCAGAGGAGGTTCGAGGTCGGGAGAGCCCGCCTGGGAGGCGGATGGCACCAGCCGGCCGCGTGTGCCCCCATCCGGCTCCTCGGCGCCGGGCCGGAGCCCCACGGGCCGCCCAGGATGCGTGGCAGTAGCTCTGGGGTCGGGCTGGGGCAGCCTGAGCTCCTCGCGGGCCTGGGCTGCCTGCTCGCACCCCTCGGCGCTGGCGTCCTCGAGAAGCGGCAGCGGGACCCGCTTTAGTAATTACTAAGGATTTTTCTTTTCTGTAGAGGGAAAAACGTGCTGTTGAGTTGACTGCTGTTTAGTGGGGACAACAGTTGCAGCCGGAGGGCAGTGGGAGGTGGCCGTGGTGTGCACACAGCCGCGGGGGGAAGACTTTGACCAGGTCCATTTCCATTTAAAAATACAGGAAAAAATATTTTTCAACAAATTCACCGAGGCAATCAAATTATACTGTATTACTCTTTATACCTGTTTATGCCAAAGAATAATTTCCATCTTGGTAAGCTCTCAACTTCCCAGCTGAAGAACTCGGTTTGTTTAAAGAACGCATCTTTCCTCCCTGCGAGAGCTTGCATTTTTGAGAGCTCCGCAATGTGTGCTTTAGACCGAGTTCCTTCTTTTTGACTGTAGCTGAGATAAAGAATTAGTAGTTTAAAACAATAACTACATGTTCCACTGTGATCGAGGAATTAGATAATCTGGCATGTTTGCTTAAGGGGTCTGTATCTTGGGGCTTTTATAGGGCAGTATTAAAGCCCTGAGCCTTCTTATTATGCCAATACCCAGAAGATTGCTTTAATGAGAAGTAAAGGGCCTTTTTCCAATTACAAGGGAATAACTGTATTAAGTTCCTGTGTTATGTCAACCTGCTTTGATTTGATTACTGCAAAAGAAATGGATTTATCTGTCAGTGTTACTTAATTAAGCCTTCTCATTGATGTTTTGCAGAGTAATGTAGTGTAGTTTGCACATTTAAGTCTAAATACAAAGAAAATTGGTCGAAAGCTAAGACACGGCCCCTGAAGATAAGGTACAAGAGTCATTGCTTTTCATTCTCCGATCAGAGCCCGGAGCTTCTGGCTTTGGTGGAAGAACCTCAGCGTTACACGGGCTCAAGTTAACGTAAGGTAGAGGGCCAGGAGTGACCACGCAGATTCAAGGCTGCTAAAAACTTTGCAGCCTAGGCAAACGTTGCAGTTGCTCCGTGCGGCTGGTGCCCTCGTCCCCGCTGCGGAGGCGGCTCTGCGGCGTGGCTTCCCGAGCGCCTCGTCGCGGTCCCCGGGGCCGCAGCCTCTCCGTTCCCCAGGTCTCCGCGGAAGCGTGCGACGCAGCAGTCCGGAAGGCCGTACGGCCCCGCCGACCTTGCCCCCGGCGCGGGGTCTGTCTCGGGGGCCTCGGCAGCGCGGGCTGTTTCAGATGAGCTGGTTTTTCCCAGAACCGGGGTGTTCGTATGTGGAGTTGCTAATGGGGCCAACGCGGGCGCGGGGTGCCGTGAGCGCCCGAGGCGGCCGTGCTGCGGACGGGGCTCCGACGAGTTGGTTGCCTGTTACGTAACACAAACGTTCTTTAAAAATATGCCTAATTAACCTAACAGAGCGGTTGGTCTGATCTGTCAGGTAAATGATACGCGTTTTCTTTCTTTTTTCTGGAGCCCAGTTAAATATTTAGCTAAGAAACCGCGCGCGTTTTCCCGGTTAGAGCGCAGCCCCCGCTGGTGCTAGATAAAGCAAAGTGAGTTATGTTTACTCTAAATATGCCTTACTTCACCTTCTAAGTTTTGTCTGTTTTATTACATTTTATTTTTTGATGCTTGAGAATACCTATTTTTGTGCTGAAGGTTTTGGTGCAACTTTAACGGGTACAGTACGGTCACTTTTTGAACTCTCAAGAAACACGGAGCCAATGAAGTAATTTTTATGTTTAAACCTCAGGTTCCTGAGGGTCCAGTTCATTTCTGCTGTGCATTTAAATGAGT
This sequence comes from Rhea pennata, assembly GCF_028389875.1. NCBI lineage: Eukaryota > Metazoa > Chordata > Aves > Rheiformes > Rheidae > Rhea > Rhea pennata. The sequence continues at coordinate 81,014,868 of NC_084702.1, read as the reverse complement.
TAATTTAAGCAGTGGGTCAGAAGCCACTACCATCGTAGTAGCCCTGTGCCTGATTCTTAATTAAAGGCAACAGGAGATTAATTTGAAACATTAATTTAAAAGTGCCTATACAAAAGGAAAGAATTATTGCAATAAAGCCTAAAGAACTTTTTTGTCCCTAGATGTAGAAGACAGAACTAGCTCAGGGTCCTGGGGGAATACAGGACATCCTAGTCCATCCAGGGTAAGTATATCTAATCTTTTTCCCCAAACCAGACTTCCTGCATATGTAAATTTACAATCTTAAATATGAGTTTTACACCTGATTGCATAGAAAATCGGGCATGCAAAGTTGGTCACAGTCTGCCTTCTCTTTAAAATTGCTTTTTTAAAAAAAAAAAAAAAAAAAAAAAAGACATTCAAACCTGATCCTGAGATTGCATTTGGCACCTGCTGCACCGCCGCTACAGGTGGCAGGGTGCTGATTAGCACGGCGCGGTGCGGAGGGACAGCCGGTGCCTTTCCGGCAGCTCCACGTGCCCGGGGTTTACTCAGGCTCCATCTCTTCGCCGTGCCGTTTGTCCCGCCTGCAGCGCCGTGGGGTTCGGCCGTCCCGGCTGCGGCGCAGGAGGTCGCCGCTGCCCGCCCGCCGTCCCGGCCTCCGCGCCGGGCGCGCTGCAGCGGGAGCCCGCGGCGCCCGGCGCGCTCCAGGCCGGACCGAGGTTATTTCTGTTGGCTCCCTGCGAAGTCACGCAGCGCGCTGGGCAGCAAGTGGCTTCGCTCTTGCCCGCGCTTAAAGAGCTTGCTTAAATTGCTTTTTAATTGTTTTCTAATTAATGCGGAGGATCGGCGCTTGCAGGCATTGCTGCCTGAAGTTCAGCGCCCCGGAGAAGCTGTCTGGGGAGGCGACGTGAGGTTTTATTGTTCGAGCTGGGTCCGTCCCTTCTCCTGCGGGCAGCCCCTGCCCCGGGCTAAGGCTACGGCAGCTGGTGCCTTGGAGCCCAGCGCGGCAGCGGCGGCGGCGGCGGCGCGCGGGCGGCCGCGGAGCCTCCCCCGGGGAGGCGGGGAACCCGGTCACCTTTTCTTATTCCGTCCCGCTTAGCATCCATTACGTCATTACTGCACACATCTGTCAGTTTTATTTTTATCCCCTTTTTTTTACTTGACACTTGTATTGCTTCCTAGGGAAAAATGTTTTGAAAAGTAAATTCTAAATTTGCACACACAATTATTTATGCATGCAAAAGCTTGAATGTGAGCGTACAATTAAGTTTTGAGATGTAAAGAAAAGCGCACGAGCCTGGGAAGAATTCTGAAGTTTTAATCAAGACTGTGCATTAACTTGTGCAGTTATTCTGCAAACGGCTCGACCTCTCCGTATTTCCTGCTTTGTAAAATGACGACGGTATTTCCGCGTTGGAGGAATTAGCTTCTTGTGAATTCTTCTGCACAGAAGAAAGAAAACATTATGTAACTGCTGTGCATGGCTGATACTTGTAGTTAAGTTTAAGATTTTGCTACTCTAGTGACTGAATGCAGAAGACTTTTGAAAATCAGAGATGCAGCAAAGTACTGCCGCATCCCGGGACGAAGGGGCAGGCGATGTTCATTAGTGACTTTGCAAATTGCATGCATAAATACTAATGCCATGGAGGATTATTCTTCAGTGAAAAGTAACTTTCCACACCCAGACAGTGTGAAACAAATTTTGAAATTTTATTTATAGGTGAGTCCCTGTATATACCAATGAGATGATTAAGACGCAAATCTACACATAAAATCTAGATTTAAAAGCAAAATACTTAAAGAAATATTTCTTTTCTGTTTTTACGGATGTTACTAGCAATGTTAGGGAAGGTTTTTTGTTGGGCTGCACAACACAAAATGCCAAGAACTTCATATCAATCATCGGTTCAGGATTACCCCCAGAACAAACCAAAGTCAATTGCTAATGAAATAAAAATTTGAAACAGCTTTAAAAATGTTCTGGAACACATCACTTCCAGCAGAATCAATAGAAGAAAGCAATAAAAGGAATAATAATTCTCAGAGCTGGTTTAAAACTCGGAAGGGAAACAGGGACCTGTAGGCTTTGAGAAATGCTTGTTAAACTTGTAAAATTGTGTTTTTCCCGATTTGTTAACAGAACTATGGCGACGGGACTCACTATGATCACATGGCGAGCAGAGACCTTGGCTCACATGACAATCTCTCTCCTCCTTTTGTCAATTCCAGAATACAAAGTAAGAAACTGCATTTCCTACCGCGCCCGTGGCTTAGAAAGCGGAGCGGAAAGGCGCGGAGCGGAGGGGCGGCCCGGCGGGCGGCGGGGCTCGGCCGCGGCGGGCGCGCGGCTCCGTGGCCGCGGAGGGAAGAGCGGGAGAGCGGCCGGGCCGGGAGGGCTGCCCTTGCTCCTCAGGTGGCTGATGGCGGCTTTCTCTAATTACGGCTGGCAAATGAGTTGAAGTAAATACGCGATGTAAAATTATTAGTAATGCTTGTGCTTGGCCAGGCAGCTGCCGGCGAACCAAGCGAACGCTTTGCGCTGGAGGGCTGTGCGTAAGCCAAAGGAGACAGCGCCGTAGCTGCCGTCCGTCGTTCTTCAGCTCTAAGACACGCTCCTAAAATATGCCTTGTTTTTCTATATTGGGAAATATCTGTGAGTTGTTCGACGCATGGGACAGAGTCGGAGCTTGTAGTCGCTTGTCGGTGTTCAGAGGCTTGCAAGTGGGCAGCGTAGCTCTGAATTTATAGCTTTTAAACAGCCTAATCTTTGTGTTGATTAAATATTTCTTATCTGTCTTCAAATGATTATTATTAATGCCTAAACTAGGAGCAGGCTGGATAGTTACGTGATGAATATTATCCATTTTGCAGGCAGGAATTACCGGTGACAGTTTATTTGCTCTCGTGCGCTCTGCGCGCCCGCGCTGGTTGGGAGGAGGTGGTGCGGAGTCGGTGGCCTCCGCCTTGGTAGCTTCCCCCGTCTTCCCCGGAAAAACCTGGCTCTGCGCTTGCCTTTCTTCGGCCTCGTCCGGACCGCGCTCCGGGTGAGCTGCTAGCACGTGCACCTAGCGCTGCGGACGGCAGTTTTCCGGGCAAGAGAGGTTTTGCAATACCTGGGGGTACTTATTGGCGACCCGGTGCCTGTGGACCGCAAACGGTTGTAGGCGCGTTCTGCTTAAACTCAGGCTTATATTGCACATTTTGCTCCGCAAATATTTGTTTTAAAAACGCCTTTTTGAGCGGCCGCCGTCCGGTCGGGAGTCTCCGCGGTCGCCTTCCCCCGGAGCCGCGTGGCGTTTAGCCGAGGGAGCCCGCAAAGCTGCGCGCGCTCGCTGGGCTTCTCCTCGAAGTGCCGCTTGGGGACTCCCGGGACACGGCTTTCGTTGGGCGTCTCCGGAGCCCAGGCACTCCTCCAGGCACCTTTTGCTTTCCTGAGGGTAAGTGAAGGACCCGGAGTGAGACCGGGAGGACGGTGACAGCGCAGGGCACGGTGCGCGTGGCAGCCGTGCGCCGCTCCTCGCCGGCTCCGCCGTTCCCTGGTTCCTTCTCTGCGAGCGTGTTTTATCCTCCGGCTTACTTGCTCGTGCATTAAATCATTTGCTAATACTCAGTAACTTGTTCCTAACCCCCCTGTAGCTCGATGGAGCGTTTCTCTGCGAGGATTAGCTGGAGGTTGCGGGCACTGTTGAAGAAAGCTGCTGGCTTATGTGGTGACCTTTGAATCTCATCTGGGTTGGTGGCTGATATTTTGATTTGGTTACTGTGGTCATGTTGTGACAGCTGCTGGTTCATTATAATTCAGTTCCTCTCCTCGGTTTGCCTACCAGGAGCATCTAGGTTAGCGTTGCTTCGAGGGGCTCTCACCACCCCGGGGTGGCCGGCGGTGGCCCGCTGGCCGGGGGTCGCCCCCAGCCCTGACGGGCGCTCGCCGCGGGGTGCCGACGGGGAGCTCGGCGCCGGGGAAGGCTTGCCCTGAGCTTTACAAACCTGATCCTGTGAAGCACGCCAGATGTAGTTAAAGGGGAGAAGAGAAAATATCCAAGGCATTTTTCTTATTTTTCTGCATGGACGCCTTTTGTATTTCTCCCCTCGCCTGCAATATTTCTCGTGTTCACAGCATGAACTCTAGAGACCTTATTGGAAAAGTCCCCAATCTACTGACTGTCTGAAAGACAGGCTAGAAAACCTCTATTCTGGACATCGCTTTGCGGCTCTCGGAAAGGACCCGCGCTCACCGAGTGCGCATCCCTTGATTTTTATAGGAGTTGGCCAACGCGAAGACGTAGCGTGTGAAGACAAAATCTTGGCGCGCGTTTCTTTTCCTGTGGCTACACGCAAAAGGCAGAGCAGATCCAACCCAGCGTTAACGTAACGCAGGAACGGCTTCTTCCCCGGGACCCCCGGTGCAACCCCGGCGCACGCCGCGGCCCGCGGTTTTCCTGCGGCTTCTTCCCTTTCGCTTCTCCCATCCCGAGGGCTCCGCTCCCCTGCGTGCCTGGCGCTCCCGAGAAGGTGGCGCTGGCTGCCAGGGACCAATTTTTAATATTATTTTTAATGCTGTGATAGCGCTTGTCTCTCTCTGAATACTGCTGTGGTATTTGTTTTTAATCTGCCCAGCTTTGATTTTGTTACTGTTATCGTAAGTAGAACGGGAATTTGTGCAGATAGTTCAGTTTACCCAACACCGCATTATAAGGCCCTGCTTTCAGCTGCTAAACTATAAACACTGGGGATGAAATTTTCCATGCTGTGTATCTGACTCAGCCTGATTATTATTTTTTTTAACCTTTTACAGAAATGATTTCAACATTTCCTAAAATGAGATTACATTTTGTCCTGGCAGATTTTTGGTTCTGTCGGTGAGCGGCTGCCATGTCCCGACCGTTCCTCCCCTCTCACACCAGCCCTGCTGCGTCGGGTGGCTTTGGTTCCCTTTCGCAGCTGCAGAAGTTGAGGTGCTTGAAGAACAACCAGGCAAAAATCAAAAACCGTCCCCTAATTTTCAGTTTTAGATTACAGATGCAGAAGGTTGCGATTGCGTCTTAGACCTCCGCAGGCCTTTTTTGCACGTCCATGTCACAGTTCTGCTTGTGTTCAGTGACACCAGAAATGCCACCGCTTGGGGAAATGGCGCTTGTGATATTTCCTACTGGGCACCCGCGTCGTGGGAACGCACGTGCAGTAGCTGCCTCTTTATCTTAGCATCGTCTGCTCTTCTCTTCTAATTTCCTAAAGCCTTTTCAGAGCAATATAATTTATGAGTATTAATAAGAGGCAACTGGCCTCTTGTTAAGCTGGCAACTTGGAGTGGAAGGAAGAATTAAGACAAGACTTTATTACATTTGCAAAAGAAAGTAACATGACATACAAAAAGAAACGTGACAATTTTTTAAATATCAGTCAAAGGTGAAATTTCAAGAATGACAAGCAGAACTGTTTTCCATAAAAATCTGTGACTGTCTGGCTATCCATAACATTATCTAAGATGAGCTGTAACAGCAGAAAGTCTGAATATAACAACTAAAAAGATCAAGAAAGGGCTTAAGAAATCAAAGAACTGGAAATCACAAACTCCAGTTTTTAATTTAGAGGTTTTGTGTTAGTACACCTGACACAACAGAGCACCTGCATTTTCAGGAGAAAGCCGTGAATGGATGATGCATGACAGAAGAGTGCTTCCAAAAAAAGAAAAGCATAAAGTTGTCAAGTAGCCTCCCAGCTGCTGAATGCTCAGAAATTTCCCCGCTATGTGGAAGGTGTTTCAAGCAATCTGAACACGCATTTCCATGTAGGGAAGGCCATTTCGTATGAATGCAGCATGAGTTCAGATGAAATACTGCCAGGGAGGTGGACCAAGTGCTGTGGTTCCTCTCGGATTATGATGGCTGCCAAATGCAAAAAGGAAACTTTAGTGTGGCATGGCTAGGCTATGAGAAGACCTTTGATTTCTCAGATGTTCACGGGTGGAAAACGTGCTGAGAATATGCAGTGCTACAGGCATCATCGCTATTTTTGTGCATCTCACCTATGACCTGGAGAAAACAGATTCCACCACCACGAGTGCTTCCTGGCGACTGCAGCTCTCTCTGGCTTGCCACAAGATGTGGGACTAGGAGGTCCTGGAGGGTTAAGAGGAAGGTCTGAAAACCTGAATTCAGCTGCCGACTTTGAGCTCTTGGCCTTATAAAGGGAAAACCCTGAAGTGTGACATCAAGCAGTCATCCCAAGAGATGTATCTGCTGATGGTCAACCTGGACTGGCAGTTTGCCTCCTGCATGTGTGTGCGTGCAGGCATCCCTTTGCATCAGCATGTGCCCTCCTTTCCCCCCAGGCCCGTGTGGCCTGTCCCAGGCGAGTATAAGCCACGTAGCTTGTCCCAGCCATTGTGTTTGAATGCTCTATGTAGATTCCTGCCCACCAGCCTAAATATGCTCCACCGGTGCCCTTGTGAGTACAGAAGACCTCTGCTGAGATTACTGGAAGATATGAGATAGGGTTTTCAAATGTCACCTAAATCCAATAAAATACATGTATTGATTTTTTTTTTGCCAAACTTAGAATTGTTTCACCAACCAAAATCTCTCATTTGTGAATGTCCCCCAAATTCAAAAATGGAGCTAATATGGGAATAAAAGTGCACCCTTGAAAACTCTTGAGAGGTCACCATAAGGAAATCTCCAGTAATTAAATTAGAAAACAACCAGTTTCAGACTTGGTCTTGAATTGATCTTAAATTAAGACTTGAGCAGGGTCTTGGACTACATAATTTCCAGAGGTCCCCCCTAACCTCAACCGTTCTGCAGTTCTGTGATTCATGTTCCATCCTACATAAAGAACATCTGTAAAAGATTTCTTCCAGCCTTTTGCTTCTATATTAGTCTTAGTGGTTTCTTCACATCAAAGTAGAAGTGCTTCTAGATGACCCTGAGCAATGGTTTTAGTTTAATCATATGGCCTGTCAAGGCTGAGACCCTCAGAGGTTGGATGGAGCATTTTAGCTTTCTAAGATAGCCACAGTTAAATTCGCAGAATTTACTTTCGAGAAGGGCCTTGAAAAACTTCCATAAAAATGTTTTGTAGAGGACACTGGCTTCTACAGCTGTTCCTGTCATATAATATGACTGCTGCTTCTCTCCTGTCCCAGTTGCAAATGTACAAAATTAAGCAGAAAAATCTGCACAGAAAAGCATTTTGTAAATGTAAATATAAATACGTCACGTTTCCCAATCAAGAGTTTCAATGTGTTTTGCAGCAAGTCAATCTCGCACGCGCTGCCAGTCGGGATTCTGAACTTCAGCATTCAGCCCAAGCCTCCCGTACAGTCTTGAAGAAAAGAAATTACAAGGACATTTCCATTTATTTGGGGAATGAGCAGCAGATGTATAAATAGAAACTGTAGACTGTGGCAATTAATGTCTGCATACTGAGCAAAGGATTGAAATATTATTTTGTACTACATAGTTTTCAGTGAAGTTTACATTCCGTTGTATTTTGTTCTTAAACAAGTCCAAGCATTTTTAATAAGTTATTTTGTGTGACAGTTGTATTCTGTGTAGCATGGCATAGACTAAAGCTGTGTGAAAATTCCTCATTTGAACTGCAAATGTATTTGATCTGTATTTGGAGTGCGAATTGCAATGGATTGTAAGTTTGCAAAATATTGGCAGAAATCGTTCTCTCGGTAAACAGGGAAGAAAGTTCCCCGTGCTAATAACCAAACCGTCTCTTCTGGGAACGGCCCTCTGCGGACCTGGAGACCCTGCAGAGCCTGCTGGCGGGGCTAGAGCAGGTACGAGGGTGGTCCTGGAGAGGGGAGAGCAGCGCGCGCGGCCCCGGGGTGCAGAGCCGCGGGGGGGCCGGGGGTGAGGGGACTCTGCCCCGGGGAGCCGGGGCGCAGGACTCGGCCGCGAGCCCGTCGGGGCTCCGCCGCGCGCAGCTGCCTCCCGGGCTCGGCTTTTCGGTACTCTCGGGGAGTGCGTTTGTCTGCGCTGCAGACACGTTAATAGAGAAATGTCTTCTGAAATAACATTAAAGCTTTTAATTTAAGGCTTTTAGAGTAGCATAAGGTATTTTAGTGGTTAATGAGCTTCTGCCTTTTATATAGATTAACTTAGTTTGGCTTTCAAATAGGAGTTCGCTGCTGTTCTCCAGTGGAGCTGACATTAGTGGGAGAGGGAGTTTGAGCTCGCACCTGTTTGAACGTTAAAAGGAACGTGTAAGTGGCTTCCTTAAAGTATTCGTAGAGGAGAAAAAATTAAATTCCTAAAAACTCTTACTCAACCAGGAAAACCACTGATAGGCACATTTTTAAAAAGTGTTTTTGGTTTACGAATTAGTTGCAATCTTCCTGTTTTCCAGAGGTGTCTGTAGTCACCCAATCAGTGAACGTACGCTGGAAGGTAGAGGCGTGCTTCCAGAGGGGACGGCTGGTCTGGGTGAGCAGGAGATTTGCATTACAGCTGGAAAGCATACATGTGGGAAAATCTGTGAAACAAAACAAATTTGTTGAATTACTGGGTCATTTACATAGCTGCTCTAGTCATGGTCCGTTAAGCAGGCAAAAACAATGGTTTTGTTATGCTCTCTAGTTAAGGCACAGAAAGTGTAAAACAATGCAGAGTTAGCTGTGTAATTATTAATCATTTTGAGCCTGTACTTACCTTGAGTCTGAACTTCACAGGGTATAAAGACAGTGAGTCAAAATAATACATTAGCTAAATAAGATCGGCTTCTTTTCTTAGGTCTTGGCGTGTTCTCCTACAAAAAATAGATAAAGCTGCAACTTTCAGGGCTCAGAGGTGGCTGAACCTTAACGCTGGGCTACGCTGGAGCTTACCCAAAGGCAAAGCCTTGGCAACGTATTTTTGGGCCAAGCTAACTGCTGCTAGCGTTGCTGTAACAGATTCTTGCTAGGGTTTTTCTTTGTAACAAAGCACACATCCAGGAAAGAAATTTAACATTGGCATCTGTAGGAAGATGTGATAGTCTTGCAGCAAAAAATCGTTTTTACTCTTGTAGTTCTATTTTTAATTCCCTTTATCAAAGCTGCTTCTGACAACTTCTGTAATGACTTCTTGATTCTTGTCCCTAATCTTCAGTCTCTAATTCTGCTCTGGATTTTGCACATTTGGTCAGATGCACAGAAAATACAAAATCGAATATAAAACAGTTTTCAAAGAAAATAATAAAAAGGATAGGGCAGGAGGGAGTAGTAATTCTCTGCAGCATCATGCCAATAGATGCATCTTACCATATGGGATAGATTAAGGACAGCACCAGTTCTCACACTATACAAGGCTGATGGTATAGTAGGTCCATGCTTTGATCCTTGTACCATGTGAAATAAAAAGATACGGAGCATGCATTTAACAAGAACCATCAGTACTTTAATTAGATTATATTTCTTTTTAACTAAAATCAGAGTGCTCCAATACATTTCTTTATTCTGCAAACTTTTACTGTGTGACTGTGGTCCTAAACATTTTCTACAGTTATTAAAAGAATATAGAATGAAAACTGATACAGAAAAATACATTCTCTGGGCAGAAAACATGCTGACTAAATGTTAAGAAGATAAGAAGAATATGTAGGAAGAAATTAGGCTAATTAATAAATATTAAGAAGAGGTCATTTTATTTATATATACATATATATATGTATAGTGTGTGAGTTATCTGGTGAAAGCAATGTTTTGATTGATTTTTGGATAAGAAAGCTATGTAAATAGTTCAGCAAGAATTTACTTAGTGGTATTTTTAAATTATATTGATTACATACCTTTTAATTACGATACCTATATCAAAATATTCACCCCCTTCCTATGATTTCTGTTTTCACTTTTATATTTCACTAGAATTGATTGTGGTTCGAATAGCCAAAAAAAATATTTTTCCAAATATGCTTTCCAGAAATATATTTTTTCTTTCCTAAGTTTTACATTTCATGTAAGTTGCATAGCCATCTTACAGATTCCAAAGATGATTTTGGCTGGGATTTTGCAATTGGCTGAGAATACAAATCTCCCAAGGTATGTGGAGCAACACCCAGAAAATAATGGAAAATCTGAAGAGAGAACATATTTTCGAACCATTACATGGAGGAGTTTGCAGGTGTCCGTAGAATTTGGCTAAGATCTACTTAGTCATTCTTTATTTCCACTAGCAAAACCAAAAGAAAGGAGAGGTGATGCCATGTAAAGACACAACATAAAGGAGAATTAGTACCTACTGAAATGTAAATGTAGCAGATACATTCTACATCATTATGCTAAGAATGAATATACTCTGTTGAAAAATAAACTAACCAGCCTAATATAGATGAACAGGCAGGGGCAAAAAGTAATCCTAAGAAAGGAAGGTGAGTGTGTGAGACGTAAAACATCAAGTGCTGCTCAGAGAATGTCTGGAATGAGGTTGAATGTTAAAAAATAATAATCTGAAAGCAAAGAGAGAAGAAGAAAGAAAAGACTGTACATGAGGTTAAGATAAATAATCACGAAAGATTATTGCAATGCATAAAGAAGAGGAGGTCAGTAAAGTAGATTTTAGGACCTCTTAGAGATGGAAAGGGTAATTTATTGACAGATGATGTAGACACTGCTAAAAAATAAATGGATTTTTCGCCTCAGTGTTCACAAAAGAGGATGGGGAACAGATGCCAGAATCAGATATAAATTTCCCAGGAGAGAGGCCAGAAATATTGAAGGAAATAGGGATTATTCCAGAATGGGTGATCACAGGGTGGGTGAGAACATCAGTAGATGGATTAAACTCCATAGAGAAGCCATCAAAGAATTCTTAAATATCAAAAAGGTAGAGGAATATTCATGTTGATGAAAGAAAACTCCATGTCCCTTCCATTCCTTAGTCTCCTCTGCCTTCTACAGAGATAACCATGAGAAGAGCTCTGTGTTTCACTTGAATGCCACAATGTTTTTGTCCTCTAAAGACATCCGTTGACAGGTATTGTGTGTGACTTTGTATTTTGTTTATTTTAAAATAAATGGTTAAAATGTATTTTACAGTCAGGATTCTGATCTCCACAAAATGTACAGTTCCATACAGTTCTGTTTCTGGAACAGAAATTCTGAACTCCAGGCCATCTGGAAGAAATAGCAAGGATGGCTCAGGAGTAATTTTTCTTTGAAGGAACCATCACAATTCAACAAATCTAAAAGGAAGAGATTTCAGATGGTTTCTGCTCTGTAGTAGATTCTGCCTCCTGTAAGAAAATAATTGGTATCTTTTAGTCCTGATGGATTAAACGTATTTTTGATCTGATGAGAGCTTTAATATTGCATTGTCTGATGTTCTCATTTTAAAGTGAGATACTTCAGGACATACATCTGCAATATTTTCATTGTAAGAGCAGAAGCAGATATGCTGCTATTTCTGTGTTGCATTTATCCGCAGGTTCAGAGTTGACACTCAGGCCATCAGGATCAGGGTCTACCAAGCACTACACTCTTCTTCTTGATCTTCCTAATGATCTAGGAAAATCATTTTATTTCTGGCACAGTCTTCTGTGTATGAACTTGAGTGAGCTTCACACTTTTTATGAATGATCCAACTTAAATGCAACTCTGTTCCAATGTAGCAATGGAGTTTCATCGAAATGCAACTTTGTTCCAAGGTAGCAGTGGAAGTTTCATCTTAGTCATCTTGCCAATCTTATTACTGACTCTCGTGTTCCTGCAGAGGCTTTTTTGCTTTCACAGATTTGATATTGGAAGTTCTCATTCCTCTGCCTGGTCCAGATCCATTACCTTCTTGTATTCATTAGGTTTGGCTGTCTCCACAGGAAAGATGTCTAAGTGACTGGCAGGCAATGTCTGTTACTGAAGCTGGAGACAAAATGAGATGCTTAATTTCCATTGAGCAGGCAAATGTGTGAAAACTGATGGAGTTAATGGGTTAGACTATGTAATGCAGGGCTAAGTTGTCACAGGGCTGTGGACTCTAGGCTTTGTGGTCTTCCTCAGCATATGCATTAGAGCATCAATTAAAATTTACCAATTTCTGGTGAATTGTGGGGAAAAAAGCAGTGCAAATGGAAGCTGAACTTAGGTTGTCTGTCTGGCAGAAGACTCAGCGAAACATTACATTCTTAGAACCTTGTAATACTTTAGAAATGGAATCCAGATCAAACAAAATGTCACGTCCTCTAGCCCTAGGCAGAAGTTTCTTTTAAATCCTTTCAATAACTTGCAGAAAACTGAACCCCTTCTCATCTCCCCTGGGTACAGTCTCACCCTCTTCTAAGCACAGCTGCCCACAGATTTTCAGTGTTGGCTTCTTGTCCCACCAGCTGCAGGGCAGAGGTTCCAGCAGAAAGACAATTCTGCCTTAATCTGGTCCCTTCCCACCCCTTGACCTACAGACTTCAGAATTTCTTTGTTGTTGCTGATCATCCTGAGGAGACACACCTTCCTCTACCTCCACCCATCCTCTTTGGTGACGTCTGGGATCCTGCTGAAGGTTAATGTGTGAAGAATGGAAATCTATTTGGAGTCTGACAAATCTCTTGAAACTTCCACCTGAATTTATCTAGACCTCCCTTTTTAAAAAAATCTTCTCCCAGCTTCTTCTGAAAAAGTAAAATATATTAGGGAGACACTCTTAACTTGGATAACATCGTGTATGCCTGTTTATTGCAGTGGGAGCATGCTTGTATTATGGGAGTAATCTTGTGTTATGCCACCCGCCTCTGAAATAGCCTATTTTGGAATGTAAGGGATTGCAGAAGATTCTTTCAACAGATTATGAATTCTCTCATAATCTCTGTTTCATAGATGGAAAAAATGTAGTAAAGAGAACATGTGAGCCAGAGGCCAAGCCTGTTGCCTGTAGCCCTAGCATAGTGCAACACTAGTCCACGTTTACATTTATATTGCTCCCTGTGCCCCTCCTGTATGCGACCAAGTAGCATCCTTAGTAGTCATTTTAATCAATATCCTCAAGTCCACTGAATATGATCCTGGTTTTCCATCAGTGGATTTCTTCAGGTACAGCATACAACCAGAAGCTTTCAAAGCAAGAGTGGCTACCAGAAGAAGTCATACTGAAAATTTTGCCCTTGTTTTTGAGCACATTTCTAGGTTCTGTTGGTGTCTTCTGGGGCTTGAGGATATTGCTTGAGGATGACATTCAGTACAGAGGCTCTTTAGCCTTCTGTTGTTAATACTATCAGCTTTCTGTGCCCACAAATTTAATTTTTCATACATATAACACACCTGGAATTCCAGCCATCTTAAAATATATCTTGTGCGTTCTCCTTGTTGCATTCAAGGTGCTGGGGACCTAGCCATTGCGTCTCTCCTGCTGTGTTCTGAAAATTTGCCTGGAATTCACTGCCAAAATGTTTCTACTTTTCTGAGGGGCAGAGAAGAGCAAGAGGCTCAGATTGGCTCCAGAGTCAGTGTTAGACTTCCACTCTCAGGCTATGCTTGGGTTTTGGTCAGCTTAGGGAGTTCCCTTCCTTCTACCTGCCCCTAAATTCCCTTTCCAGGGAATAGCCAGGTGAAATGGCAGGTTGGCAGAGCAACAGTAAAGACATATTTGGTAGACTTATAAAAGCTAGCGAAGCACGGGAGACTGAACTGTGTCTTGTTTAACTTGATCGTTTAAATAGCCAGACCTTTTCAGTGTGTTTTGTTTGACTAGCTTTCACCTCTTTGTATGGCAGAACTATTCTTTGTCGAACTTTGATTTTTTTTACATGTGAAATGTTTTTGATCACATTATATAGAGCTGTCATCGCCCCCTGAACAGTTGTAATTTCTGTGCCTGCTCATGTGGTGCACACCTGTAACATGTTGGGAACGGACTTGGCTTTGAAGCTAGGCTTGTTCTCTCGTAAGAGTCCACATATTTCTTCCATCATGTAATGAGATTTGATGATGATACCAAACTGAGGGGAGCAAGCTGCACTTAAAAGGAAGGCAACGTAAAATACAGCTTTGGCCACAGTCGTGCAGTTGGATCCGTGCAGTCCTGCAACAGTGCAGAGCCCTATTGACTTGAACGAGGCCCTGCAAAGGAATGAAAATATGCTTGCTAGTTTCTACTGCTGTAAGGATCTTTTTGTGCTTTAAAGATTTTAAAATGCTGACTAAAATGTTACTTAAATGCAGAGTAAAACTAAGAAGAGAGGGAAAGAAAGGATAAGCATGTTGGTGGATGTGTCTGAAAGCAGATGGTGGTTTGGAGAGACAGGTAAGATTGTTCCAGGTGTCAAGAAGTGGCAAGGGGACATTCCTCATCTACTGAGTGGAGATGGAGGGCAGCCAGCAGCAGACCGCTGATAGGAACAAGGTTGATGTGGATGTAAGAGGTTTTAAAAGTGTGAAAAGGCCTTTTCTGATTCAGCCACGGAGATGAACAGGGAGGGAGAAAGGCTTCTTCTCTGACAGGTTAAGCAGACGAGAAGCCAGGCCAAGCCCCAAAGTGAATCGGAAGCCAGGTCCTGCTTTCGCGACGCCAGCGCGGAGTTGTTCTCGAAATGCGTCAGGACAACTGAGAGCAGGGTCTGGTTCTGGTGGCTCATTCACGCTGTCAGGGACCGTGAGGTCTAGGTTGCTGTTTGATGGAGAGAGACAGATCCGAGGGTCAGATCGGATCTTTAAACCTTCACCCAGATACAAAACAGGCTTTTTTTCTTTTTCTTTTCTTTCCTTTTTTTTTTTTTTTTTTTAAGCTAATGGTTTGAGATTCATGAACAAAGGTTGAATAGAAGTCAAAGGAAACTATTTTGGCACTTTATAAGGGATGAGTGAGGCCACATCCGTAATCCTGTGTATGGTTCTTGTCACCTTATTATTAGAGCTGCGTAAATCTGGCAAGGATTTGTATTTGCCAAATATACCTCTGGCCTAGATTTGGGCTTATATTTGGAATTGAGGCCAGTTTTAACGCCTGTTCAGTGTGTAATTTTTGCCAGTTTTAAGCAAAATAACAGGAAAGAAGATAATGAAGGACAGAGGAGTCAGGAAAGCAGAAAACTAAGGAAGGAAGGAACTAGAAAAAGAGAAGAAAAGAAAGGCGGAGGAATATTTTCCTTCTTTTCTGCCTTCCCCACAGCCCTTCCTTCGCATATCCCCTCTTTCTCCTTTCATGCTTCATTGTTGTTGTCTTTGAATTTGGAAGAATCAGATAAAACTAGCCACTATGTTCTGCTCTGTTTGTGTTCTCACATTTTTTTTTTTTTAATTTGAAAACTTCTCCCGTAGCGTCAGTCTCATCAACTTCTATTCTCCTATCTTCCATCCTTTCCCTGTGCCCCTGAGTCCCCTGTGCATGTGCTTGCTGTGAAATTTCTCCCGGGCTGCGTATCCTATCCCGGAGCATGGGTGCTTCAAGGTACTCGCCTACCTGCAAGATCAGAGCTGCAGGGATTGAGAAGTGTCGTACTCCCATTCATGAATTGAGCCTCACAAACACGCTGGTGAGACAGATAGATGTTAATTGCTCATATTATCTCATCCCGTAGGTAGGTAGGTAATATGGGGTAGGGAGAGCTGTATTCCCTGAAAGCCGAAAGCCCCACGAGACTTTCTTTTTGAAGGTCAGCTTGCACCATAGGGCAAGGGTGTGTGGTTTGCTTTCCCCGTGGGTAGGCTCTGAACCGGACTGACTCACCAGATCCCCCCAAAATAGAGTCACCAGAGCAGAGCCTCCATGGAACTCGCTCACGCACTAGCCAAATGCTTGTGCAGACCCCCAGGCTCCACGAAAGCACTGCTTCTTGCAGTATGTGCTCATTGCAGCATTGGTCCTGCTGAGCAGCAATATCTTCTGCTGTAGGGGGTCTTTTGAATAGATAATATAGTCCAAGGTTTTGTTTATTTTCTCTGGAAGCATCTGTACTGTCTGGGTGAAACTGAGATTTGTCCACCTCCCACGTTCCAGCTTGTCGTCCTTGGCATTGACGATGTCTGCTGTGGATCTGGGATTAGGGAAAGGGAGAGAGAACAGGAGTATCACTAAGAAGGTGATGGGTTCTTGCTTACGCCTGGTGGGGAAGAAGAGTCAGCCGAAGAGGGATTGTGCTGTAGCCTGACTGAGTGGAATGATCTGTATGCCTTCTGCTACATTAAGGAGAGTGAAGCTGTGACTTTCTCAAGGTCACCCAGCAGATCTGAGGCAAAAATGAAAGAAGGGCAAGAAGCCCTGCTTCCAGTTGTACATAATGATGATCTTCAACTTATCTCCGTGGTCTTACGTTATTGGGAGACCAGAATTTTAATAGAAGATGTTAGCACCTTCCCACCCTCTAGTAGGCTTTATCTGCAGGACTTGAGCCAGTTCCTCCTCATCTTTCTTGGGCTGTGGGGAAGGCAGGAAGGAAGGAACATGGGAACTACCCATGTAAGATCACATCCGCGCAGTGACAAGGGTGCCTGGCACCAGCGGCAGAACTGGAGGTGCTCGGTGCAAGGGTGGGCTTACAGAGGCGCCGGGTCTGAGTTGGTTTTATTAGAGACAATTATCTGAATTGTATGGTTGCATTCAATGGGTGGATCCAGTTTACTGCATTACTTGGTTGCCTTCTCCAGGGATGATTCATTGATAAACACATTCCGATTTGGACGTGGCATAGAAATAACACAGAAATGTGGAAGATACCACAGAGAACAGCCGAACTGAACAAAGACTTTGAGGGGTCAGTTATTTATAAAAGGGAAAAGCTCTGCTTGTCTTCTGGCGGGAGGGTGAGGTTGCAGGGCATCGCATTCTGCGGGGATCCTTACCGGGCTGTTTGATCTAGTGGCAAATATGAAATCAGTCCTGAGCCTTGAGCTCAGCAGCAGGCAGATGTGGAAGGAATTACCTGCAGAGGTGCTCGTACAGAGAAAACAATCTGGGAACGCATTGCTGGCCAGCATTAGAACCAGATACTATCAGAAGTTAAAAATAGAAGCATTCCTGTTTGTGGAATAAAATATCCTTGTTAATGGGTTGGTCAGAAACACAAACCAACCTAGATAACTTCGCATATGTCCTGAAATTTCCTCTGTTTTATGGATTTTGGCCGTGAGTTCAGTGTAACATTCCATGCGTTCTTTGAGCGAGTACTGTGGGCAACATCAGAGAGAGGTAATGCGTTTTTCCTTAAAAAATATTATTTTTGGACATCTTTGGTGTGCTTTTGTGACTGTGCACTTCTCTCTCCAGAGGCGCCTGGAAAGCTGCTAGGTTTTCCTAACTTTCGGACAGTATCTGAACTTGCAAGGCTCCCGTGCCCAGCCCTGCCGGTTCCGGGTTCCTGCGGGCTCAGAGGCCCGCTGCCCCGGGCAGAGCGTCACCTCTTCGCTCCTCCCAGCCGCCTCGGCCCCGAGCTCGCGCGGGAGGGAGACCTGCCGCGGCGCGGAGCCGGGGGATCTCGCCAGCGGGATCCCTGCGGAGCGGTAGCCCAAGCGCAGGCACGCGGCGGCAGGGACCAGCTGTGCAGGAGCAGCTGATGGTTATTTTTCAGGTTTTAAGATTTACCTGTTGTGCTCACTGTAACAAAAGAAATGAAATACCTGTAATTACACCGGAAGGAGGAGGAGATCGTATTTTAGTGCCTTTGATCTTGAGCTAGAATAGGCTCAGCTTTTGGAAATTTAATTTGAAAGAATCCAGCGTACACATCTGCTTTCTGTGCTGCAATTTCTTGAGCCAGAAAATAGAAATTTATTAATGCGAACATGTAGATTCTGTTCGTTGGAAGGGAAGGAAGCCCATTCAAAACACAAGTTGAGTCTTTATAGCACTAGAAAATCTTAACGGGTCTTAACCCATCATACCTATTATGGAGTTTATAGGCAAAGTTCTGTGCAAGCAAGCAGACAGCATAAAATGGTAGGACACTTCTGGGAGTATAAAAATTTCTGGGAAATACAGTATGTGAATATTTCCAAGGTACTAATGAAAAGAATAGGGTAAAAAATTCCTCTTAATAAGCAGTTTAAAAAACAACAAGGTGAGCGTGTCGTAAAACTGTTTTGCGAACTTGCCTGTACTGAGCGATGGAGGGAGCGCGTGCTGCCCTCCAGGAAGCAGGCTTTGCTTCGGTTGCTCTGCTGCTGCCCGGCGTGCTGTAAAATTGCTTGTGCCTTCTAAATTGAACATGATCCAGACTTCAAGGTAGATACTTTCAAAACATTACTTCGAAGGTGTGACTTGTGTTTTTCAGGGCTTTGCAAAAACAGCTAATATAAAAAAGACGTACCAGACTGAAAAGCAAGCAGGAGATATACTTTGGCTCTGGTAGATGTTCCATCAGAATTTCCCCTATGAACCTTTTCTTTCCTATTCCTTGTCACAACTTGCCAGAAAGGAGCTTGGTCACTTCCTCAGCTAATGCTGTTTAAATAAAAACGTGTATCTCAGGCATACGTAAAGGGAACCTGGTGGTTCTGCGTGACAGCGGAGCACTGCAGTCAACCTCAGGGGTCGCGTGTGTTTATTTTTACGTTGAGAGGTCGTGCTTCCTCCCCGCGCCGGCGCGCCGTTCGAAGCCCGGGCTGTCCGTGCGGCGTGGCCGGGCTCTGCTCGGGCCCCGCTCCGCGCGGCGGCTGTGTGCACGGCGCGGGGGCTGCAGCTGGGATCCTCCACAGCCGCCGGCCAGGCTTTTGGTGGCCTCGGGGTGACGAGAGCTGCACCTCTCCTAGCACGTCCAAACACCTTGGTAAACTGAGATGGGAGCTTGCAGGTGTGATTTGCTCTTGCCAGGCTTTTGGTGCTTCAGGTTTTTTTTTCTTTTTTTTTTTTTTTTTTCTTTTGTACATTTGCAAGCAGCTTTCTGGCCCTGGAGCTGCCCTTCCCCTGCGGGCGGGTGGCCGGGCTGCTCTGGCCATGGCAGCTCCGGGTGGGGAGTCCTGCGCCGTGGGGTTGCACCAGCACCGTGCAGCAGCCCTTCCCTGCGCCGTGGGGCACCATGCAGCAGCCCTTCCCTGCGCTGTGGGGTTACACCAGCACCATGCAGCAGCCCTTCCCTGCGCCGTAGGGTTACACCAGTACCATGCAGCAGCCCTTCCCTGCGCCGTGGGGCTGCAGCAGCCCTTCCCTGTGCCATGGGGTTACACCAGTACCATGCAGCAGGCCTTCCCCGTGCCATGGGGCTGCAGCAGCCCTTCCCTGTGCCGTGGGGTTACACCAGTACTGTGCAGCAGCCCTTCTGTGCACTATGGGGCTGCAGCTGCCCTTTCCTGCGTCATGGGGCTGCAGCAGCACTTCGCTGTGCCGTGGGGCTGCATCCACCCTTCTCCGCACCATGGGGCCACAGCAGCCCCATGCATCCACCCTTCCTTGCGCCATGGGGACGCAGCAGCCCCATGCATCCACCCTTCTCCACACCATGGGGCCACAGCAGCCCCATGCATCCACCCTTCCTTGCGCCATGGGGACGCAGCAGCCCCATGCATCCACCCTTCACCGCGCCATGGGGCCACAGCAGCCCCATGCATCCACCCTTCCTTGCACCGTGGGGCCGCGGCCGCCCCATGCATCCACCCTTCCCCGCGCCATGGGGCTGCAACCGCCCCATGCATCCACCCTTCTCCGCGCCGTGGGGCCACAGCAGCCCCATGCATCCACCCTTCCTTGCACCGTGGGGCCGCGGCCGCCCTGCCCCACGCCGCGGGCGCCGATGAAGACGTCGGCGGCGGCAGCGGCGCTGCAGCTGGGCCCGGGGGAGCGCGGCGGCGGCTCGCGCCGGCCCCGGCCGCGGCCCCGTGTGTGACAGACTGTGAAATGGTGCGTTGCTGCGCGGCTGCGCTGCACCTGGGCCCTTCAGCTGTGATTGATCGGTGTGGTCATGTGTAATGGGCCCATCTGCTCCGCGCCGCTTCCCCGCGCCGCGCCCGCGCCCGCGCCCGCGCCCGGCGAGCCGCCGCCGCCGCCGCCGCCGTGTCAGCTCCGAGCGGGCGGCGGGGGAGCCGGAGCCCCGGCCCGGCCCGGCCCGGCTCGGCCCGGCCCGGCCCCGCCCCGCCCCGCCCCGCGGGGGCGCGTCCCGGCGCGGGGGCGCGGAGCCGTCGGGGGCCGCAGCCCCACCGCGGCGCGGCGACTCTTACTGCGGCGAGGAGCTCTCCTGTAACCCAGCCAATGCTTAATTAAAACCGCTGACATCATGGTGTTATAATTAAGCGTGGCATTAATTAAGCTGGAATAACGATTTTTTTTTTTATTAAGAGCCGCTCCGATTGTATAAGCGCACGATCGGCAAAAACACAATAATTTCTCCTTAAAGGAGGAGGAATCGGTTGCTGCGCTCCGAGTCGCTCGAAGCGAGGTGATGGCGCGGCAGGAGCGGTGTCATCAGCACAAAGTTTGGGGGCTTTCGGGGAGAGGGGAGTGGGAGAGGTTGAAGGGAAATTTGTTGGGTTTTTTTGTATTTTTTTTTTTTTTTACCCAAAAATGCTGATCGGCTCCTGGCATTCTGATGGCTAATTATGCATCGGAGAGCTTCGACAGCTGCATTCATCATCATAAAATGTAATAATTAATGACATTCCAACAAAGAAAAATATGCAAATGAGAACTCATTAGCATTTTCATATTCAGCTTTGATAATGCTTTTGCTGACAAGGTTGTAATTAATGAAAATTCATGTCGCAGTCAGGAGATTGGATCGGTTTCATTCCGCTCACAATTCCCAAATGCTTGCATTATGGAAAATCGGCGGCTCTGCCAACTTTTCAGGGAAGAAAAAAACACACACACACACTAAAAGCACCAGATGCAAATTAATGGTAGGGAGCCTTTAACTCTTTAAAGTCCTGTCCCCCGAGCCCCCCCTCCCCCCAAAAGCCCAAACCGAAAAGAAAAAGAAAAGCAGCCAACACGCTGCAGAAAGAGTTCGATATGCAAGTTGAAGGGTCTTGCAGGAGCAGCTCCTGGTTGCTTCTCAGAATATGGAAATTTCTGTAAAACTTTTTTTTTTTTTGGTGCTCTGTTTATTTTTGCTGTGTATTTTACTAGCAAAGCCTAGGTGTTTAGGTCTGGGGAGGTGAGCAGTCGGCCATGGGCCGTCCTGGGCGCTTTGGCTGTGGCGGCGGTGCTGGCCCGGTCCTGGTCCCGGTCCCGGTCCCGCCGCCGAGGTGCTCCGCGCCGGCCCCGGCGCCGTGCAAGGTCTCGTTCGGACAGCAGCGGTAAAACGGAGGAGAGGCACGGAGCCTCCCCGAGCCACGGCGGCGAGAAGGCGGAGGTGCTCCTCGTGCAGAGCGTGGTGCGTTATTTCAGTTGAGATAACCAAGCAACAATTTCCAGGACGTGTCCCTCCTCCCCCCCCCCCAAAAAAAAAAAAAAAAAAAAAAAAAAGGCAAACTTCAGGCCTGTTCTCCCACTACCCAGCAGGAGCACTGGGAATGTTCCCTGCCTGCGAAACGCCTGGCGATTGCTGCCAGACGCGCCGGCGTTCCTGAACCGCAGCCGCCTGTTTTGTGCTGCTCCTCGTTTATTTGTTTCTCGCCGCCGCTGGCGGCGGGACCGGCGGGCCGGGGGAGGCCCGGGGGGCAGCAGGCGCAGCCCGCGCGCCGGCCCCCGCTGCGCTCCGCCGGCCCAGCTGATGCGCAGCGGCTCCCCGCCTTTCTCTTCCCATAAGTTACCAGGGAATAAATTCCGCGCTGGGGGTTCGGTTTTCGAGCGCTCTCTGCAGCGCGATGCTGGCTGGCTTGGAGAAACGCGGCCGGATCGCTGCGTACAGTTGTATATTTTGCGTGTAACTAGTTCTTTAAAACGCAGCAGGTTTTGCTTTTGCACGTCGTTTCCTTTGGTGCGGGCGCACTGCCCAGACAGATGGTGTAATGTCACCTGTAAGCAATCGGAATGGATAGGTTCGTTCTTACGTTTTAGAGAGCTTTTTATTTCCTTTATATACAGCACGACTATGGCTGAGAGACGGCTCAAGATGGTGTTTCTGTTTTGTCTCCTTTTAAAGAGACTCCTGCTGTGATTGGTTCCCTTTCCCCCCCCAAACCGGTATTTTTGGGGCTCAGTGGAAAATCTGTGGCTGGAGAAACTTTCCCGCTATTGTCGAACCAGCATCACGTGAAATCTGCGGCCGTTTCCGAGACGCGTAGATGGAGATTGATGGGATGGGATAAAATGAAGCTGTTTGGAGACGTAACGCTTTAATTCGGAGTTCAGTATTTGCTTAAAAAAATAAATAAAGAAAAGCCTGGTTTTAAGCAGAGCAGCTCCCGGCTCCTGCCGAGGTTTGTGGGCGCCGCTCGGCGCGAGGACGCGGCGCTCGGCACCCGCCAGCCTGGCCCCGGCCCCGCGTGCGAGCCCCCGCGGCCTGAACTGGTGGTGTTACAGATAAGCTTCAAATTAGTTAATTTTCTACTAGGAAGGAATTAGAGATTGCATTAGTAAGGACCAGATAACTGCTTGTCTTGTTATGCAACCAGTCCCCTTGCCTGCAGTGGAGCTGCTGGCAGCAGCCAGGTGAGAAGTATTTGTATTTAGAAAGCTACAAAGAAGATGAGAATTTGTCACCAAGCTTAGATACATTTCTACCATACAAGCTCCTTAAAAAAAAAAAAAAAAAAGAAAAAAAAAAAAAGCGTGCAGGATTCAGTAAGGCCTTATTTGTATGTTTTTCCTTAGGGAGGAGTTGAATAAAAGATTTTTTTTTTTAATTTATGGTGAATGCAAAGCAATGGGATGTTGAATGAATTGAGAGAGAAGCTGGTTTTGTTCTCAGAATGAAGGAGAGAGACGTTGTATGTAAGCATGCCATATATTTTATATGTGTTTCTTGATCATATAAAATCCCAGGGCACTTGAAGTAAAATATTCAAAGCTGACTTGCATGTGCACTGTGTGACGCTCTGGATCTTTCAGAAAGCCAGAGTGCTCTCATAAACTTTATTTTAAGTTATGAATACTTCATTCTTCTGACAATCAGGCCTTAAAGTGATGCATCTGAAATTAGTGACTGCTTCCAAGGGGAAAAAGGAATTTACTGGATTAGAAGAAATAAACAACTCAGCCATGTTAAAAAAAATTGGGTAATCTTTTCATCATTGCAATATTTCATACTGAGAAGCCCATTCCCATATCCTTCCTTGCAGGCTGCGGGGGCATTATTATAACAAAGCATTAATGGTTTCACAGTGCTTTTGCAGGGGAGAAAAAGAAATTATCTCAGGCTTTTTTTAACTACAATAAAGGATCAAAACTGAAAAAATTTGGTTATCTTCTTACTCCCCTAATTTGTGATTTTTTTCAGGCCTAGTTTGATCTCTTATGTATATATATGTATATGTATATATGTACACACACACATATATATCTATAAGGAATTTCATAATTAATGAGAATGTTTCATGCTTTAATTCTAGAGACCTATATAATATTTCTTCCATTTTCTAGAACATAATAAAATTTTCTATGAAAGATGATCTCCTTTTTCCAATGCAAAAGAAAAGTTCTGATTTGAGCTTCTAGTTTACTTTTAAAAAAATTGCCTTTAGAGTGTCTTTGTAGGCGCTCTTAACACTTGAAAGCTTATTCCAACTTCTGTCCGTGTTCAAAGTCTTATATTTCCAGAATATTATCATTCCGGTAACAATTCACCTGGGAGTGGAAAGCAAAGCAACTAATAATTTATTGTCAGAAGTAGAAATATTTGCTGTGGTTGCTAAGGCAGAAAGAGGAAAGTCTAGTATGAATCAACCCTGTTCTTACCAGGAGCTGGTCTCTAGTGACAAGAATTACTGCACTGTATTTTAAGGGTTTTGAAGATAATTGAAAGTTAAGATTTTTGGAACCTTTTCAATCTTAGCTATTTTACAGGTGAAAATGATACCTAGTGTTCTCTGTGTTAATTTACAAGCACCTTTCTGGGAAAATATTTGAAAACCGTGTTTATTCATTGGAACTCGTTAATGGTTCGGAGTTACTGCTCACCTGCAGTAGGAGCTGTGCGAGTCCGAAGTTCCTGAAAATTGAAGCGTCTGCACGATGGATTTGTCTGTCGGGGTGCTTAGGAGGGCGGACGAGAAGCTGCCGTTGCTGCGGCCTGGAACGGCGCGCGGGGCTGCAGCGGGCTGCCGCGCGGGCGGCTCGTCCCCGGGCTGGTTTTTAGCCGCGTTAAATGTTGTAACTGGTTTGTTCAACTGCTTGCTAGAGTGCTTTGCGTTGTGTTTCATTTACGGTTCGGAAAATAGTGCGTGTAGAAAGCAACCCAGGCCAAAATTTCAGACTTGCCAGCAAAACGCGGGAGTCCAATTGTCCAGCACGGACAATTGCTGTGCTCGGAAGCGCCCCGGATCCAGGGCTGCTTTACTCGATGGTCGTAATAACTGAGAGTAAAAATGTTGGTCTGGATCTAGCGCGAGAAGCCGCCTCGTTCCGCGGGTTTTGCCGGCCGGGCGCGGGCCGTCTTCCCGCTTCGGTCAGCCGCGCGCTCCCTGCGCCCGCGTTGCCGTGCCGGCCGCGCGGACGAAGTCCCTGTGGTTGCCCTGTCCTGGCACAGCTGCTTTATCCCGTAGGTGGGCCAGCAGCCTGCAGAGCTGCGTTAGGAAACCCGCCCGGGCGAGCCGGCTGCGGCGTGCCCCCCGCCGCGGGGCCTCGGGGGCGGCAGGACCGCGCCGGACGCTGGGACAAGCCCCGAGCGAGCCAGCCGCGGGGCGAGCGCCTCGGGCAAGGCGGCCGGCTCCCGGGCAGGTGACGCCTGTAATACGTAGGATTCCCGGGAAAAAAGGTAAAAGGGAAACCTGGGCCGCCTGCCCCCGGGGCCGAGGCCAGCCCCACAGCTGCCTGGCTTAGGAAAACCCCTCCTCGTCATCTGGAAGTCCATCTCGTTTCCTTCTGCTTTAAAGTTCGCTCGTGGTAGCAAAAGCAGTAGCGACTTGACAAACTTGCAGCCGTAACAGTGCTAGGAAGAGTTTAAAGTCATCTGAAAACGTTTTCTTGAAAGGGATAATAAAGCACAAATAATTATCTTTCTGAAAGGAGTAAGAGGTTAAATATTCCTCCTTCCAAAAGCAGGGTTTTAGGAGTCCGTTGACGACTGCTTCAATCAGGTGGCCCCTGGTATTTCTGCTAACCATTTTTTTAATCTCCATTTTTTGAGATCTTGAAGGCAGCATGAGTTTGCACTTTAATTTCGTGAGCAAGTGTACCTCTAAATAACTCTGGAAATTGTATGGTGGCCTGTGCACTGGCGGGGACTGGAACAGCACTGGGGCACGTTGCCCAGCGAGGTGGTGGAGTCTCCTTCTCTGGAGATCTTCAAGGCCCGCCTGGACGCAACCCTGTCTACCATGCTGTAGGTGACCCTGCTTGAGCAGGGGGGTTGGACTAGATGATCTCCAGAGGGCCCTGCCAACCTCAACCCTTCTGCCATTCTGTGGGAATGTTGGACTCCAGCCGAGGTCCGTGAGCTGGAGCTCAGAGAGGTGACGAGGGCCCTGGAGCTCCCACGGGCGGTGGCTGTGCTCAACCCCGCTCATAAAACTGGTGAGATCCACGCTCAAGCTGGCTGCGGTTCCCCCAAAGCCCCTATCAGAGGAAATCGGGAGTCCGGGGAATCCCTCAGCAGGTTCCTTCCCAAAGCTGTTGGCGCCGCACGCTCATGCAAGGCCAATATTCATTTTAAATAAGAAGAATGCATTGAATATTAGAAAATAATCAGTATCGTATGTTTGCAAGCCTATTGAATATCTAAAAAATCACCGCTTCCCCCTTCCTGCTCAGGAAGGCACCGATCAGCCTGAGGACCCTGAGTTCCTCTCCCATTGGTTTCCTCACCCATGCGACCACGCAATCCGTCTGGAAATCCCTGGCCAGCGTCTACAGACGCCCGTGCTGGTGCTTACTGAGAGCAACATTGGCTCAGCATTTACAAGGTCAAAATTAGGAGGAAAAAAAAAAAAGAATTCCAAAAATAAGTGCTTAAAATAGGTCCCCAATTCCAGAGCCCAAATAAGTGGTTTGTTTTAGTTAGTTGACCACCAGCAACTTTCACTAAAATCAGTGACACCAGCTTGGATTTATAGTTCTCCTGACTATATGGTTTTATTTAAATGCCTAAATAAGGGCTTAGCTTAGGTTACCTACTTTATTTTTGCATCTTGATCCCAGGGAATTGCCCCAAAATGGCTATGCAATTATTTCTGGATATTTTATTAGTGAATGATGGCAGACCGGCTTGATGTCAGACCAGAATAATGACATTTTTATACAAGACTTTTTGTTGTCTTTCACGAAAAGAGATTCTTTGCAAGGAATTCTGGAAATGTTTTCAGCATTGCATATCCGAATTATTTATGAATTTCATTATACGCAATTAATTTGTGTGGTTTTCCTTCTAGTTGTTCCATTTGTTATGCAGGTCACTCAAGATTGGTCTCCATAAGGGTACCAAAGCAAGTATTTCCCCATTTTATACTGTTTCCCAATCCAGCGCTCTGTCAGTTGGTTACATGGGTTCCTCCTTCTTAAGCCCTCAAAAATTCTTCTTTTCAGAGGAAGGTAGCGGTGGATGGTGGGTGTCTTACAGAGAGGGTTATTCCGTTACTATTCACATCTTGGGTTGATTCATTAATGTGGCTGAGTAATTGAAACAGAAAAAAAAGGGCCATGGCAGATGTGGACTCATACCTGATAATTATTCAGAAGTGGATCTAGTTATGTGTGTGTGTGTGTGTGAAACCAATGTATACGTGATGTTAAACTGTGCGAAAGCCCAGGGGCTCGCATATGTTTCTACTGTCTTGCACCATAAAGTCATAGACCTTGAAGATGGAGAAGATCTTTTGGATCATTGGCTCTGTTCTCTTGCCTATGCAGGAATAGTCCTGGCAGCAAGGGGCCGATCCTGTACGAAGTGCGTAGCCAGAGGCCTTTGGGGGGTTTCAGTAGGGTGATTTCCAGGATTATTCCTCCTGCTAATCCGCAGTACCAACTCAAGTGTCCCAGCTCTTCTTTGCTTTCTATCAAGAACTCATCACCAAGACTTTGTGGGAGGTTATGCTATTTTCTTCTCCTTTTGCTTGATTATTTCTTCTTTAGTCTTTAATAGACTACTAATAATATTTATGCTTGTTCATAATAGAAATGTTCTGCGCTTCGCAAAGTTACCCAGCTTAAAAACAGTTTAATCAGGACCACTATTTAAAACAGCTAAGACCATAAGACTTCACAGAAACCAATTTTTGTGAACCACCTGTTCATATATAGCTGGTTTGATACATCAGATACGGACTTTAGAAGGGCTATATGAAAATGGAAAGACTACAATATTTAAAATTTAATAAAAAATAAAGTAAATCAAAGTAAAGTCTATAGTCAAACTCCTTAATTGTGATGCATTTGCTGAGTTTCCCTCTTCCATCGTCGGGCCTGCTCTGATGCCATATGGTCTACCATGGAACATTTAACTTGTCAGATATAATGGATTGTCCTGGAAGCAGATTTTTGCTTTGAGCGTTCGGCTCCTTTCTTGCATTTCACTCTCAGCTCCAGGCTGCAGGATGAAGGATTGTGGTGGAAATGCAAAGAAGAGACACACAGTTGATTCCCCTTAAGAGAGTGACCTATATGCCACAAAATTTTACCCACGTAAAGAGGCATTATCCCTGTCACTGACCCTAGCAGGCTGCATGTCAGAACCATTTAAATTTGTCTGGACTTAACAGATTGTGCAAATGTTTCAGAATCGAGTGCTTAGGAATAATAAAGGCTTGTCATTTCAACTTAGGCACTGGCAGTGCCGCTCGCCATGGCCGAGGGATGAGCAGTATTTATTGTGACCTACATGTAACCTAAGCTGCCGGGCTTGTAGACCTGGTAAATTAAGTTCATCTCCCAAGGCTACTGAAACTTAAAAAATATATTATGTGATAAGGAACCCAAATGCCCATTATTCTCCGTGCTGGAAAGCAGAGGTGAAGGTCGGAAGGGATCGCTCCTACGCATGGGCCGGCAGCAGTTAATTCCTGCAGGTATTTTGTGTCTTAAAAACGGAGCAAGTAAACGTTTTCCCGTTGTGCCTTCGAGCCTATTGCACACAGGGGTCCTGGCGGATCTGGGAGAGGGGACCTCCCTCAGCAGCGGGGGATGAAATGCTTCGTTATGGGTGGGCACGGCAGAGTTTTCCCTTGCACGAACTTCACCAAGGGATGTTTGAAAGGAACGTGACAAGCAAGTGACAGATTCATCCCTGGATCAATTCTTTTGTATTTCTTCTGACTTAAATAAAACAGAAAATAAGGAAATTTTAACTAAAAGCTAGAGGTAGTACTCCCCAGCTTTTTAAAAATATTCAAGAATTTAGGATAAAAATCTGGTTACACTAAGGATACTCAGTTTTATTATTAATATTAGTGCAGCACCTATAGCGTGTTTGTAGATCAGTCTGGATTTCGCAGTTCAGTTTAGCGTTCCTGTCGCATGGGGGTATCTACGGAGCGATGGGGGTTTGCACAGGGGTTGTTGCCTTTGCATTTAGGAGCGGAAGGTTCCAAGCAAAACGCTTCTTTAGCAGAGGTGAAAAATCCCACTTGCAAAGAGGTTTTTTTCTTTTTCTGTGTAGGAACCAGGGTGCTCAGATTTGTTTTCGGGACGGTGTTTGAGGTTGGTTTTGCCCTGACAGCGCTGGGGCGTGTGCGTATGGATGCTATGAGTTCGCCAATACTCTCAGCCCCCCAATTTTTTTTTTTTTTTTTTTTTTTTTTAGGAAATGTTAGTTCTCAAGTGTAAAACTCTTATTAGGGGATGCATGCCCTCTGCTGGATATTACAGATTGGAGACTACTGGGTATTTCATAACGTGCCACACTGTGTTTACCAGAACGTTCCTGCCGTTTCGCCGCACTCTTGGAAGCCCGGAGCTAATCCAAACGCTCCGATCCAAATTGTTCTTTAAAGGTCAAAATTATACCAACAAGTAGTGTTGTCTCAATGTCTCAATGCAGTGTGTCTCGGGTGCGCGCTCCTCCAAGCCCCAGCTTCGGAGGCTGGGTGCACGGTTGCTCGTTAGCCAACACGGTCGTTAATTTGAGAGTAGGGAACGAGGAGGTCCGCGGTGGCGGGTTTCTGTAAAACGTCCGTGGTTTCCTCCGAGGCTGTTGGTTGGGCTGGCCGCGGAGCCCGGCCGCGGAGGCCTGTTGCAGGGTGGTTGCAGCGGGAGCTTGGGCTCGGCGGGACGGGGCAGGGGCGAGGGGACCGTTTAGTTTAAATCTGGTGGAAAACGGTCTTCGACGTGCTCTCGTCACGCTGCTATTTCCACAGCTGCGAATACGGTTTTGTCGCAGCTCGGGGAGCCGGTCTGGGCACGGCACGCTGGCGGCACGGTTGCATTTCACCTGAAAAAGCCCATCTATAGGTACAGATTATATTTACATGCACACACATATGTATGGTGTGCGTGCGTGTGCAAGGAGGTAGTTTGGCCTTCAGGATACGCGGGAATTAACCTTGCCCGTTAAACATAAGCACTCGCCCAGCGAAGGGAGCCGGTGTGAAGGACTGCTTTAGCTCTGTTTCCTTGCTTTAAGTTGCTCAAGTTGGATCTGTAGCATCATTTTAGTATAGGTTTTAGGATTTAATTTCCTTTGCATTTTGATTGTGCTTTTTTTTTTTAAAAAAAAATCTCCCCTGTAATAGCACTTGCTGTGGCACCATAATGTCTCTTTAAGAACCGTTACTGTTTACTGCGCATCAGTGTAAGTGGAAAAATCCTCTCTCGTGTCAAAAAGATCTCCTTCCCCCGGCATTGTGCCTCATTTTGGGGTGCGATGGCATTAAAATTATTGGGATTAATACTGTCCCTTTAGCTTTATATCTGGCTCGTGGAGCCTGCCTTAGACCAGCTGCTGTGTCACTTCTACTATTTGGCGAATGTTACTGCATAAACTTTGCTCCAAAGCTGCAGGATTTTCCCCTGTTGTCTGTACGTCGCCTACCGCACGGAGCGTGGAGGAGCTCATTAACGCGCTGCTTCCATCAGCACCAGATAAGACTCATTGTAATGTAAAGCGCGCTGTGCAGAACCTCGTTGGTTGGAATAAGCGGGTTTTTGTACCGCCCGTCCTGTCCTGGTGAGCGCGTTCCTGTTCGAGATAGGCGCGTAGAGAGCCTGTGTCCAGCTGGCTTAGCTGAGCCGAGTAGCGCTCCGCTGGGTATGCAGGAGCTCTGCGAGGGAGCAGGGTGGCGTACCTCCTCCACATCGCCCGGTCGTTTCAGCAGGGTTTTGCCTAGAGTAATTTATAATTCTGTACGGATTTTAGCACGATTCCTATGCTAAAATTAGTTGGGTTTTTCAAATCTTTGATGCAGCCCCCCTGCCCAGTGTTGAGAGCCTGGACGGTCACCGCGAAGAGGTGCTGTGGAGAGCTGGTCAACGTGCAGGAGAGCCTGCGCCTGAGACCACAGGTGGTCTCCACACACCCAGTGAAGGCTGAAATGATCCCTGTCCTCCTCCCTTTGCAGTGCCCAGTCCTTCATTTCTTTGCATTTGGTGTGCAATCAAACCTCAGCAAGTGTAAAAAAAAAAATTAAATGCAAGAACTGTAGATTGTTGAAGTAAACTGCTTCGTGATCCTCACCGTGATGCAAATAAACCCTGCTACAGCTGACAACACCTAAATACCGGTGCATTATATAAAGATGAATGTGGAACTATAAAGTTTAGCCCATTCTTCAGTTGCTCAGAACTTTTTCCAAAATATGCTCTCAGCTTCGTGGGTCTCATGCCTGGTCTTACTTCAAAAGTGAATTTGCCCTTCGTTTGTTATTCTCTTCAGAGGAACCAATCAGTCTCCCTTCCGTAGGCACTTGAGACACAGGACACTGGAAAGAATGATAAAAAATAATTTTTAAAAATGTTAGAAATGCAGTAATAAAATAAGAAATAAATTTAAGCCAAATTGCAGCCCTGAACAGATCCAAATTCTGAGCCATTCAAATTCCAGTGCCTGATGCAATTACTTTTTTTTTGTTTGTTTTTTTAAGCATCTTTCCCTTCTTTCAGTCTAACCAAGAACTAAACCCAAAATGTAGGGCACTGGAAACCTGAATTAGAATATTCCGGTTGAACTCATCTCTAAAAAAATGTCAAACATGATATCAATGCAAACATTGAATTCAAATCATTTATAGAAATAGCTCCACTTCCTTTTTCTCTGCAGATGGAGAGGGTTGCCTCATGCCTTCTCATTCTGCCTACCAGAATAGAGGCGAGGTGCCCTGTCTCCCAGGGCAGGGGGAAATAGAGAGGGAATCAGATGGCTCGCATTTGTGCTCTGGAAGTTGCTTAAATTTTCTACTTAATTTGATTAATTTTTCAAAGTACACCGTGGAGAGGCGAGTGGCTTCTTCGCTGATTGATTGGCAATCCTATGCTGCTTTATTTTTTGCAGTTGAACAAAAATGCAAGCAAAATATTTATGAAGCAATCATTTCGGTTTGATGAAGATAATCAGTATTTTCTTTCCCGAGGTGTGTGGGGAGCGTAGCCCGCAGGCTCGGCGTGCGTGTCGGCGAGCAGGAGCTGCCTGCCATTCGCTCTTTGTCTCTCCTCGGAGCGGCACGCAGCGTGCCCGCGGACGGAGTGCACGCGCGCCCGCGCACGCCCGTGGGCCCGCGTGCTCGCACACGCGCCGAGTGGTCGCTGCAGGCGATCGTGAGGATGCTTTTGCTGCATTACCTTGAGGAAAAGCGTGTGCTTGAAAGTTATCAGCCAGCCTTTGTAGGTCAACTTCCCCTGCGCCGCTTTGCTGCGCCTGTCACGTCGTCGAGCCGCAGCAGGGTGTGTATTTTGCTGCGCGTGCAGAGCGCTAGAAACAAACGGCACATTTTAACATTTGGTCCTCTAGGTAGAAAAATTGATCAGACGTCTGACGAGATTTGTTATTCGTCTGCATTTCAAGCTTGCTTTTTTTTTTTCCTTCCCCCTTTTCTGCCCCGCTTACAACAAATACTACTAACGGGTACTTTTAGGGTTTAAAATACGGCCAGCAGTACTCGGTGCAGTAAAAGACTCGAACGATTAATGCTACCCTTATGCCTCTTTTGAGTAGTTTTAGCCATGGGGCTTGGCACCGCCACCGTTGTCTTTGTGCCAAAAAATATCCGCAGCGGCTGCCGCATTCTAGTACTGGAGGGTTGTCTGGAAAAATCCGCAGTGAGCGCGCCGCCCGGCTCCGCTCCGCGCCGGGCGCCGCGGCGGCACAGCGTGCGGCCGGCGTGCACCTTCCCCGGCAGCTTTTGTACTTGGGAGCACAAACAGTTACTCGGGGAGCCCACTCTTGCATATTATCAGCACTCTTGCAAATTTTATTATCTGAGACGAATGTGCCAGTGAATTTTAAGCAGAAAATCGGCATCAAGGCTGTAGCTAATTTTAAATGGACAGTTTATACAAAAGATTTTTTTCTTTTTTTCCCCCGAGAAAATGAAGTGTCGT
Source organism: Rhea pennata (assembly GCF_028389875.1). NCBI lineage: Eukaryota > Metazoa > Chordata > Aves > Rheiformes > Rheidae > Rhea > Rhea pennata. Next base: position 80,982,487 of record NC_084702.1, on the reverse strand, counting down.
TACAAAAAGTATGATAATTTCATAATTGCAGGGGATAGAGAAAAATCTATGTGTGTATATGTTTTTAACGGATTCTTGACTTTTTCCTGATTTTTTTTTGTTGTTGTTGTTACCCATTCTCAATAGAGCAGGCGGATTTCTAGCTGTGGAGGGGAACAACAGCAGCGGCAACCACAAGCGTGATAAAGTTCGGGGCTCCACGCGCGCGGCGCGAGGTTCGCTCAGGAGCTCCGGAGCTCGCTGCTCTGCTCGCTGCTCCGCGTGGATGCTGTAGATGCAATCCTTACCAGGAGCACAATCCTAAAAAAGAAAAGAAAAAAGACAAAAAAAAAGAGCGAGAGGGAGAAGTCAAGCTCCTGCCGGCTGCTGTGCCGCTTTGGTACCTCGCAGACTTGGACGGAGTCCTGGACGAGTGCCCATTGATGTCATGGAAACACTCAAATTACGGAGAATGATTCATGTCTGTGCTGCTGCCTGATCCTCCCCCACACAAATAGAAGTCGCTTTTAACCCTGACAACTTGTAATTTGCAGCGGGTTTATTTTGGTATCTGGATAAATATTTTTTAGCGACCGAACCGGAGCCGGGCGCCGTGGCGGGGGCCGCGGGGGCTGCAGCCCGGCTGCGCGGGGCGCTCCGCGGCGGGCGGTGCCGGCGGGTGCTGGGCTCCGGCCCCCGGCCGCAGCGGGGCTTTTCTGCGCGATTTCTGCGTGCGCGTAGATCAGCGTGCGAAGGCGTCCGGCCCTCGCTGGCGCCCACGTACGGCGCTTCGCACGTGCAGACAGCGCCGTGGGAGCGTGCTGGACGCCACGTGAAACGCTCGGAGGAGACGCGTGCGCGCGTCTTTCAGCGTCGGTTTTAATGAATTTATTTATTTCTGTTAACAGGTAAAACAGAAAGGGGTTCATACTCGTCATATGGAAGAGACTCGAATTTACAGGGTTGCCACCAGGTAAGTGAAAATCTCCTTTGCAGAGAGCTTGTGATAATCAGGCTGCTAAACGAGGTTCGTGCCTTGAGCTTGCTCGCCCTCGAGATGGGCTCCGTCACGCGCAGGAGCGTTTGCAAACGCGCCCGTCTCGGAAATAGCCGGTATTTGCAAATGTTTGCCTTAAAACTTCTGCCCGCGGCGTCCTCGCCCCGGCGCGCGGCTGGCTGCCGGGTCACCTCCCGGCGCCCTGCTGAAGGCTGCTGCGAGCCCCCAGGTTTGCGTGGCTACTGCAATAAACTATAGTTTGCATAGGATCTGTACGATGTTGTGTGAAAACAAGGTTGTATTGAGGGATAAAAATGTCTGTGAAAATATGATTTGTTGTCCCTTTTTGTTTCTGAATTGTTTTTGGCTGGAAGTCAAGGCCAGCAGGCTAACAGCAAAGCCATCTCAAGGGAAGCATGCGTGAGCTAGGAAAATAAGAGTAGTTTAATTAAATAATAAAATGCCAGTGTAATACAAAGGTGTAGCATGTGTGCGTGTGTGCCTCTCTGCACTTTGCATTTGCATACTTTTAACTCTCCAGAGAAAATCTGAGTCTAAAAATACTATCAGTAGCCTGTGCTTGGTTTCAAGACAGTTGATTTTCTTAAAAGACACTTTCTTTTCAATTTCAGTAGCAGTATTAATCGCATGTTTAAATTCATTTTGTTTTTTTGAAGAGTGTGAGGCTTCCTTTCCTTTCTGTAAGTGCAGCGGCTTCTTACTTTGGAAAACTATCGAGAAACCTTCCTATTAGTCGAGGCTTTATACTGTGTAAATCTGCCAAGAAAAAGGAAAAAGCAAAATGCATGCAAATTCCCTGCAGGACAGAGAAACACTTGATCCTTTCATCACTATTGTATGTCCCCATTCTTTAATAATATGGGGAAACAGCTTATTTGGGGCCATTTCAGCTGAAACACCTCCTCAGGCCCAGGTTCCCTCTGCCGCCTCGGAGGCCCCTTGGCTTGCGAGTCTTCGTGCAGCTTGCCGGGGTTTGGGAAGTTTCACGTGCAGAGTTGTGTATGCCGGGCTGGGGTTGGAGAGGGCTGCGAGGGAATCCTGTTCTGCCTGGTTTAACGCAAAACTCTGCGTTTTTAATTCTACGTGGAACAGACTGAGAGGACATGGCGATTCCTACTGGTGGAAGTTCACAAACCAAGCCGTGAAAGCAATCTTACTGATGCATTTAACTCCACATACATCACTATTTATTGAGACAGTAAGCGACTTACTGGTTCTGACTAAATTGCAATAACCAGAGCAGGTGAATACCAAAGATCACACATGTAACTCTGTCTTTACCTGATTCAAAACAACTGCAGTAATTCTTGGTTCCTTTTAGCAACCGGTTCTAGCTAGCCCTTCTTGCTGTAAAATCCCTGCGTGCCTTTGCTTCCTGTTGCTGAGAGCCGGCTCATTTTCCTCATCGCGAGGATGACTCATTTTCCCTATCCTTGCACAGCGTTTTGGGAATTTGTGCCCCACACGTAGTCTCACCAGCCCACAGGTGAGACCCTCCTCTGCAGCCCGGGCACCTGCGCTTCCCCGTGTGCTTCTGGGCTGGGTCTCGTCTCGAAGCGTATCTTCTCTTGGTTGCATTTTGCTTTTAGTTTTGCTTTCAGTCTTACTGTATTTGAATATCCTTGTGTTACTGAAAGGAAGTTAGAAAATGTTTCAGAGTTCAAAATGCCACTACAGCTTCATAGGTTGTCTGAGCTGTCCATTTTGCATGAAGTCCTGGTAGCTAGTGAGAGGACTCATACTGCAGTCTGCACGGATCCGTGCATGCACAGGGGTTTTATGGATGTCTGCTGGTCACAGGTGTGGATTTTCTTTGATTTGGGGGAAAAAGATAAACTTAGAAATTAGAGGCAGAGGTGCACCTCGAAGTTTGAGGGGACGATTTACCAGAAACAGATCATATTTTTTAGCATCAGTCAGCTTCGGGCCCCAAAAGCAGGCCTGCATTTCGCACTGATTCCCTACAGTAGCAGCAAGGGAGCTAGAATCAGTCTCAAAGAAGCATCCTGAACCCGACAAACCCAATATCGAAGGAGCCGGGGCTCCCGGCGGGCTGCAGCCCTCGGACGCAGCGGACCGCGCTGCCCGCCGGCGCTGGGGACGCGACGGGGTGAAACTCCCCGAGGGGAACTGCCGGCTCATTGCCGCGCGCGGGACGGTTGCCTGGAGAAACCGGCAGCCCAGGTTCCTCTTTTTTTGTTCAAAAAAGCACCAACTGCGTGAAGTCGATGTCCGTGGCCGTTGCTGGTGGCTGGATTTCTCTTCGGGTGCAGGACACCGGAAAGGTCGAAACCTTGAAGTGCCGATAAGCCCCGGCCTTTCGGGAAGCTGTCGCGCGCTCCGCGGAGGAGAGCGCGGGGCCGGCGAAGCAGGGGACTGCGGAGCAGCCGCGACGCCTCCAGCGGAGCAGGGGCTGCCAGGACCCCGGCGCAGACCCACCGTTTCTGCAGCCCGGTGATCCAGGGGCTGAGGCTGCCGTGCGAGAGTTGAGGCATTTGCTCTTCCCCGGGCTGGCGCTGAAGGATCAGGTCGTACCCCTCGAAGGACGAATCCCGGAGCTTCCGCAGGCGCTAGCTGCTGTGGACATGGACTTGCTCTCTGTGTAGGTTGTTTAATTGAACCTCCGTGACCGTGCTCCATGGTTGTGCAGAGCCAGGGACGATTTGATGGAGAGAACTTATTACCCTGTCTATTCACTCTTCATCTACTCAGTCTTCTTTTCTGTGTGTTTTCATTCATGAAAATTTGAGCAATATTAGGAAAATGTTAACAAAAAGTACAAATAATGATAGTCTGATCCATGGAATTGGGTCTCTCTTCCTGCCATATGCATGCAGGTTCTTGAAATGTGATGGAAGAGTAGATAAAATAGATGACCAGTGCTCAGGCAGGAAGGAGAAGAAATATTTCTAAAATAAGAATCTCTTGAATTCCTGCAAGGTACGGAAGGAATAATGCTTAACGCTGAGGTTGGGCCATCTGTTGTCTGTTCTCCAGGCTGCAGAGCTATCAGGATCCACCAAATTACTAACAAGTATGAACCTTCAGGCTTAAAATAAAATGAAGAGCTACAAGTCTATTGCAAGATTTCTGGGGTGTGTTTCCATATGTATTAAGAAAGATTAGCTTATCTAAAGAAGATACTAAAGTGAAAAACTTAGTGAATTCCAAAGAAAATGTTGGCGGTAATATTACTGATAGTTCAGAAGACCCTAAAGCGTGTGGTTGTCAGAGGTGCTGGAGTAGCGGAGTAGTTGTGCCTGTTTCCTAAACCCAGGAGGAGAGTGCAGGTTTTGTTGATTTCTGAAAGGTAAATTGCTACCTCCAGATGTGATGCATTGCTCTCTGTAGATGAGTTCCTGGAACAATTAAGGAAAACTAAATACCTAACGATATTGAACTTGCTACCTATTAATCTTCTGGTAGGAAAAAACCCAACAACCTCTCTTCACAGAGGTAGCAGCAGCGGTCTGAGGTTTCCATTCCTGTATTTTATTCACACCAGTGAGAGAGGAGGTCAGAGGCACAGCAACCGACTTACTTCAAGGTGATTTTTATTTCAGAGCCGAGGGCCCAATTCTGCTCTCACTGCAAACCGTAGCAAATACAACACTGATTGCAATGGGGGTGGAAGAAAGCTCATCTTGGGACCTATTTAATTCCATTAGAGACAAGTCGTCTAAGAAACATGTACTGAAGTTGTTGTCTAGACACTTTTGAAACACTGGCTTCATTGAAGTTAATGACAAAAATCTCATTTCATTCAGTAGAGTCAGAGTTTGCATGTTGTCTTAATTCTGTGCTACTTACCATTTTCCCAAAGATCCATCTTTAAAAAAAAACTATGATGATTTGGGGGGAATCAGTAAGGTGGTAGGATTGCAAAAAAAAAGTTTGCCTATTTTATTTCTCCAAACGTTTTTCTGGTTTCCTGTATTATTCTGTATTATTGGTTTGGCCCTGAGATTGTAAATAAGAGCCTGCACTTCCTGATGAAGAGCAATACATCTGTTTCTTTATTCAAAGAGCCTAATGTAAATCAGCACTTTATAGTACAGTTTAAACTGGTAAAGCCAAAAAGCCTTATAAGAAAGAAAGAAAAGAGCTTTGCTGCCTCAGCAGTCGGGAAGCACGGATCGGTGCAAGGGTGCGCGGGGACTCGCGGCGGGAACCGCGGAACGGCTCCCGAGGGGATGCAGGCACATTGTTCAGGCTGGGGGATAAACTTGTGTAAATCACAATGCTTTGGTTTCCCAAATGACAGATAAAAATGAGGGGTTGTGTTAATTCTACTGTGTTTATAAAACATTGATATTCCTTGGTGCAAGAGGATCTGGGTATACAAAATACTATTATTAGACTAATAGTAACGTGTGCTGCTTAGAGTACCATGGATCCACTAATCAGCTAATAGTCGATAGGACCAACTTTGAATAATCCAGAGCTATTGCGCTTTTCTGAGCAATAGTTAATTCAAGAAAGCAGTGAATAAAGAGAACTGTAAAATGAGCTTGACGGCCAGAAAACACTCCCCAGATTTCCAAGGCAACACAAAATTAGGCAGTTCTTTTAAAATTTGGACTGGGCCTTTCTGGCAAATGCATAGTAACTGATATTTAGTTTTCAAGGTGTTTTAACTTAAAATAAAATCCAGAAATCCTAAGGTGACTTGTTTTTGCTACTAACACTTTTGGAAAGGGAGTCTAAATGTTGTCTTTGGATGTACTACTCGATGCTCAAGAAATGCTCTCCGAAGCCAGCTGGAACCATCCCACTTTTAAAAGCTGAAGCTGGAATGAAGTGTTAAGGTGAAAGTTAGTGCAGTTATACATGCTCAGCCGGTTTTTCTGGGGGGGAGTTGTTCTGCTTCTGTAATGTAATAGATTGATCCAGAATGAGAACATATGAGAACATACCTGCTAGCCTTACCCTTGATTCAAGATACTGTGGTAAAGGCTGATCAGCAGAATGACTTTTTTCTGACCGCCTTTACCCTGGGCTTTTCATCCCTAGCGCTTTGTGTTCTTGCGCTCTCCTCTCTCACCCCAAAGTCTCAAACCCCATTCCTCCAGCTGGTTTCCGAGAGCATATGGTTAAGGGTAGAGCAGGCTATGAGGTCAAGCGAGTATGCCAATTCTGGGTAAGGTTTCTAGAAACTCAGAAGTTCACATAGACCCCACCGGAGTTAAAGCTGCTGGTAGCTGGTCATGTTCTTCTGCATGTTTTTCGGTTGGCTCTGGCTCCAAGTGTTCATTGGACATTACAGTCCTCCCTGGCTCTTTCGTGACGTCCCTTCTCCTGCACGATCTTGGCTCCTCTCTGCTCTTTTGCATTCCGCCTTTTCTTGCTCCTGTGCTCCTCTGCTGTGGGGCAACACGGGCAGGAAGGTAGGAAACTACGCGGGGGTAGCCTGAAGGGTGGAGACCTGGGGAGGCGGAGAGGAGGCTTTGGCGCTCGATGGGGCTTCCTCGGAAGGTTTTCTTATTAGATACACATGGCCTTTTGTGCTCGATGCTATAGCTAACACGGAGGGGTAAGTCTTTGGCTTTGCTCCCTCTGAGCAGGTGGCAGCATGGTAGACACACTTTCCACTTCACTTGGAAATGCCCCCTTTGCCATCTCTTTTCCATTCCCCTAAGTTGCAATAGGATTTTTTGAACCTTTCCCATCAAGGAATAGGAGGGCCTTGGATTTTAATTTTTGAATGTTTGTGGCTCGTTGAGTGTAACGGAGGGAATGTGTGATACAACTTTTGTAGAGAAGTAATAGAAATATTACTGGAAAACTTTAAAATGAGTATAATGGACATGAAAGGATACGCAGTTTCCGTGGCAAGTGCACATAAATTAATTTAGCCCAGCTGCCTGTGCCTCCTGTCTGTGTGTCCAGTAAGTGTGTAAATCCTTGCATAACAGTGTTCTCCTGCTGAGCAGGGAATGGACAGAAATAGCTGCTGCCCATTTTCTATTTTCTTCCAGAAGTGCTGGGACTTCCTTTTTCTGCTGTGAATTATTGAGTTGTTGCAACATCTCTAATTATATGAAGAGGAGTCCAGCAAAGACAGAAGGGGAAAAAAAAGCGGGAGGGATTATCTTTTTATCTGATACGTACTTTTAAAAGGTCTTTCCTCAGTGCTTCATTCAGCATGAGATTGAGACTAATGCATGTGCTAAAATCGGCTTCTGTTTTAAGCCACTCAAGAGTAACTATTGCAAAGATACTTCTGCCGGCGTCGCACGGGGGCTTCCCACGTTGCAAAGACCTCACAGATGACTGCACAAGTGCTGTCCCAGGCATTCACATGCTCTTGGTTTCCTTTAACTTGACCATCAAGACTTTTTCCAATAGCTTGTAAAGCACTTTGGGGTTTTGTTTTCTTTCTTTCTCTTTTTTCTTAATGCCCTGAGCGCATTTTTGTAGTAAGTAACAGGAGCGATAGCGTTCTGGCTTCAGGTGCCAGCAAAGGTGCCGTGGGTGCCTGCGTTCAGAGCTGCTGTGTTCAGAACCGCTCCTGATTTATACTTTGTTCCTGAGCGTCAGGGCAAAGAATCTTTCCGTTGTATTGGTATTGTATACAGTAAGTTATTAAATTTCATCTCTGTAATACACCTGCAGTAAAATAACAAAACATTACTGCACTTAAGGAACATGTGTGTGTGTTACAGTGTTCCACCCCTCCCTTCCAAACAGCTGCTTGCGGATTTCAAGATGCATTGGATATATTCCCCAGAGCCCACCTCTAATAATCGAGACACATCTGCCATTGCAGTGTTATAGGCATATGTAGTTTTATTGAAAACTATACCTGTATATAAAAAAATTAAATAACTCCTACCTCGATTAAATTGGCAAGCTACCTTTTCTGAAGATCATATTGTAGACCTCTTGAGACACAGGGAGTTCATTTTATTCTTCTATTACGAATCACTTAGTATTTTTTTGCTTAGTCAAAGTAACTAGATTTCCTCACGTTGTGATGGCCAGATTCCTTCACCTATAATAATTTCTTCTTCATGCACTCTCCCTCGAAAAACGCACAAAAACTGTACTGAGATGACAAAAGATACCTAATGTACCGAGGAATTTAGGCTCCTACAAAGTCTATTGCTAATCCACTTTTTTGTGCATAGAGGCAAAGCGTCAGTGCCCTTAACACAAGCTACAGAGCTTTGTTTATTTGTTTTTAAATATTTGAACACGCTGACTTCTTGACTGGGCATTATGTACTTACGGGCACAGCTGTGTGTGGATGTGATATGCTCCATAAGAAAAAAGCTGCAAAAATAAAATTACGCCGTATTACAAGTATAGCCTTGGGCTAAGCTAAATTCAAAGAGAAAAAAAAGAAATAGCTCCTTGCTGCTGGAGTCGGGGGCTGTTACGGCTGCGCTAACCACTTGTGTAGGCATCAGCGGGCATCTGGGGGCAGGAAGGGACGGGAAGGGAAGGGAAACCTCGGTCCGGTTTCCCTGGCCACGCATCCCTGCCCCAAGGGGAGCGAGTAAACCGACCAGCGAGACCAGCAGGAACCTCCCGGCGGCGGAGGTGGGCGGCCGAGCCCCGCTCGCGCCGGCGGGGCGGGGAGGCAGCGCGTCTCCTGGTGGCTTCCGCGGCGCTGTCCTGGCTTCCGCGCGCGCATCTCGCGTCGGGCGGTGGGATCGTCACTTCTGCTCCAGGAGTTCCTTCCAGCGCCCATAAACTATCCTGCCGTGATCATGGCTACATTGCGGACTAATGTTTTTGATGTTACAGCACTAAAGTAATGACATAAGAGATAAAATTTCCATGTTAATCGAACGCATTAGAAGAACAGACTTAGGTTGGGATGTCTGATGGCTCATTTAGCCGAACTCCTCATGCGTCCAGAAGGACACGGTTTCATTGTCCATATCGTAATTGAAGAAAAGCTAAAACCCAGCCCTGCAGTTCAGCGGTGAGCGGCGGTGCTCTTCCCCAGCCCCCTGGCCGCTCTGCTGGCCGGGAGCGTGCCGGGGCGCCCTTCGGGAGCCCACAGCCCGGCAGCAGCATCGCCCGGCTGCGCGCGGTGCTCGAGCGCCGGTCGGGGCTGGCTTTGCCTCCGCCGCCGCGGCGCTCCGGCCGGCCGCCGCGTTTGGTGCAAGACCCCAGCAGAAGGGGAGGCTGCCCGGAGAAGGAGGAGGAGCGCGGACAGCGCTCCGGACTCGGCGTGGCCGCGGGCGCCCGGGGGTGATCGCGGGCGACGCCGCCCTCGGCGTAGCTGCGGTGGGGCGCTGGGCAGGCTGCCACCGCTTCGGGGCAGCTCTTAGCTCTGCCGACCCCTGCAAAGCGAAGAGATGGGCCGCTGCGGCAACGGTGGGAACCGTTTTCGTTGCGTGCTTGTCTTGGTGCGGACGGAGGCTCTCGCGAACCATTCGTCGCTTCCCGTGAAGCCAGACACCTTCTGCTCCTCCTCGTGCTCCTGTCCTCGCGGTGAGCTGCCTTGTTTCTCTCCCTGTCCCCGTTAGTTACCACGCTCGCCCTGCGTAAACCCCCAGACCGGCGTGCCGGGCGCTGCAGCTCTCCGGCTCAGCCAGTTGCAGCCAAGCGCTGAAGGAAGGTGCCGCTCTCGGCACTGAGGCAAACTCCGCCGCTGCGGCGGTTGTGCGGGCCGGCGCTTGGTCTCGCTGAAGGTGCTGAGGCTTCAGAGCCTTAGTCACTGAGCAGCTGGGGCTGGCAGGGAGCCCTGGAGACCCCCTGGTCCAAGCCCTGCTCCAGCAGGGTCACCTCCAGCAGGCTGCCCAGGACTGACCTGGTCCACCGGTGAAGATCTGCAAGGATAGAGATGCCACCACCTATCTGGGCAACCTGTCCCAACGTTCAACCACCCTCTCAGCACACGAGTGTCTCCTTGTGCTCGGCCTGGGTCTCCTGCGTTTCGGTTTGTGCCCATTTCCTCGGGAACGGGTCAGTTAATGGAGGGTTTTGGATTCTTGAGTTGCAGAATGTTAAATAAAGCTCTTTGCTGTGGAGGCACCTGCCCTGGCTGCGGCTCTTGGGCGCCCGGGCCGCGGCTGCAGCTTCTCCCCCGCAGGACCAGTTCGGTTTGTCACTGCCGCGTTCCCTCTGGGGGGACATGCGTGTTCCTCGGCGTTTCGGGCACCTCCTGCTGCGGGTGAAATTCAGTCAGGATCTTCGCTTTCCAAGAGAGCCGTTGATTCTTTTCTGCAAGTCACAAAATTTCTCTCTGGCTTTGCAAACTTCTTTCCAGTATTTCTTGCTGCAGTTTAAACAGTCTGAAAGTTGTCTGAGTCTCAAAATCTAGCACTTCTCTTTAGCTTTCACTTTGCATAGGCTAATAATTATATTTTAAGTCATTCAAATACATAATTAAATAGTTCAGTACATGAATGCACTGCGAAATCAGTGTTTTCACTAACAAATGACATACATTTAGACAGCAAATAATTGCGAGTCCTGCACAGCCGTTAGAATTTTTTTGCCTGTATTACTGCATACTCTTCGGGAAGGTCCAAAGAAGCACAGATCCGTGATGTGTGTATTTTGGAGAGTTTTCATACTCCCGTGAACCACCATATTTTCCCAGAAAGCTCTCTGACTTCCTTCTCGTTAATAGCTGGAGAAGAAGAGAAGCGTGTTTGGTTTCCATCGCAAGGACCACCTTCCGGCGCCAGCACGGACCCTCCGGCGCCGCTGCCGGCGCTGTGCGATCTGTTCCTTGCTTTTTTGGCTGGGGAAAGGAGCAATTACTTTTGACAAGTAGGGATTTCAGGGAGCGCATGAGAATATGAATCTTACCATCTATTTACGTATGGAATAATTAAAAACAATGACTAAGTTCTGCTATCATCCTTCCTAAAAAAAGAAAACCCTCAGCTACCTCAGACACACCAGCAGCACCAGATGCCTCTGTAGCTGCCATGGAGCAGCCCTTGCTTCTTTCTCTAATTCTTCCCCTTCTCACAACGGGAGATGATTTTTCAGCTCGTTTTAATTCAGTATAAGAATATTCTTGTAGGGCAGCAAAGCGCACTGCACCCCGTGTGCATCCGGGCTTGGGCTGCTGGATCCCACCCGTGTCGCACGCAGGTGCATCCCTGCTCCTCCGGCGGGTCTTCTCCGCCTTCGTAGCTGCCCCCCGGACGGGAGCTCCACCGCTGCGCCGGCGGCTGCCGGCCCCCGAGCCAGAGGCGCCTCCCGCCCCGTCCTTCTCGCTTCCCCTTTCCTGTTTTGCTTGGTTTTCGTCGTTCCCCTTCCGTAGCTTTCCCCCCGCAAGCTCCTCGCGCTTCGCTCGTGCCGCTCCGCAAGTGAGAAATAGCGATAAATAACGCGCGAGGCAGGTATTTCTCGACGCCTCTGCAGCAGACGAGGCGCCCGAGTCGCGCCGCGGCGCGGGTAGCAGCAGCGGCGACGTTCATATTTTTATTTCCTTTTGAAGTTAATGACAGAATATGGCCATCTGTCTTCATGTTTACAGGCCCTTCGATTTTTTTTAACTATTTGCTTTCTTTGAAAATGGATCTTGCTCAACTGTCAAGATTTTTTGTTAATAGTAAGGAGAAGATAGGCCGTGCTATAGTTCAGGCAGGATTATGGATATTTTCTGCATCCTAGTCTTTCAAAATTGTCTGAGGAAAAATGCATATAAAGTCTAATAAAACGGCCTCTATCACTGAAATACAGTACACTTGGGTATTTGCCTGTCTCTTTTCTTACATGCCACTATAGTATGAGGCTGCCTTTACAGTACCCATGCTGGATAGCAGGATACTGTGTCTAAAAATAAAATTTGGGGTTTTTTGGAGGAAGAGATTTTTTTACTTAATGTAATGCAAAAAAAAAAAAAAAAAAGAAAAAGGCAATTAACCCAGTTAACCATTGAGCATGTTATAGGAATGTACGGGGCAGCTAAGCAAGAAGCTGCCCGTTGCTGTGTGGCATCACTCCGCCGTGTCTGTCCCATGCCAGGAGAAGAGTGATGGAGAGTGCCAGTGTGAACTTCAGCGTGTCTCTTGTGAACAGGATACAAAATAAGTTGTTTCCGCAGTTTGCAAGCCCCGCTTGCTTTCTTGCTCCTGAAAATTAAGGTTTTAAGGGCCTCGCACTAAGGAATCCTGAGGCCGTCCTGCGTCCTGCAGCAGGTCCCTGCGTGTTGTCCTGCAGCTGCTGGGAGCAGATGTGCTGCCTTTTCTTCTGCGGGTGCTTCGGCCACGGCTGTCCAGGGCGCCCCGCCGAGCTCGGAGCCTGGCTCGAGCTCGGAGCCTGGCTCGTCGCTGCCCTTTCTGCCGGCCCCGGGCGTGGGAAGCGGCGGCGTGGTACCGTCCCGCGAGTCCTTGCTGTTCCCTTTCCACACACGCGTTTCCAGGTCAGATCAGGAGTCGGGTGGTCACGTGTGGAAGTCCTTACTCCCCGAAGACCTGCCGGGTCCTCGCCGGGCACGTGCAGGCTTCCTGCCCGCTCGTCTGCAGCGCGGGCCGGCCGCTCGCCGCCCTCTCCCCTGCGTCAGCACAAAAAGCTGCTTTTATGCTTCCCCCCCGCCCCCGCTTTCAGATTTCTCATAGCAGCTGAATTTGCCTGTTTTGCTGCTGTTGTAGGGCGCCTCCAATTTTTTGTCCTGTCTTGAGCTCAAGGTGACTTCAGCTTTTTCAGATTTACCTTGAAATGAATATGGCTTTGCAGCTTGTTCAGCCTCAGATGTGCACCAGGATAAAGCAGACAGTGGCTACAACCTCAGTTTCCATTGAAAAGCGTGTATTTTAACTCTACGGAAAAAAAAAAAAAGATTGCAAATAGCTGAGGAAAATTGAAATAAAGGAAAAAGAAAGCTGCAACATTTCAAATCTCCTGTTAGCATCATCGGTGTGTTTTGTATGTACTTGAATATCATAGTTCTGGAAAAAATAAACGTGGCCCAATAACCCTGCAAACAGAAGCCTCCCGTAACCGAAACACTATTTGATACAAGAGCTGCTTAAGCTGAAGTCTTTAATCGTCCTTTCCCACGAAATGCCAGCATGTCGCGCGCGGTCTGTCACCCTGCCACGTAGGTACGTACCCGGGGAAGAAACTCCTTACTCACAGGCCTCCTGTCCGATATCCTACATTATTTAAGGATTATTTAAGATTATTTAAGGATATTCAAATTGCTTTTAGTCGGTGGACTCCTGCCTCTGCATTAAAAGGGGGAAAGCATCTTTTATCTTTCAGCCTGATGAACAGTAATAAGTTAGGAAAAACATCCTCGGAGACACTTAAAGCATGTAGCAGGGGACTGGTTAGTTTTTTGGGCAGGAAGTTTCTTTGGTCTCTTAGATGTTTGTATGGTGCCTCTTCCTTGGTTACCAGAATTACTGACACAATTTCGGGAAAGCCCTGTTTCCCGTGCATTTGAACTTCTGTAAGCCTTTTCTGTGTTCTCATATCCAAAGGGAAAACAATAATTATATCATTAAAAATGGGAATTCAGCCACAAAACACCTTTTCAAGACTGAGGCGTGTCAGGGTAGTTTAGCCTGTCTGAGACAACCTGAGCCAGGATTTCTGCTGTAAGCTGCTTGTAGTCGAACGTGTACACAGGGACGAGTAATGATAACTGACTTGTTAGGTTAGCAGGCATTTTTTTTTTTTTTGGGGGGGGGGTAATAATTTGCCAGAATGAAGCATTTTAAGGCGCGTGGTGGTAGCACATCCCTACCGAATCGCGTTGAGGTGCTTACTCCAGCTGAAAAAAAAGCAGAGACCAACGAAGAAATGCTTGCCGTGAGGCTCCGGAATTTTTCTCAGGGAGAAAAACAGTGCAAAACGGTCTTCCTCCGCGCGGCATCCGTTTCTGAGCTCCGTCATTAGTCCTCCCTGCCTCTTCTCCATCTCCCCCCCCAAGAAGTGGCCGCGGTGCTGATGCAGAGCAGATGGCACCGGCGTGGCGGCGGCTGAGGCAGTGGGCGCCTGCAGCTGCTCCGAGCGTCGGGGTGCGCGGAGGTACCGGCCGCGCGGTGCCTTTTCCTGATTATTACTCACCCGCCGAAATTCCTCCCGTTCCTGGGATGGGAGCCGTTTCCAAAGCGGTGGGACGCTGCGGTGGGACGCCGGACGCGGGGCGGGTCCTTGCAGCCGGCGGGAGCGCGGATCTGCTTCGGCGCTTGCTCGGCGCTGGCGTTGCTGCTGAAGTGCGGGGAGCATCGCTGCTGCGCGCGGCGCAGGGTGGGCGGCCCGGCGCCCCGGGTGTCCGCTCCGCGGCCGGGGGAGAGGCTCCCCGGGGCGGCAGCGCCTCGGACGCGCGGGAAGGGTTTGTACGTGCCTGTGTGCCTTGTCTGTACCCCTGCGTACAGTTTGCACGTTAAATACAAGCATACAGTTAATGCCGTTTTTCGCTAATCTTTGCAGCCCTGAAATCATTAGTATTTCCATTTGAGTTGTAGTAAAGGAGGTATTTCCAACACAAGCATCAAGCACAAACTCGTAAAGTGAGCAAACTCTATTTTATAAAACGCGCACGTTAGTGGAAGAGGAAGTTCCTTCTTTCCATTGAAATGTTTATGCCTCATGCTGGTTCAGTCGAGTCTCTTTTTATCCATCTTTTCTCAAATAGTATCAATTAAAATGTTCTCATGATACTAAGAGCTGGAGCTTTAGAAGAACACCAAATATTGCAGAATTGATGGTGGAATCATTCACTGTGAATGTGAAAGATGGTGATCAATAATGCAGTTAAGTAACTAACCTTTAGGTATAAACAAGCAGCTATGTAATAATTTCGGTCGTTGTGCCTAATGGCAAGTGAAGGGGTAGGAAGAAGCAAATGCAGACCACGGCTCAACGTGGTAAAAATTAGGCGAGGACTTACAGATTATATTTTTTTTCTCCTGCTCAGCTGAAATAGGTCAGGAAAATCAGTTTGTCTGGATTAAATTAAATGTTGTGTTAGCGTAGCAGAGGTAGAAGAGTGAGGCCGATGGCTCTGCGGGGAGTCTTCTCCGTCCCCAGGAGCATCTTCATCACGGGGACGTAGCTCCTCCGGCCAAGGCTCAAGTGCTCGCTGTGCGCAGGCTGCTGGGCCCCAGCCATACCTAGGAGTGCTCTGTTCATCTTCATGTCCATCAAATGCTGCCGACACCGATAAATCAACTTTCAGAGTTCCTGGGTTTGCACTGATATTATATTCAATGCTCAAAAAGCGCACCTGGGAGAAATTACTTCAGAAAGGTTTAAGCTTAAAGAGCAGTTTTGAATTATGCAGGTGAAGAAATAGTGAAAAAATTAAGAACTAATACTGATGACATTAATGCACAAGGGTTGGTTGAACATGAAAAATTGTTTGATAATACCTGCAAGCATTTTTTTAATGGAAAAGGTCGAAGTCTGAAAAGAAAACTGCTGAACGCTGTGCACAGCTATCTGAAGATGTTGCCCTGGAAGGCAGAAGAAATGAAGCAAAAGGTTATTTGCCATCAGTCAAAGAAAATAAAATAAACATATTAAAATTTCCTTCACTTCCTTAATGTGAGTGTTCATGAAAAATTAAGTCTCTATGAGAAAAGTTCCCATGCTCTCTGCAAGTCTAAATAATTCTGTAAATACTTTATGGGTTAGGGTTGGTTGAGTCAAAAAGGAAAACAGTACCTTAGATTGAAAACATACTCGGTGAAACGCGAGGAAATGGTTTCTCTGTGTTTGCCATCAATGGTTTGCAATTTACACTTGGCATTAGAGAAAAATACTGGACGTGAATGACACACAGAAGATTTCGGAGAGAGATGCCAAATTTGCAATAGCCAAAGAAAGGAGTATTTGTAGGAATTGGACAGATTATGAACAGATGCCCTGATAGTCACATGATAAGTGGAAATTTAGTTTCATAATTTGATTAAAAGCAGAGGATTGAAATCACAGAAGGAAATAACCAAGAAATGATTCAGATGTGTATGTGGCATTACTTAGTTAACTTGACTTAAGTGAAAATTCATAAATTGAGGCTAGAGCATGCAAAAGGAGCCGACGTCTAGCTGTTGAGATGTAATATTGTATTCTCTGATTTTACTAAAGAAGAAGAAAACAGGACAGTTGCATTTATGAATTTCTTACATGTATACAAAAAAACACAGAAAAAAATTACCTCCTATTCGCCCCTTTCAGCACGACTTAGAAGTGATTTCAGCAAATTCAGGTTGCTTTGTTTGCAGGTTTGCAGGAGAATAGGTAGTGCAAAGTCAAATGGAGGTGTGAGGAGCAGTAGCCCGAACCGGGGAGCTGGCCGGGGCGCGGCAGGCACTAGCCAGCCCGCAGGAGCCCCGTTGCTGTGGCCTAAGATTTTATTTAGAGAGTCGCGAGCTGTTGCATTGGGTAGTATGTGCGCGTGGGAGTTTTCAGTGTTGATGGAGATCGCAGGGCACCGTTTGTGCTCTTTTTTTTTCCTGAAGAAAACCGTAATTGGATTACATAAAAGCCCCACGAAGTGCGAGTAACCTGCGGGGTAAGGGGAGCGGGGGGCTGTGCGCAGGCAGGCAGCGAAGCCGGCACGTGTGCAAGGAGGCAGCGAGCCGAGAGCTTCCCGGGCCGCGGTTCCCCGGCACGCGAAGGACCTCGGGCACTGCCGGGGGCAAGGCAGGGAGAGCTGGCGCTCGGGAGAAAAGTGAAGAAGGCCTAAACACGAAGCAGCAAGCAAGCTTTCCGTTTTAGAACAGTAATGAATTTTAATTTAAAAAATATTGTGACATTGCAAAAGAAGCCAGGACTCTTATCTTTAGGAGAAGTGTACGAACTCTCATAATGCATAGGAAATTTATTGCAAAAACAGACTTACTTTTGAAAGGATACATTTTGGCAAGAGAGTTGATAAAGATACATAAAGTATGTACATGTGCGTGTGTTCCTATCAGATTAAAGGTCTGTAGTGTGTCTGAGCATGTGAACATGCATGTGCACAAGTATATGAGCCACGCGCATGAGTTGATGGATGCACACCTACACAAGTAAAGGGATGCACATGTACATGAGTAGATGGAGGCACCTATGTGCAAGTAGATGGATGCACACCTACACAAGTAAATGGATGCACACGTACACAAGTAGATGGAGGCACCTACGTGCAAGTAGATGGATGCACACCTACACAAGTAAATGGATGCACACGTACACGAGTAGATGGAGGCACCTACGTGCAAGTAGATGGATGCACACCTTCACAAGTAAACGGATGCACACGTGCACGAGTAGGTGGATGCACACGTGCACACTGGTAGATGGATGCACATGTGCGCACTAGTAGGTGAACATACGCACGCACAGATGCATAAATGCACATACTTGGTGCTCAGTAGTATTTTGCTGTGGAATAATCCTTAGCCCTCAGGCACGTTTTTCTGTGCAAAGCCACGGCCTGGCTCCCGCCCCGTTGGCCTGAGGTCAGGCGGGAGCTGGGGCTGTGCTCCTTGAGGTCCCGCTGTCCCCTCTCCGCAACATCCCTGCGGTGCTGCACTTGATACTGGGTCACAGCATAGCGTGAAGAAGATGTCAAAAAAAAAAAAAACAAACAAACAAAAAAAAAAACAAAAAGCACATATCCCGGATGTCAGCAAAAAAAAGACCTTTCCTGAGATATTTTTCCCTCATCTGTGTTTGCAGAGGCTTTCCGATTACAGGCTTCAAGGTCATTTACCTTCAATCTGAATTAACTTTATATTTAAAAAAGGCAGCATTCTCTCATACTCTGATCTCATCTGTTTTGATAATAAAGGATAAATACAATATTTTTAAGCCTATTTCCTACTTCTTACGTCTAAAACAAATATGTAAGTGAAACAGTTATTTGCATTCACGTGATTTTCATTTGAAAAGCAAAACTTCCAAGTTCACAATGGACACAGCGTTTGCTTTTTTCCGAGAGGGGTAATGCAATATCCGTGTGGATGTTATTTTGTATTTGTAAATACTTTTCTTTTCTTTGCACCTAGCTTTAATTCTTTGCTTAATTATCCAAGGTGTGGAGGCAGAGCTCAATAGTTAGTGACTTGTTTTACAGATTTCTGGAAATAGTGGCAGGATTGTATGTAACGACGAGAAAAGCAAATGCATCGCAATTGATAAAACAATCCAGCTGCATGTCTCAATTTGCAAATGGATTTTGCTATGTTGCATTTATTTTCTTCTGTGGTATTTTTAGCTCAAACTTCAAAATTCAACTGGCAAATTCAAGATATTGTGTGCTTTGTTTACTGTAGCACAAACAGGCTGCAAACTGTACAGCTCCGTGAGGATGGAGTGGCTTGCACAGTGTGTGCTGTATTGCACACGTATGCCTCCAGGATTTATACGGATGAGCTCAAAGATCTGCAACATCTTGTTTCCTGCCTGGTGTAATGGTTGCACCCAAAGATAACCCCAGACCATTTGCTTCCATCATATAGAAAATACGTAACAGGCGTTAAACCCCTGTCTAAAGCCTGGAAAGGAGTTTGACAAATGTAATGCTTAGCTTTTAAGCTCATCATTTCTTAATGGTAAATATGAACTTTGCTGCCTAATAATTCATTCAGTTTTTAAGATCCAATTTGGAGAAAATGCAAGCTCCAAATGCTATATAATCTATGGCGTTGTGGTTTGTAAACGTTTTATCTTTCCCTTTGTTGCAGGCCATTAGCAGTGCGACATGTAGGCTGAACAGTAATAAATGCCCATTGTTCTTTTAGGAGCCTCTCGGAAGAAGTACATATATATTTTTATCTTAATTTTCCTCCTTGGAGAGCTGAACGAGGTCCCCTTAAATGCACAAAACCACCTCGTTTTGTTACCTTAAAAAGAACGTCTCTCTATCCGGTGCAAGACAAAGGAGGGATTTCTCCTGGTTTGTTTGTTTGGTTTTTTTTGTTTTTTGTTTTTTGTTTTTTCCCCCAGAGAGGGAATAAAGAAATTAGTCTGTGACAGTTATGATGAAAGTTTTTGAGATATGTTTAAATAAACTGGTCTTTGTTGCAGAAAAAAGCTGTCGTACGCAGTAGCTGAATGGGATTTGTTGATAGTAAAATACTTGGCCCTAATTATGACCGCTCCGCGCGCACAAAGGGGCCGCATGCCCGCGCGCCGACCGCGCCGGGGTCTGCCCCGCGGACGCACGTCTTTGCAAGCAGCCGCAAGGTGCCACCACGTCCAGGGGCCTTTCCTGCCGGGCGCTTCAAACGCTTGTGCGCCTCGGCCCGGCCCGGCCCCAGGACCCGCAGGTCCGGGCTTCCGCGCGCAGTCCGCGTTTCGTCGTCTACCTGGCAGGTCAAGCGCGGGGAGCAGTCGCTGTAAAACGCAACTAGTGGCAAAGAGAAGTGTTCAGTTGCTAAATAAACAGAAGGCGTGCAGCCTTTAAGACTGGTGCATATGTTTATTTCTAATGTAATAATACAAGTTTGGGATTTTTTTTTCTGTAGAAACCTCTGCATCTTTTTATAGAGAAAAATGTTTGGATGAGAAAACAAAAACAACATAGGGTATGTGCATGTTTTATGCTCCTAAAGTGAATCTTGTTTAATCTAAAATAGTTTGCAAACGCTGTCTTATATACATTTTTTTTAAAATCAAATTAAATCTAGTGGGATGGATATAGGAATTTGTACAGCTGATGGCTGTAAGTCTTTCAGACTACCCGACATATGGATAAACCATGCACAGATTTAGCAGGTCTGTCTTTATGTTAAGACGTATACGTGATAAAAATATATGACTGAATAGAATTTTTGTGGTTAGCACTGTTTCATTCTGAAATGCTTGAAGACATTCAATAAAACTACGTTTATTTTCAGAGGATATTCGCAATGAATGATAAGCTCTTTTTTTTTTTTTTTTTCCAAAGAGGTTTTGCCTGTATTTCTTTGCCGTTATGCAATAGGCTTGCAACCATTCTTGTCGGTGCAGGTGTTGTTTATTAAAAGGAGCGCAGTCACTGCAGGTGTATATTAGACATTAGCTAAATGTAAAGATATTAGCACAAAGTGCCTCCCGACTCACGTCTTTATGTTTTTGCATCTTGGAGATTTCTGTACAGCCAAACGCCGCAGCGCACATCGAGGCGCGGTTTCACCCTGACTCAGCCCGCGATGAGTTGTCGATACCTCATCAGCGATTTTCATTTTGCTTCCCTGGGAAAAGAAGTAATATAGTTTTCTAGAATCAAAAGTTATCTTTGAGTGTTTTTAGAAGTAGGGTAAAGGAATAAGGATGTTTTAATTTCTGATTTTCCAGCTCGTGGGTCATATTTGACCAACTGCTTTCAGTGGAAGACATGCCACTTTGTTGAGCTATTTAGGAATCAAAAAGACTGTCTTAATTTAAAACAAGGAGCCTTTGTTTTAGTTGGTGACTGCCTTGTGAAATTTTTCAGTTCTCAGCGGGTTAACCAGGGAACAGGGGCAGAGTCATAATTGGCCTATTTAGAGTATTTTGCATGTGAATAGTGTGTTAGTGAAGCATTACTAAGTCTGTTGTGAGTGACATGGTGATTAGAATTTAGATTAGGGAAAACACATTCTGTACTTTATCAAGTACAGTAATTAGTTCAGTCAGTAAAAGTTGATTACAAGTAACGATAAAGTTAGATTTTTGGTACTTAATTTTAAAATTTCTTTATTAAATGGTAAATTTGTTCTTAATATAAATGGTAGTATCTACACCTGTTTTATTGCGTATCAGAATGATTAAAAGAACAATGTATTCAATGCAGAGTATAATCAGGGGATTTATATATTATGGGTAAGTTTCAACGTAGTTTATAGCAAATAGAGCATTACTCAGGAAACTGTTCTTCTGTCATGGTCTTTTTAAAGATTTCTAATTTTTCTCTAAGTGTGGGTCAGTTAATGTTTTCTGCTGTTTCGTGGAGACCACAGTCCTTCGTAGCTCAATAAATTTTGCATGTGCCGGGATGCATCTTGTTAGTTAACGGTAGAGGCGTAAAATGCATATACTGAAAGTCCTTTGCTGCTGCTACTGCGGCCGCTATACAATAGCGTTAATTGTTTTTGGTTTTCTGAGGTGTTTCTTTTTTCTAATAGCATTGCAAAAAGTATTAATAATGTCTAACTTTATTTTCGTATACTAATTACACGCTATTTACAGCCTGTGGTGTAAATTTTTATATTGCAAAACCTGACCTATTTAATTCAGAGATATGAATTTTCCCGTACGTAGGGGATAGACAATGAAGCTGTCTCACGCACGCTGAACCCACTGCTCTAGCAACAGCAAGGTTTATTTTTTGTTAGTTTTATTGCTGTTAAATACGTAGACTTAACTATCTTGCTTGCCGTGAAGAAACTGAATTGCCTTCAAATATATTCTTTAACATAGCTCCGAAAGTTTTTAAAACAGTGATTGCATTTGAATAAGTAGGCAACAGTCTCCTTTAAACGTAAATGATCATATTTTGTATTAAGTGGTTTCTATTCTCCTGGTTAAAGGAAAGATGCTGAAGTGGGAATTTTTTGTAATGGCTCCTTTAAAATTTTGGCAGGTTCTTGTTTCGGTATTTCAGTTGCTCGTGCAAGTTGCTTTGCTCTGTTATTTTAAGGGATGAGAAATAGCTAATGAGGAGGCAAGTTGGATTTAACATGCGCGCACACACACAGACGCAGCTATATATTTTTAATCTTTTAGCAAAGTCTCCTGGGAGGTGACATGGACCTCGGCGCCGCCGGAGCGCTCTCCCCCACCAAACCCGGCTCGCAGTACTACCAGTACTCTAGCAATAACCCGCGCCGGCGGCCTCTGCACAGCTCCTCCATGGGTGAGTGACCGGCGCGGCGGCGGCGGCGGCGGCGCGGGCTTCGCGGGGCGGCGGCTCCGCGCGTCCCGGGAGCTGCGCGCGCGGATTTGGGGTTTATTTTTATTTTTTTATTTTTTTTAATGCTAGCTGACGCCTCGTGCTAGTGCTCCTTGTGGAGCGTGCGGGCAGCCGTAAAAAGCCGCCCTGTGAGCACACGCGCGCGTGCGGGGCGAGAACGCAGGGCCGGCCGGCGCCGCGGGCTCGCCGGGGCTGCAACGCGCGCCGCGGGCACGGCGCTCGGCTAGCTCGCTCGGCAGCAAATCCCCGTGCAAACCGCGGGCAAACGGGGGGGGGAAAAAAAAAGCCCCGTCTGACTGACGAAGACCCCGGTTTTGTCTTTCCGCAGAAGTCCAAACAAAGAAAGTTCGGAAAGTTCCTCCAGGTTTGCCGTCCTCAGTAAGTACCGCGCGCGCCGCGCTGCGCCCGCGAGCCCTCCGCGCCCGCGCCGCGGGAGGGTGGACGCCGTCCAAGCGAGCTCGGCGGTTTTTTATTTTCTCCCCCCCTCTCCGCGACGTTATGCTGCGATCCCGGTGCGGTGCAGTCAGAAGTTGATGTTTCTCTTTGCTTCCGCGACGTCCTTTGTTTCACGTGGCGAATAGGTGTTGTGCGGTTTTTCCTCTTCTCGTTAACCGTGCAAAATCTCCGCGTTGCCTCTGGAAGTGCTTTATCACGGTGGGTGACGTCTTTTAAGAACGCGCTTTTAAAAATTCCTGAAAATATACAAAACCCAGCAATTGTAGAAAGAACCGATAAAGTATTTTAGTACATATTCCATAACGGTAAGCATGTCTAAAATTGCATTTTATTCTGGTATTTTTATTCTAAGTTTGTCTCCACAATTACTTTAAAAATACACCGCATAGATTTTCGTATTATCATCTACAAGCAAAAACAAAACACTTGAGAAGGGGCAGCTTTCTTTTCATACCTGGTAACTCGGTTTGTTTTATCTATAAATCTGGTTATTAGGAGGAGCTGAGTGGTAATCAATCTTGCGGAATATATGAACAAATTGACATGTTAATCTCAGATGGTTTTTATGTTTTTCCCATAAATCCAAGCAAATTTGCAGTTTGCACACTAGCAGACCTCTAAAGCTTTGGTTGTTGTAGTGGATGTGCTAAAGAGTAGCTTCACTCCTAGTCTTTTTATAAATAATAAAATGATAATCCGCAAGCGAAAAACACATGTGAAGATCCAAATTTAATTGAGCGGATTATTGTAATTTTTATGGCGTTAGAGAAACACAAACACGAATCTTTCTGGAAGTTCTTGCAACGTGGAAGTTCTGAAAGTTGCTAGTAAAGTAGTAATACTACTATTTTTAATTAAAAAGAAGTCCCCACATGCGTACGTTGGGTTTATTTCACGATGTGTTTTTGGTTTGCGTTTTTATTGGGCTCCTTTGCAGCAATAGCCAATATCCCCCCCGAAGGTTTTTATGAGGGCTGTTACGCTTGAACCTAGGGGTGGGTTTAATTTAGATGAAACTTTAGCTTTTGATAGTTCTTACGGCAAGTGCACACGATGCGCCCGTCGGAGCTCTTTGCCCTTCGCGGCGGGCATCAAGGCGAGCAGAAGGTGCCCCGGCGCGCTGGTGCCGGTGCCGGTGCCGGTGCCGGCGCTCGCCGCGCTCCTGCCGCCCGCCCTGGCTGCGCGGCCGAGGAGTCTCCCTTCGCGCGTCGGGAGAAATGAGGTGCGATCTGTGTTTCTCGTCTATCAGCCGCAGGCACGCGCTTCCTTTAATTTCCCGTAAATTCGATTATTGCACAGAACCGAAACACTTAGCTCAATGCCTTAACTATTTCAGTAGGATTTTTTTATTTTGTAAGTCAGATTTTCTCAGAGTCGAATGCACACTTTAAATACTTCAAATAATTTTAACGAGCCCTGCAGCTTGTAAGGAAATAAAATAATTCCTTGACTGTTTAAGTCACACACAGTTCCATCTTCCAAGAATAAGTAAATTAATCTACAAGTCCAGTAATGTGACTGCAAGAATAGGATGCTTCTGAGGGATGTGCAACCTTTTTTTATGTGTGCATATAGGTAGGTATCTGGGCCTTGTTGTCTCCATATATTACAAATCCAACATTTTATTTAAAATCATGCTACTTTAGAGTGAGCACCTAGGTGTCTCAAAAAAAGGAAGAAGTCTTTTAAAAGCCCAGATTCTATTTAGGTGATATATTGCATCACATCGAACTGCCAGCATTTCTTGTGCTGAGTAAAGTATATACATTTATGAACTGACTAACTAGATTATAATGTACTTGGCTGATAGGGTGAAAATACTGCTGTATTTCCTTTAAAATATGTATATTAACTTGTTCTCAATATGATTTATGCGGTGGATATGGAGATTAATGCAGACGCTTTTGTGAAAGCAGTTATTGTGGATTAATTCATAAGTAGTCTTATAAAAATTTCCATGATAAATGGTAATAAATATGTTCTATCAGCCCCCCCTTTATTGTAAGAAACGGCTGCGAGTTTTGAAAACAGAGTAAATTAAACTGTGGAAATAATCGGAGATTCCCAAACGTGACGGCGACGGGAAGGAGAGGCTGAGCCAGGAGGAGGCTGGAGCTGGTGGTGGCCTCGCGGCGAGCGCCGGAGCTTCTGGCCTCCTCTGATGGTCTCCGGACGGACGCGGTGGGGCCAGCGGGTCGGTACCGCGCCGACATGGGGGCCCGGCGCCTTCGGCTGGACCCGTGGGCAGCTGCTGCCTTCACCAGGCATCGTGACAGCCACTTTTACGGGAGGTTTTGCAGACGTTTGGTGAAATATCCTTTCCAAGTGTCAACTGCTGGTGCTCCCTAGCATCTTGCAGTCCAGATGGCTCCTGACTCTTCTGTATGATTATCTCCTTAGCTTGAATTTTGAACTAAGGTTTTGCTGTTGTTTTAATCTTTGACCCGAAGCTTTCGTCCATTTTGGCTGCTGATAGTTTAATCACATCTGACCTTTTACATTAAGTGTTTGCGAAGTGATCTGATGTTTTCTGCTCGTCTTGGCCACTAGAAGTCAGGAGCCAACGGCGCTGGACCGCACCACCTTCCCCGTAGCCATGGCTGGGGGATGAAATCAGCCATATGGCTCCCGAGCAGGGGGCCGCTCCAAGCAGAGCCCTGGTTCGCTTTCTTATTCCCAGCCCTCCTGTTGGCCAGGGAAAGCAAGACGGATAGCCAGGGCATGTCACCAGGGGCCGGTCTCCTGCAGGTTGAGTGCGTTGACTTCATTCATGGAGTAGAAGTCGTTTTCTATTTCGCCTCTTCGAGTGAGTCCGTTTGGAGCAGGCCGTTTGAAGTGGACGTTTGCGTTACTGTAATTTTATCGTTTGCGTAGCCTTTGCGCTTTCCAAAGAAGTCTCTGCTGCTGCAAAAGAAAAGTCCAAACTGGGTCACAAACAAAATCGGTGCGGCATGGAAGGTGTCAGCAGAAGGGTTCCTCTATAGCCTTGCGAACGCGTTGGGAGAAGGTATCGCGGACAACGCCCGTGCCGTGGGTAGGCTTCCGCGAGGAGTGACTGGAGGGTCCTCGCAACGGCTTCCAGCACAGGGAAGGAGAAAGTCCCACTGCGGGGGGAAGAGCGCGAGCGAAGCGGGGGGGTTGGGTCGGAGCGGCGATGTCTGGGTTGAATTTCGCGGGCGGTCCCTGGAGCCCACCTTGGGTAAATCCACGGCCGCGGGGCTGCGCTGCAGCAGGGAACCAGGGTCTGGCCAGGGGTGGATTTCCCCATCGTGGCACCTGTAACCCGGGGCCGTGACATCAAGCCTGAGGGCAGAAGGACAGCTTTTCCCTTCTGATAATTAAGGGAGGTTTCCGATCCCAGCGAAGTTGGTCTGTAGGTTTTCTGCACGTTAAGCTGTTCTTCTCTGTGGCCAAGCCATCCGGTAGCAGGAGCGAGCGTGAAGAATTGCTCCTCCATCACCGGTGCTTTTCCGCTTGGTACGGGTATCGTCTGGTAAACAGCGTTGCTAAACGCAGTCTTTGGGGTACAACATACTCACTGGCAGCTTTCTGCATACCAGGCACTCCTTTCCTTTAGCATTGCTCCGAGGCCTGCTGCTCCCTTAGCTCCGTGGAGCGGTGGCAATCGCTTGGTCCTTGCTCGTGGTGGACTTAGGAGTCGTAACCCCAGCCGGCATCCCACGTCCCGCGCCGTCGGCGGAGGGAGGTCAGGACTGTGAAAGAGCGCGGGTGGACGGGGCGCGGGGCGCGTTGCGGGCGCCTCCAACGCGACTCTCCTTCGGGGCAGCTCCTCGTCTCCCGTGCACCCTGGCCACGCGGCGTGGCGGGGGCCTCCAGGCACTAGCCGCCGAAACGCCCCCGGGGGCTGCCGTCGGTGCTGCAAAAGCGTCTCACGCTGTAACCGCGTGGTCTGCGGTGAAGCCTTGGTCCTAAACCGCAGGCTCTGCTCTCCTAACTGCATCACGGCTGGTGCGCAGCAGAGCTGGCGCAGAGCTGGGCTTTGGATCCTACGAGGGCAGAGGTGGGGTTTGGGGTATTTTTTTTTTGCATTCTGTCCCCGTGCTCTGGCGGTACTGGCGAGACGGGGCGGGAGGTGGTGTGAGGTGTCTGAGCTTGCGCCCTCCTGACACCGAACCCCGCGCAGCCGGTGGTGCCACGCTACGTTTGCCGCTGTACCCGAGAGCTGTGTTGGGAAGCGGGGATTCCTCCGGATGCCTCCAGCGGAGGGGAAGGCCGGGCGGTTTTCCAGAGGCGGAGGAGGGCGGCCGCGGTGGGGACCGCCCCGTCACCTCCAGCTTCGGATGGCGCCACGATCTGCGCACGGAGATTCGGAGTCAGCCAGGAGCCACTGTGGCACCTCGCTGGCTTTGCAGGTTCATCCAGTCTTGGGGGACCTAACAGCATCCGAATCAATAAAAAGCTGAAGGCCGGAGAGAAGGGGGAGGTGACGACTCCGCAGGCTGGACCATCTCCTTGGTCTGGAGGAGCACCTAGGGCAGGAGGTGGCCTCCTGCGGGGAGGGAGGCGCGGGTCCCTGCTGTGCCCCAGCTTCCCCTCGGACGGCAGCAGGCCCTCAGCTTTCCGGCTGTACGAGAGGTCTGCGTGGGCTCCCAGGGAAGCAGGCCCGGGGCCAGGACCCGGGCCAGCACGGAGAGAGAGATGCCAGCCGAGGCAAGCTATTCTAAAAGGAGAAAACGGAGAGTTCTCGGGAAGAGCTGGCAGCCGGGATCAAGAACGGCAGAAGTCAAATGCCATCTCGGTTGTGTTAAGAGAGGAGCTGAAAAATTAATTGATTTTGTTGCAGCATCAGCAGGCAAAATCTCCCGAGCCGCAGTTTTAATGGCAGGAGCATCTTCTTTCATCTGAATTTAAGGGATCTCCTCCTAGATTAAAGGCAGCTCCTTGCACTTGCTATTGTGTGTGTTTACAGGCAGCTCTGACCTTGCTAGCCAGACAGATGAGGAAGTATATGACTCAGCTGTACATCCTAAGGAAACACCTGCTTTATTCCAAAAATCGAGGAGAGAAAAATATTACGGGAATGCCACCTGGAGCTCGTCTCCAGCTTTATCCCCGTTTCCCCCGGGGAAGGCGCGGGAGCGAAGCTGGGAGGCGCGGAGGCCCTGCTGCCGCTGCTCCTGCAGCTTTTGCAGGCTTCCTACCTCGAGGTCTCCCGAGCCCTGGAGCCTGCCCGAGCTGGGGCTGCCGAAAGACGGGCGAGGACATGCCTTTGGCCGGCGGCCTGGGGGACCTCGTCCGCCGGGGAGCCGGGGCTGGGCCAGGAGCTCCTGGCCGGGCTCTATCGCAGTACGCGAGTGCGGGGCGGTCGCGCCGCCTCTCCGCTCCCCGGCTTGCCCAGGATTTTCCGTACTAAAATCCAAACCTTATTAAACTCTACCGAGTTTCTAGCAGTTATAACAAAGCTCTGCTTTTTACCTCTTTTTTTTTTTTTTTTTTTTTTTTTTTTTTTTTTTGGAAATGTGTCTTTAGCACATAGCAAATTAAGTTGAACCAAGGGGGTTATGAAATCCGCCGTAAACCGGTGCGGGGATCGGCTAAAGGCCTCCTGTTACAGCCTCTGCCTGGAAGTGCTCGCTGAGCTTGGAGGAATAAGAAGGCACTCTGCAGACGAGACACTGCGTTCCTGTGGGTTTAAATAGATGAAAACGCAGGTAGGACTGGCTTAGAGATCATCTTAAAATAAATCGCACGTTAGACATAAGAAAGCAAGTTGAAAGAAATGCTCTGATCTGTGTGTTTTTCTTACACCTTGGTCTTACGTTGTGTTGAAAGTTACAGCTCTTGATGCAAGGTGCGTCGTCATCTTATCATACCAAATACTCATCTGTTTCGGACTCAGAAAAACCCACAGTTGAACAGTTTTGACCCATCTTTAGCGCTTGGTGAGGTAGGTGTGGGATTATTGGGTTTTTTTTTTTGTTTAGCTTGAGCATAGACTCCCTCTTCAGAGTGATGTAGGTAGTGCACGAGGCACATTTCCATGGAGGGGAGGCTTGGCCAACAAATCCTGGTGATTTCTAAGTGCCTGCAAAAAGGACAAAACCAGACGCAGCAGACAGGCAGCAGTATTTTGGAGGCACCTCTGTAAAAATCACCGTTTACGCCGAGCAGCGGTTCCTCCCCTTGGAGCGTGTGGGTCTGCGTCGGCGCCTGAGCAGCACCCCTGCTCGCGGGGAGTTCGGTTTTGTTCCTCGGCGTGGGACGTGACGTGCATATTCAAACCCAAAGTCTTTTTTACCCTCTGAACTTGACACACATTTTTGCTTCAAGCTTTTCATGAATCTGGATCCTTGCAGATACTGAACGTAAATATTGTAAGATTCCCATTAGAACAAAATAAAATAGGAGCGGATTTGCGTTTTTGCCAGCGGTGACCGGGCACGTCGAGAGGTTGCCACATTAAATGGAAATCGCAGCAGAGGAGCCGATGCTGCCAAGTGGCTGTTAAGGGCAGGGGACAGCTTGGAAAGGTTTAAGTCTAGGGATTTCTTGCTTTCATTTTTTTGCCTTCTGTGAGGAACGGTCAGAAAATATATTATGTTCAGTAAATAAACGTAAAAAAAAATGGCAATTTCATGTCCAGCCATCAATCACTTCCTTTATACAGCTGAGTAATTTGTAATTCTTTTTTTTTTCCAGTTGGGAATTAAGCTACATTTCACAAGTGTAAAACTCAGCACTTAATTCTTGTGTTTGAACTTGGGGGTAGTTGTTAGTAAAAAAGGCATTTAAAGATAAAAAAAAAAATTCTCTCTGCAGTAATTTGATTTTTTTAACTTTTCTTTAAATATTATCTGTAGATGGTACTCATTACAAGCGCTGCCGCGGCTTCAGGTCTCTGATTAGCACAGTTCAGCATTTAAGATAGAAGTATTTAAATCGTGTCCTGTGTCGGGGCTTTCAGACTCGGTTTTGGGAGGGGATGGCTGCTGCGGCCGGGCGGTTAGCTGGTCTCGTTTGCTTGACATTTTTCTTCCATTTTAGCGCTGGTTGGGCCTGGGGGCAGGGCAGGAAGCGCCTCGCCGCGCGCGGAGGGGCCGATCGCATTAATGAGGAAGTTATCTGCGAAAGTTGGAGATACTCGCTCAAGAGCGATACGTTCGCACTTGTACTTTTCTATGTTTGTTAACCGAGTCGATGCACTTCTTTTTTAGTTGAAGCAACATTTATTTTTGCTCCGGAGCATTTTTTGCATTTATATTGAAGCAGCAAACATGCAGGAAAAAAAAAAAAGAAAAATAGTGAAAATACATGGGGAAAAAAAAAAAAAAAAGATTGCACGAGGTGCTCCCGTCGCGCGTAGCGTTGCAGAGCACCCAGCCAAGCTCCGGTGACAGCTTCTTGGCACCGTGTGCCGCGGGCCCGCGGCGGCCGAGCGGGCGCGGGAGCAGGAGCGGGCACGGGCGCCCCGTCCGGCGCGGGCACCGCCGCCCCCGCCGCCCTTGCCACCTGCGGGGCTGCGGAGGATATTGGCTTGCAGCAAAGTCCCGTTTAATTTTGGCTCTTTTATTGCTGCCCTGCTGTGGCGATGGTGTGTTAGAGTCCTTAACCAAAAAGATCCTCTCGTTTGCTCTGCAACACCTCATTTCTCCGCTCACAGTTCATTTATGATTCTGATGAGAGTGTTTTTTCAGGAAACACACATTTCACTTTTTGACCTAGGAGCATCTGTTAGAATTTTTTTTTAATACTACTTTGGCATTCTGGAAGTGTTAATGTCTTTCATATCTGTTTAATGCTATTTAGGGATATTTATGATCACCTCTTGGTTACTTGGGGTAAAGTGTGTTGCAATTTTTTTCAAACAGACAGGAAAGCATTCATATGAGGAAACAGATTGCTTTAAACATGTGCTTCCTGTGACAGTAAAAAGAACAAATTAGATTTAACACTGTGCAATGAATGCATAAATGTGTGCGTTCAAGCTTTCAAAAGCCCTGCACTCGGCTCCGGCCGAAGGCGAGCTCGCGGGCGGCCCGCCGAGGCGCAGCGGCGCCGGGGGAGGCTCGCGGGGCGAGCGCGGCGCCGGGCTCCCCGCCGGTCCGAAAACGCAAGGGGTCTTCCCGGAAAGCGCGTTCCGTTGTTGTCCTCCGCTTACCTAGCGCAGAGTGGAAACTATTCCGGGTCAGAGCCGCGGCGGTTTCCCGAGGAATACCTTAGGCGCCTGCTCCGGGCGCGCCGCCCCGCTTGCTTTGAGGGTGCCTCTGGAAAAGAATTAACGGCAGTTTCTGTCCGCCTTCACCCAATTAGTTCCCTCGCGCCTCTTATTTTCGGGCTTTGCCGGGTATTTCTAAAACATAAAACCTACTCAGGTGGATAAAGAGTGGGGGCTTTTGTATCCCTGACCACCAAAGTGCTTCGAAGGGCCCAGCGAAAACGTTACGAGATTAGCTGCTGTTAAAGTAGACGTGCATTCGGCACGTAATCCTCCACGAATGGAGCCAAACGCCAGAAAGATGACCAGTGTGCGACAAGCCTGGGTTTTTTTCTTTCTTTTTTCTTTTCTTTTCTTTTTTCTTTTTTTTTTTAGCAGGCTGTGCGAGTTAGGGCTAGAATACAGTTTGTTTGATAATTAGTGCACATCTCCTAAGACTTGCAGAGATTCATGTTTAACCTTTCTGCTACCGCGTTCTAACATAAAATTAACACACCTTTTATCATTCTGCAGTATTTAAGCAAATATTTTTGAACCATCTCCATGCAACAGGTTTCCAAAGATTTAAAGTATGCAGCAGGTTTCCAAAAAACTTCGTTTTTCTTATATTTTAAATGTTCTGTTTGTGCAAAATTTTGAGAATCACCATAAGGGCTTCTTTGCATTTTTAATTTAGTAACTAACATATGAATAAATTTGCATATTAATTAGTTGCAGATTAAATCATGCATACATAATTGCCTCCTTACTGTGTTTAATGTTTGTCAAAATCTCCAGCCTGGTTTGATGGATGTCGTATGAAAGATTACAATTTGATGTACCCTTGGAAGTATTTACACCAATAATGCAGGATTCTTAATAGCAGAATTCTCTAGTTATATACAGTTTCTAATAAACATGTAAGATAGGTGCATGTCCCTTTTGACTAGATTTTTTCCTTGCACCAAGTCATTTACTATTCATAATCATTAATGCATCTCCTAATTATACAGCATATGTCTGTTAACCACTTCATCGCCAAGCGCTGGGCTGCGGCGCCTGAATTTTTAGTAAAACTTGTGTTATTCGAGAGACCGTTCCTGAGCTGGTTTTCCCCTAACGTTAGCCATCACTTCTGATTTTCCTAGCGTGGGATGTTTTGAGAAAGAGGTTGAATTGCCAGGTATGTTTTGTGGTTTGCTATTTAGGCTGAGGAGACGAGCTGCTCGCAGCCCGGGGCCGAGGGCTGCTCGGCTGGGGCTGCCGTTGTTGTCCGCCTGACCAAGGGCGTTGCAAGCGCGGGAGCGGCGAGCGCCGGGAGCCTCGCGGGCGCAACCTGGGTTGTTGGCCACAGCTATAACGGCCTGAAACCACCATTTTTAATGAACTCAGGATTCCCATATAATTACAGAATTCATGGAGCTGAGCCTTTGGGGGGGGGGTTAAAAGAAAAAGGGAAATATTGCGAGACTCCTGATGAAATCCCGACGTTGGCTACACTGAAAGCCCCGCGGGGCCGGACCGCCGCCGCCGGCCGTCTCCGCGGCCTCAGGGCGCTGCCGCCTCGGGTAGCGGCTCCAGCCCGGCACCCCTGTTTCGGCGCAGCGTTTGGGTTCCCGGGGCTGGAAACGAGCCCGAGGCTGCGACGGGAAGTTCGTGGGAAAGTGCGAGTGTCTCCCGTTGCAGAGAGGGGTTTGTTCTCTGGGACGCACGCGTTTGCAGTCGGCTTGCTGTGCGTCGTACGTGCGCACGCTGTATATATAAATAAATAACATGCACATTTAATATAATATAAGATACACAGTGGAACCACTGTATGGCCCTAATTACTCACAAAATCGTATCCTCCGTTGGAGAAGATACAGCGGCTTGACCTCTGTATCCCGACCGGGGAGTTTGCAAGATATATTTTAGCACATTATGCACTGTGAAAAGCCCAGTGAAACCAAAGGTACAAACAGCCTTTTCTCCTAAAGGGTTTTACCTAGTGAATGTAAACCAGAGTGGAACTAGTGCCCAAAGACCTCTCAGGCATATTCTCTAGTCGCAGAAGAACATCAACTGCTTAATACTTGCCACTAATTATCCTCCTGCACTGTGCAATTCAGTATTAAACCACAGAAGAATGCGCAAATACCATTAAGGGACAAATCTACAAAAGTAAGGAAATTGTACAGCCAGGCCAAATTCAGGAGACTCAACACCGCGGTTGGCTGATGCGGCTCACAAGAAAATGTCCGGACCCAGTTCGGTTGCGGTGCAGGCTCTGTACTGCGCCTGCCGTGGGCATCAAACAGAAACGGGCCGTTTTAGGAGCTGCTTGACCGGTGCAACCTGCACCCTGACTTAGCAGGTCATCAAAATCTTTGCTCCACTTTGCGTCATGTCCACATCGTGGCCATTCTTGGCCTAACTGTGACCCTCGAGAGCACGATTCGGTGTCCGCGGAGTGCAGGGTTAGGGTAAGCTGTAGTCATTACGCATGCTGCCTTGATGCCAGATCTGCACAATTGTCCATCCCTTCTTACATGACTGAAGAACCAAATCCGGTTTTATTATCTGACAGGTTAAAATATGCTCTGAAAGGTAAACTCTTCGTGTTTAAGGGAAAATTGACACTAAGTATTGCACAGAACATCTTTTGTTAGAAGATCTCCAAGGAAAGATGGACACCTGTCCGTTCCCTTCTCCAGGTGATGTTTCTGGAAGAGTTGGAATCACAGAATTGTAGAAGGGTGGAGATTGGAAGGGACCTCTGGAGATCATCTAGTCCAACCCGCCTGCTCAAGAAGGGTCACGTAGAAAATGTTGCATAGGAACATGCATGTGTACAGGAACAAAATGGTTTTATGCAAAGAGAGGGGAAAAAAAGGACTAGAAGAAACAAAAATGCTAGTGTTGGGTCCAGCCCCGTCCAGCGCGGTGGGCCCAGGTCTGCGACGTTGTAAAGATCCTCTGTCGCGTCTCTCCGTCCACGCGTGCCAGGCGCGAGCGGCCGCTCCAGCTCCGGGTTCGTTGGAAGGGCAGCAGGGCTGCGGTCGGTGTGCAACTTGCTGAAGGGCTGAAGGCCAGCGCCGTGTGAGCAGCAAACGGGAAGAGACGTGGTGTGGGTCAGTACGGCGGGAAGGGCAGCTGTGAGTAACGGACACAAACCGTGTTGCCCGCTCCCGCGCTCCCCGCCGCCCCGCAGGGCACAGGGGCACGAAGGCACGTTGGCCGGCCGGATGCCACTGCTCTGCTCGGGCCACAGAGCGTTTAGCCAAGAGCAGCGGCGCGAGGAACGGTCTTGAACCTTGGATCGGCTCTCTTAGCGTTCCGCCTTGTAGGCAAATTGCTGCACGTGATTTACGAGCGTGTCCAGGTTTGCTTCTTAGAACTAGCCGTGAACCCGCTTGTTGGGTGTCTGTAACTTACCTTTTTTACTTTTTTCCTAAGTGACCTATGTTCAAATTTTTGTTGGGGAAATACCAGACTTGGCATGCTATTTACGTTGACTTAGTGCGTGGCACCGTCAGTCTGTAAGCCATGCATGTGCTACAAGTCCAGTGCGTGCCTCCTTTCCCCCGTAACCCCGCTGCTCCCCGGCCGCAGGGTGGAAGCTGGCGGGAGGAGGCGAAGTGTCTGCACATCCGCGGAGCATGTCCTGGGGGTGTCCATCTCCGGCGTCACCCCACTGAAGGGCCGCGTTGAGCTTGCTGCTCACGGTGGTGCGCGGTGGCCTTCTCCCTCTGAAGGACCTTGCTGCGACGGCTGGTTTTGCATGGCGCATGGGCTGCCCACTCTGGGTGGGGAACTACACAGTAACTTTATGGTGCAAATAGCTTCTGGAATGTCTTTCCATCCAGCGTATAAAGTTGTCTTCACTACTAATAGCCTTGAATATCGAAATGCTGAGTTCTTGTATTGTTTTTAAAAATATTGTGCAGCTGTGCATGGAAGGACTGGTAGGTCTTATGTCATTTTATAAAATACTGAACCCACTTGGGAGAATATGTATTGTTGCTAATGAAAATAATTATATTACAGTGTGGGTGTTTTTTTTTTTTTTTCTCCTAAGGACTCAGCATAAGATCAGGTCCTTGATTGCCCTCCGCTTCAAAACCCCTTATTTATTTCCTGACGGCAGCTACTGCTGCTGGAGGACGATTGACCAAGAATTAGGGAGCGGGGCCAGAGCCAGGCAGGGAAGCGTCGCCACGGTCCAGATACCCTGAGTCAGCTGCCCTCCCGCCCGCAGAACAAATCACGGGACTTTAATCAAGATGGGGTTGTTTTTATTAGCTGTCGGGGTTTCCTGCCAGTTCTCCTCCGCAGTTATCAGAGTGAGAAGCTTAGTTTTAAAAATACGAAACCTGAGATCATCCTGTAATCAATGAGTAAAGAAGCTCTGACTTTCCAGAAAAGAAACCCCACCAAGTACTGTGATACTTGAGATAAAATGGTGAAAATTGGCAATAGTGCCTTTGTGTAACAGAAAATCCTGGCCCATGTGTTTTAAGTTTCACTCTTGGCTTTTCATGAGCAACGTAGTCAAAAATAGACCTAGTGGCAAAGGAGTATTTCAGATACACAGTTTTGTTTAAAATAGATCAACTGTAAAGTGGAAGGTTTTTTCCTTTTTTTTGGGGGGGGGGAGAGAAGAGTTTTATGGAAGGTGGCGAAGTAGCATCAGTGGAGAGAGGCGCGTGCCCGCCGCGCGTGGGGTGGGAGCGTGCGTGGCTGGGGCGCGTGCTCAGCCCCGGCGTACCGGAAAGCTGGCTTGGCTCTCGAGCAAACGTTTGAATCTGGTTTGGTTTCCAGCAACTTGCTTTGGTCTGGGGTTTGACGGGGTTACTAACTTCACGTACCACCTGGGAAGCGCGGTCTGCGCTTTCTCCTAGGAGGAGGAGAGAGGCCAGTGCAGCAGCGGGAAGAAGGCACGCTCAGCCTCGGCAGGCGAGCCGGCAAGGAGGACGTGCATTAGGCGGTCGGTCAGGGATCCCGTCGATAGGGAGCCTGTAATACTAAAGCAGATGTATCCACATTTGTCTGTTTTAAAGTAGCTTTTTATGTGTTGCAGCTTTTAGGGCCTGATTTATTCATATAACATCTGTATAATTAGACATTTATACTGTACTCATGCTATGGTACATAAATACCTGAATATCAGCTTCCTCCTAGGGCGAGAGGAAAGCCTCGCTAACGCTCGAAAGCAGAGACCCCCAAGCGATAACCCAAGAGCTGCAAAGAGCAGGTCACAAGTGACAGCATCCAGGTCAGCAGGTTGGCCCCGTTGGCTGTGGGTTGTCCACAGCCCGGCCAGTTGGTGGCCAGGGCATGCACTACTTGAAAGCGCGGCTCGGTAAACATGGTGTGATGGGATCTTCTGTTTACTCCGCATCCGTGTTGGCGCTCCATGTTTTGTTGGTGTGTCCTGCAGGCCAGAAGACCCGGCCTGGGCATGGGTGCCCTTGCGCTGGGCTCAGCTCTGCTGCCTCCAGCGCGGTCATGTGTGCTGGCACCTGAGGGCTAAGAAACCTTCAGCTCAGATTTGGCACCTTATAAAATATATCTGGCTTTGAGGAAAAGAGCCAGGTTTTGCTTCGCTTTGCTTTCCTTAGATATGAGAGAAGGCGGTTGGAAGCGGGTGGCAGGGCCTGAGCCGGGGACGTTCGTTTTGCTGGCCTCTCGGTGGAGGTGCTCGTCGGCGAGCTTCGGCAGGAAGAGCCTTGGCCCGTGGGTGGAATTCCTTCCGCCTCGCGCCTCGCATCTGGGGCTTCAGGGCCACTTCTGCCTGCGCGCAGGGTCGGTTCCAATAACTACGTTCAAGGATTTGTGTAAGAAGGATGAGATTATCCAAGCGACCCAGACTCAGGGGAATCCTGGTTATTTTAGTCGTCTTACTTGATATTTTACCACTATCAATTTCAATTTGCTGCTGCAAGCTTGTCGCCCAGCTGCTGGTTTCCCTGTCTTTGCTGCCTTTCTGAGGATCTCTATTCCAGCTTCGGTATTTGCAGAGGAACCTTCCCTCTTTCTTCCAACATCCTTTGGTTACCATTTTCCCCAGCCGTGGCCATGGCCCTCAGGCAAGGTGGCCTCCTGTGGGAGCTGGAGAAGCTTCTTTTCCTTCCTTCCTTTCTTATTCTTGGATTTCTCAGATGTTTCCTCACTCTCTTCTGGAATTTGGTGCCAGGATCTGACCAGAAAGGAGCGAGGAGACCAAAGCACTGCCATTACGTAGCAGCTCATTCTCAGCAGCCTAGAAGATGCTGAGAACATGATGCATGCTAGAGTCCTGAAATAGTGAGCTGTAGGAGCACTTTATGTATCTAGGAGCTTTATGTATTTTTTAAAGTCACCTGCCGTTTGGTGGCCTTCCCTTCTGGGTCCAGTAAGAGAACAGCAGCTATGTGTGCGCCGCTCGCCGGAGGGCTCGCGCCTGCTCACGCCGTCGTTTCCCGGGCTCCAGCCCAGGTGCCAACGGGCTCCTGCTGGTGGTGGCTTCCCAGGACACCCGTGTGGCTGGAGTGGGGCGACCCGGGGCCTCGAGGGGGTGGCAGTGGGTGGATGGGACGAAAGCAGTGCTGCGTTTCGTGGTGAGCAAGCCCTCCATACGGTCTCCGTACGTTATCTCTGAGCATGTTCCTGGCCGTTGTTAATAACAAGAATTTTCTGTAAGATGCGTGTTTCTGTTGCTGAAGGAAGGACAAGCACAGGTTGCAGAGCAAGGCAGGAAAAATACATTAAAGTTATCTAAATATGGGTGTCGAATGCAAATACGATATGGTGAAGTAATTAATTTTCATTGTCATGTGTTAAGAATTACGTTATAGTTACGGGCTGGCTCCCTGCAAACCGTATTAACTTCTTATCATGTTACGTGCAATATATTTATCCCAAAATTTTCACATGGCGAGGAACGCGAGCACTGATGTGACAGGATCCAAATGGAGCTGGAGCGAGCCCCACTCGGCGGCTGCAAAAACAAACTGAAATCATCTGCCGGCATTTCCGTGACGTGTTGGTCACGATTCAGAGCTCGCTTCTCGGGGCCCGGGCCGCGCTGAATTTGCATGGTCTGTAGACATCGACCCGGGCCGTTTTCAGACTCCCTCGCGCCGCTGAGAAGCCGCTTACGCTGCGGGAGTCCGAGGATTGTTTCAGTGGCAGCAAACCGATTAAGTGATATGATTTAAAAGTCCATCCAATCTAATTCTGTGCTAACATTCGTACTAAAATGTAATGCTGCTTGTATAACTTTGTGGGGAGCTGTGAAACTACCACTCTTATTAAGAGAGAAAGTAAGAAAATACCATATTTTGTGGTTTGAAAACATAGAATTTCCTTTATTTCTAGACACATATTCAAAACACCATAACTGCGTTATTCTGGCAGGTCATCAGAACTCTTGATTATTGTTACTTCTGAAGCATTAATATCCACATTTGGAGAAAATCAGTTTCATGAAGTCAAATTACTGAAATAGTCAATTACCTGCTCTTCTAAGGGAAGCCTGCGGTTTTGGGGAGTGTTTTTCTTTCCCTTCTAGGTGTAACATTTTGTTGCATATTGACCTATAATCGTTGGGATTTTTGGCCTTGTGTATTATACACTGAGGGTGGTTTAAAGGTTACAAATGTGATCTTGTCAGATTGACAACTAACTGTTCTAATGAGGAAAAAATCCTCAAAGCATGAAATTTGAATGAAATGTGTGATTATAATTCAAGTACTGTTTACCCAAACCTCTGGGGACCTTCCGAATAAATGCAGAACAAGTGAGTTAGATAAACCTCTGCTCAGTCTTTCCTCTTTCTTTTTTCCGTACATGTGCACACACGCTGTATGGATCCGTGTGGGAAGTCTGAAAGGAAAGTTTGCCGCTGCCCGGGACTGCAGCGCCGCGCTGACATCACCGTCTCTTTGTCGTTTATTAATACTGTATGTGTTTTGTTACCGCGTGGAGTAGTAAGGAAATAGGTGCTTTGAATTATTAAAGTTGAGCCTAGAGAATCGCTGTATGCTCGGATGGCATTTGCCTCAGCATATGCAAATGATTTAGTTTCATTTGGGATCAATTCCCAGGGGCCCTCCTTTCCTGTGATGCTCCGAATTTGGCAAGCTCAAGTGAGTCCCAACGTTTATTTTTTCCCCTCCCCCCCCCGCCCTGCTTTTTTTTTTTTTTTTTTTTTCCCTCCCCCCCCCTTTCCTCCACCTCCCGCCCCCCCCCCGGTCTCTGCCGGGCTGGTGCAGCGCGGAGGCCCGCGGAGCTGCGCGGCGGGCAGCGCGCAGCAGTCGTGGCCGCTGTTAAAGCCCGGGACGGGGCGGGCAGCGGGGGAGGGACGCGAACTCCGCGAAATATTTCCCGGGCAGCGCACTTCGCAAAGCCCCCGGAGGGGAAAAAAGGGGGGGAAAGCAAAGAAAAGGAAAAGAAGGAAAAGGAGAAAGAAAAGAAAAAGGAAAAAAAGGGAGGGAGCGGGGCAGAGCGGCGGGTGCGGGGCGCCGCGCGGGGTCAGCGCGGGGCTGCGCGGCGCTGCGCGCGGGCGGCCCGCCGGCAGCTGCGCACAATGCTGGGAGCGCGCCAGCAGCAGGGACAGATGGTGGAGTTATTAGATGTGCATCATACGATTCCCTTCCTGCCACTCGCTTTTTAATCAAATTAAAACAAAAAAAAAAAAAAAAAAAAAAAAAAAAAGAGGGAGGGAAAAAAAAAGAGAGAGAAAAAAAAGCGAGCGGGAAGAAAGGGGAGCGGGGGAGCGGGCAGAGGGGGAGGCAATTAGGCGCATTTGTATTCCGCTCGGGCCCGCGGCCGGCTCCGCTGCCCGCGGGCGGCCGGGGGAGGCGGCGCGGGCGCGGGGCGCGGGCGCGGGGCGGCGCGCGCGCGCGCGCGGGGCGGGGGGGGGGGGGGTGGGCGCGCAGCCTCCGCCCCCGCGCCGCGAATGGTCTCGCCCTGCTTTGCATATTCACCGCGCCTGGCCCGGCCATATGGGAACATGCAACTGCAGGAATTGTTGTGAAAAAAGGGACAGCGAGTTTGAAATAAAAGTTGTGAGAGGGGGACTGGAGGGAAAAAAGGCTGCGGGACCATGTACTGCGCATACACGATCCCCGGCATGGGCGGCAACTCCTTGATGTACTACTATAATGGGAAAGCGGTAAGCTCGCGCTGTAATTAAAGGTGTAATTTTGACAAGTTTTATTGTCGCAGGAGTGAGCATCATTTGCGGGGCTTAATGCTTTGAAAATTATTCCCCGCACCCGCCGCGGCCGGCGGCTCCTCGCGCCGCTTCCGAATTAAATTCGGGCTTTTGCTTTGCTTTGCTTCGCTGGGTTATTGCTGGTTTTTTCCTTACGCGAGGAGTATATCGGAGCGTAAAAGTTTTGCATTAAGTCAAAAAAGAAAGGGGGGGGAGGGGGCCGCATGGGGAGGGGGCCGCGGCCGCGCGGTGCCCGTCGCGCGTGGGCTGCCGCGGCGCTTCGGGGCTCCCCACGAGCCGCCCGCGACCCCGGCTAGATAGTGGCCACGAGATAGCGGAAAATTACCAAAAAGACCCATTCATGCACGCTTTGTAGTAACTTATTTGTGCTGGGTGGCTTGTATCCTTTTTTTTTTTTTCTTTTCCCCCTTCCAACAGAAACGCTTTATTTAAGAAAAAAACGTGTCTGGTATTTTGTGCATAACCCCAGCAGAAGGTTTATACTTGCCATCTGGAGTTTTTTTTTTTTTTTTTTTTTTTTTTTCCTGGCTGGGTCTTGAGGAGGAAAAGTATTTCAGTATATTTTAAAATATTTGGGGGGGGGGAGGGGGAAGGGCGAGGTAGCTGGAACTGTTGCTGCAGGGAGAGGAAAATAAAATTTGGGAAGGCTGGGAGGGGAGGGCAGCGCGGGGGGGGGGGGGAGGTTTTTGCGAGCCGCTGCAGCCCGCGTTCTTGCAGCTCGCCCCGGCGCGGGGCGCCGGCAGCCGGGGCGGCGCGGGCAGGCCGAGGGGAGCGCGCCGAGCCCGAGCCGCGGCCCGTCCGGCCCGCGCGCCGGATGGAGCGAACCCGTCGCGCGCGCGGCCGCCGCGACTCTGCCGGCATGTGCGTTCCACAGCGGCGGGCGTTTGGAACGCGCACGCACCGAACTGTTTCGCAGGGGAAAGCCAGTGTCGTGAATGAACAGCTGTTTGAATAACTGTGATTTTTTTTTTCTTTTTTTTTTGGTAATATGCTTATTGGCAAGAGTTGCGAACCTCGGCTTTTGTTTTGAGCGTTTTGCAAATAGTGCGTTGTGGTGGCGCGTGGTGCTCGGCTTACGGAGCGAAAGCAACGGGATTTGCAGAGGAAAAACAACTGATGTCTAAAATGACAGAAATGATAAAAATAAAAATTCAGAAATTTGCTGCAAGGGTTTTTTTTTTTTGGTTTGGTTTGGTCTTTTTTGAGCTAGTTCTTCCTGTTGCAGGGATGTTAAGGATACATGCAGCTGCTACCTGACATTTCCATGCATGGCATGGCCTGCCACACTCACTAGCTTTAAAGGAAAAAGTTCCTAAATGCTGCTATTCGTCCTCAGTAAGTAATAAAATCCTTGAGACAGCACACTATAAACAGGAAACAGAGATGCATAGTGCTTGCCTATCTTGGGAACTATAGTAAACAATTTTTGACACTTAGTACAAGTTAGTTCTTCTCTGCATTTCTCTTGCAGGGGGCAGATTGAGCGTTCGGTAAGCAAAACGGACCTTGCAGGGGCTTGTTTTGTTTTTTGCTTTTTTTCCCAATTTGGCATCTTTTTTTTTTTTTTTTTTTTTTGCCTTTTTTTTTTTTTTATTTTATTTTCGTTTCCTAAAGCGAGCCGGGGGGCAGAGCGGCCTGGCCGTGCGCGGCGGCAGCGACACGCCGCCTCGCCTCACCTCGCCGTGCCGGCCCCCCGTAAAACGCCAGACGTGGCATCGCGCGGCCGCCGACCCCCTGCGCCAGCAGCCCTTCGGGGGCCCTCGCCTGCCTCGGGGGGGGGGGTGTCTTCCCCCCCCCACCCCCCTTGTTTTTAATTCTTTGTCTTTTGCAGAAGGTGGCACTCCTGAAAATGGAGGTGGCATCTGGAAGCGCGTTTGTGGGAGCCGCGGGGAGGTGCTGGGCAGCGCCGGGGTCCCTCCGCGCGGCGCGGGCACGGCGAGGGGAGTCTCGCCGTCGGGGCTGGGGCGCACTGCAGCGCCGGCCACGGGGAGCGAGTGTTTATACGTACGCTTGACAAACAGATTTTTGTGTATTTTTTTTTTTTTTTTTAATGCAGCCGGCATTGTTCTGGCTCCGATTCCGCATTGCACAGCTCTTGATTTGGTGCCAGGCATCTCGCGGAGACCGTGTATGCCATGCATTAATTGCTCAGAGCGCCTTGCCGCAAGGACCTCCGCTCTCGGGGCTTGCGCGCCTCGCTCCTGCGCTGCAGCCCCGTCGGCGAGGCTGTCTGTTGCACAAGTTTTCTTGGGCAGGAAAGATGCAGTCCTAAATTCCCCCAATTTTTTTTTTTCTCAGTGACAAGTCAATTACTTGTTTAAATTCCGTTTGAACTCTCTGAACTGAGATCAGGCAGCGGAAGCAGGTCTTCCCTGGGAATAAACACAAGGAGAAAAATGCAAAATCC
The DNA here is from genome assembly GCF_028389875.1 of Rhea pennata. Lineage (NCBI taxonomy): Eukaryota > Metazoa > Chordata > Aves > Rheiformes > Rheidae > Rhea > Rhea pennata. The sequence goes on along the minus strand of NC_084702.1, from coordinate 80,940,479 downwards.
TTCCAACGCACTCCGAATCTAAGTTACTGTGGGAAGAAGAGTACAGCTGGGTGCAGCACTCACAAAAACTATTGAAAAAAAAAAATTGAACTGCCATGAGTGCAAGATTTGCAGAACACGTTTTCTGCAACTCTCTCTTTTTGTCGCTCCCAGGGCATTTTAGGAGAGCACACTCCGTGGAGAGCACTTTTTGCTTTTAACTATTTTCTCATGTCCATTGGTAAGAAATCTTTTCCTTCACGTGTCTTAAAATACAGGATATTTGTTTTAGAAAATCTCAATAGCAAAACTGGAAGTGTCACATAATAAAATGTAAACATAACCTAGTATTTGATGTTTACATTGATGATCATTATATAAATGTCAAGCTTTTGATTTATATTTTTTTCCTAAAATATTATAAAAATGAAATTTCAACAAGCAAATTAAAAACATGTAGTATATTATCTGTGATTAACAACAACACTTTGATTTTTAACTTTGGAAGCAATGAAACGACCAGAGCCATTTTTCAAGCCCTTGCTTGTATGTTACCCAAGGTATATATGATATTTTAAGATATGCACGTTACCTGAAGGGGGATGCCTGTAGTATTACTTTCTAAATTTGATTTTCAGAATTGCTTATTTTCAATTTCATCTCACTGAGATTTTAATAAAGTATTATTTGATCATACACAGTATATTTCAGTGTGTGGAACTATAAAGAAGAAATTATGGCAAATGAAAAGGAAAACAAAAGTGGCAAAATTTTCTTTTAATGGTGTCTTAAGATCACATCATCAGCTCCCACCATGCGCATGTGTTAAATCATATAGGGAAACCTATAATTATTGTAATTGCTCTTTTTGCTTTATACTAGCAAGCTTCAAACCATCTCTCGAACTAGTTGTTTTGAAATAGTTATTTGTCAAGTCATCAAATCACAAAAAGTAAATGCTAATGAGTTTTTCCTGTTTACATTCTGTCTGCTATTCTTATTATAAAGCTTTTCAACTCCATAAAGTTCTTAGATGAAGATGAATGCTCTATGGTATCATTCCTACTAATAGTCTAGGCCAAATAGTGTAATAATTCCATGTACCACGCTTAATAGTGACAAGTGAGAACTTGTGAATGGCATGAGGCTAGTCTCGTTCTGGGACCGTTTCAGAAAAAGTTTGCTTTTTGAGCACAAGGAGAAAGAAATGACCCCATCTAAATTAGGGACCTTCTGGATTTGCTCCCTTTTTGAGCAGCACTGTAGTAGTCCAACATAATATTTATGATTCATCTTTGTTTAAAGAAATGTCAGTGTTTAATTTGCTAGAAATACTGAAGTGCTGGCACAGAAGGTCATAGGAAAATGTATTAATTAGCAAAAGTTAGAGATGCTTTGAAGCATTTCCTACATATAGGGACAGATTTTGTAACAAAATAACACTAAATTTACAACTCCTTAATCAAATTGTATCTACACGCAGGTACCTCAGACTTGATGATTTTATATGTATATGTATGTATGTATTTACATATATGTGTGTGTGTGTATTTACATACATACATCATTTACATATATATGTGTGTGTTTAGTATTTTCGGGATTGTGCTTAGAAGCCAAAATATCTATGAGACTCTTCCAGTATAGCCCTTCCATAAAACCCACGGGTATGTTTGCATCATAAATTAATACAATTTTGTAATCTCTCCACTGATAGCAAGAAAAGAAATCCTGCAAATGATAAGTGTGTCTATAAATTTTGTTATCATCAGTGTTTCTATGTTTTATATCCTGGAGGGAGGGAAGGAGGAGAGTAAGTTTATTCTGCATCTCTGGCTTTGCAGGAATCACTGCAGCACCGTCGCTGAGGCCGTGCTGCCTTGCTGCTCAGCTCAGAATCGCTCCCGTGGGCCTGATCGCTTTCTTTCCACGATACCTGATGGAAATTTCAGTGCTCTTACGTTTGCAAAGCTAAATTTTGCTGGGAATTTTAAAGGATTACTGAAATATTTTTGCAGGGCGCTATGTTGATTGTTAGGTTTAAATGTGCTTTGCGTATGCAGATCAGAAGCAAACTTCACCCCTTCGTCTATGCCAGTTTGAACGTTATTACGATGTTATTTTTTTCTCAAAAAGGAATTATAAATAGAATTATATTTTAATTGGTTATTGATTGATGGTAAACAAGAAAAATGATGTTACGGTGTTGACGTCTTCTAAGCACGTATTGCGAACGGCTTTTTTGTGGGTAGGGCTGGGGGGGGTTAACAAAAGATCTAATAGCTGGTGCAGTCTTTAAATACCTTTCCAATTGATCTACAGGAAATTGTGCAGAAGAATTGTTTGTTTCCTGTTTCAGCATAAATCTGGTTCGCATTACCCTTGGTTTACTGTAAAATTGCCGTGGCACTTCAGAGACATGGGATTTGGTTGTTTTGTGCAGGCAGTTTATTTTGAAAAGTGAATATCTGAGCCGGCGTCGGCCGGTTGCTTTCGGATTTTATGACGTGCCGTGGCCAGTGGGAAGTGGAACTTGGAGCGTCGCTCGCTGCGGCTCCGAGGCTTCGCCGGGGCGCCGGCGGGGGGGGCGCGGGCAGCTCCGCGCGCCTCCTCATTTTCCTTTTCTCTGTTTTTTTTTTTTTATTATTATTTTATTTTTGTGAGAGGAGCTAGATTTTGGCAGGAGTGCCCTGGGGAGGACTGCAGTGCCCCCGTTGCTTTGCCCGGCTGCGGTTTCCCAGTGCTGCCGCTTGCCGCCGGCTGGAGGTTTAGCTGCCGCTTCGGCCGCGCCAGGCGCTGCAGCGGGACTGTGCTGGCGACGCGGCTCCTAACTGCTCCGTGGTCTTCCCGAGCAAACAGGCTACTGAGTAACCGCTGAGAGCGAGCTTGAAATCTGGCTCGCAGACATCCAGCGCTACACTATTTTATTTTAATATCTCAGTGCCAATGCCCAGTAACAACAGTCGTAATGTGTTTCTGCTGAAAGCAGCCTTACGTACGGCAAGAAGCTGTATTTAGTTAGCGTCGCCTCGTAGGGAGCCTGTGTTTTTGTGTCAAAGCTGTTTGTATTTATTATTGTTTGGTTAATCAAAATATATGCTATTGCTAATAGCTGAGGTCATTACATCAAAAATAACCCCTCCTTCCGCTGTGCGTTTCTCTTTTCTATTGAGAAATTCTCAAGCTTCTCAAAGAATTCTGCATAAATCTCAAATCGGAAAGTTCTGCATTCATGTACTGACTGCATTTCAAACCTAACAGGTATTTCAAAATATTTAGCATATAACCTTTTTTTTTTTTTTCCTGACATAAGTTGTCAGTAACATCTGGGAGCTTTGGCTGGAAAAATCTTTCTCCCCGTTGCATTCCTCAGTGGCTTTCTGGTGAATAAAGCGAACCGAACGGATGCAACGTGCGTGTTCAAAGCCTCTCAGTTAAGCACGGGTGCAATTAAAACCGATCGAGTGCAATCACATAAAAAAAAAAAAAAAAACAAGAAAAACCCAAACAAAACGAGACCCCGGTCGGGGAAGGCTGAGCTCCGCGCCTGGCCGTTTGGCGGCTCGGCGGGCCATGCCGAGCCGTGCCGTGCCGTGCCGGAGGGTTGGAGCGCGGCACATGGGCGCGCTGCAGCCCCACTCTCCGGGCGCCTCGGCGTTTCCCCGGGAAGCAGGCAGAATTCCGGAGCCGCGGAGGAAGCGCCGGAGCCGCCGGCGCCCGCGCCGCCCTCGCAGCGCTAGGCGCTCAGGCAGCTCCCGGTTTGCGTCTGCGGGTGACTCGAATTCCCGCGACGGACCGACGCGCCCTCCGTGGTCGCAGTGGCTCTTTGCGCACGGTTTTTCAGCGTTAATGCTGTTTCCGAGATTTTTTTAAAAAAAAGCAGCAGTAATCCCCTGGAGGTGTGGTGGCGGTGATCCGGGGGGCGGGTGCAGGAGAGGGCGCCCGGCGCGGGCACGCGCTCCCCGCGGGCAGCGAGGAGCCGGGGGAAATGGGGCGGCGCGGGCGCGGAGGGCTCCGTGCCGGCGCCGGGAGCCCGCTCCGGCCGGCGGCCCTGCCGTCGGGTCGGCCGCCCCGGCTGCGCCCGGGCCCCTGCCGAGGGTTCGAGGCCGCGTGCGTAGATCTTCCAAAGATCTCGGCCGAGGTCTCTAATTCGGGATGCTGTCAGCTCATAGGACGGTAATTTGCTTTCACTGTTTCAGTTTCTTATTTAAAGCCTCAACTAATTTCCATACCAACTTTTACTACGCTGGGGGGAAAGACAAAAGAGGGGGAGGAAGAAAGATCCAGTAATAAAATCGTAGCAAATTAAAGCATCCTTTTCCCGTGCCGTAGCTCTCGGCGTGATGCCCGGGAGAACCGCCGCGTTCGCGGTGCGCCGGCGAAGCCCCCGGCGCCGGGGCAGTGGGGAAGGGCAGGCCGCGGGGGGCGGCACGCGCGCCCCGCCGGCAGGCTGGGGTCTGCTGCCCGCGGGAGATTGGAGCGGATCTCCAAGAGCTGCCGCTGCCAAATGAAAAACGTTTGAGAGAGGTCCGTGGTGGTTCGTGCAAAAGACCAGACGTGGTGGCGATTGGGCTGCTGGCTGAGCCGTTTGCGTTTCTGAGTGCCCGTTGATGCATGTTTGAGTGTTACGTGTGTGAGCGTGGACGTGGACGTCCTGTCGCGTGTGACGTGCAGCCCGATGTCGGAGCGGCTCTGTAAGGCGTTGTGTCCTTCGGTCAAGCGAGCATTTACAGAAAAAGGAATTTTTTAAATTTTTTTTTCAGTAGCGCAGAGACCACAGTCTTGTAAACACACGCACGTATGCAGTGGCTTCACCGGCAATATTCGTATGCTTAAATTTGTGCACGCTGGAAGTACCTGCTGGGGGAGGGCCCAGGGCTCCCAGGCACGAAGCAGAGATGCTCGGGCAGCGCTTGCGGGACGTGCCCGACAGCCCTGCAAAGGGGAGCGTGGCGTTGCCCGGCTTTATTTCTCCAGTCAGAACTGGCAATTTTCGCACCGCAGCAATCCTAGATCGCGGACTTTGCCCGCTCTTCCTCGTGCTCGCGTGCAAAGTGTAACGATTTATGTCAGTGCTGGTTGCAACGATGGAGATGTCCCTCAGGCTGGTGACGCCTGTTTACTGGTAGATTGGGAGTAACTGGTTTTCTGAAGAGCTCCTTTCCCGGTTGGGGTGGAGACACGTTTTTTGATATGTTGCCATGTCAGATCATGAAGCCCGGTTCACGGCCGTTACTTGCTTCAAGGTACTGATTACCACCGCTCGTGGCTACCTCATTAGAAGAGGAACACCTTTGGCCTGGCCTGTGGCTCCCAGCTTGCAAGCTAATCTTTCACCGCTACTGGCAGCAGTGTATTCAAATGCCTCTTGTAATTTTTAGTTAATAAAGTCATATTTGCATAATTTTTTTTTTAATTGCATCCCGTACCTATCTTGTTTATCAGCTCCGGTGAGTGCAGAATCTTTTCAGACCCTCTTTTCTTGGTGAGACTGGGCATCGGGAGATAACGGTGTCGCAAACTGGCAGATGCTTTATCCTTGGGCTCATGATGGTGTGCACAAACCATCATTTTTTCCTTGCAATAATTATGGTGTTAAGAGGCATTTGTGTTTTGTGCTCCCTTTCAGCTTGCACCATGTTTGGTTCCTGTTATGCAAATACTGCTTTAAACTTAGAAATGCCAATTTGCATTAATATTTTGGTTTCATATAGCTAGCTATTGCATTGCAAAAACAAGTGCATTTTAATGAGCGTTTGGCAGAATGTTAAAAAAAGATATGGTACTCATTAAATTCTATTATATGAAATGCAGTAGTTTGTTGCCAAAAATCATTAGGATAAAATATAATGCAAGTTAAGGCCACAAGTGTAGCCTTCATCCAAGAGCACTGCAACATTATGGAATTGTAAAGCTACAATGTTGTTTATTGCATCGTGCAAACTTCTCTCTTTTACTACGAAACGGGAATAGTGTGAACTTTAAGCATTTCTTAAAACCAATTCTATTGTCCTTGTGCCATCTCATAGTGTTTATAACTTTAGTGCTCTAAACAAAGTTATCTTGGCCTCTCTTGGGTTCCTTTAACTTACCTGATCCTGCAGACTTTTGAAAGACACAAGCGCTAAACTGAAAAGCAGTGTTTTTATTCCCAAATGGATTTCAGATCTTAAATTTGCAGTCAGCGAAGGCGTGGATTCCCTTTTGGCATCCTCGAACCAGGATCGCCTGCGAGTAAACGGCTCGGTGACACCGAAGAAGGGCTGCAGCATAGGTGCATCTCAGGAGGGTTCTCCAGAGACCTCTCTGGCCTTTGGGAGCCTTCCACAGAACTCGGGTTTTCTGCAGTTGAGCAAAACGGCTTTGTATGTATCTGTATATGTACACACACGTGCACGTGTGTACATGTGCACATGCTCTCTTTTTCTCTTGGACCTTCCTTGGCATGTTGGTCGGGGAGGCGCGTCCAGGGCTGCTGCTGGAGGGGCTGTGCTCTGCGAGCGCCTAAGGGCGGGCTAGCACAGGGTTAAGCGAATTCTTTTCTTCATTACCCAGAAGTGATATAGACTTTTCTTTGACTAATGTAGCTTAATTAGCGGTCAATTAAAACGGAGCGTTGTTGAATTGAAGTTCTTTGATCAAAATCCCTGGCATGGGCTCCCTTTCTTTAACTAGCCACCATCTTGAATTCATTTGGAATCAGTAGTGTAAACAAGTTTAAAACTGGTTCTTTTATAAGAAGTCAGCAGGCTTGTATAGCTGTGGTTTCTTTCTTTTCTTTTTCTTTTTTTCTTTTTTTTTTTTTTTTAACTTCTGTAGGCGGCAATTCAAAGCCGTGCTAAATGAAAACAGTGCTACACCCTGAAAAGCGCATTTAAAAAAAAAGGGTGGGGGGAAGGTGACGTTAATTAATCAGAATATGGTGACTCTTCCTTGTTTCGTTTTATGTCATAATCTATATTTTCCCTCTAGTGAATAATTTCGGTAGCATCTGCAGCGTATCTGGTCGCCTGAGTGGCGCGAGGCCCGGCCGGTAAGAGCGTGCGCTCTGAAAACTCCTTGGGGTGAGATTTTGGGCTGTTTGCCTGGTAGTTCTGTCGCTTGGGCAGTAAGCTTGAGCTAAAGGTAAAAGAAGGGAATGCCCAGGGGTTGCAAAAAGCCGAACTGAAGTGGAAGGCCGTCGGCATGTCCGTGCGCGTGGTCAGCTTCTGGTCGTCTGGATTCTCCACAGCCTCCTCTGGCTGAAGTTTCCAAAATACGGGCATTTTCGGTGAGACTTTTTGTAGATGTAGCCACCTAGGCTGCAATATTCGTGCTTTTATAACACCTGGTTAACGTAGTTTTAGAGGCAAGTGCTGGCGGGGAAGCAGGGAGGCTGGACGCCCTCGCGGTGCTGGGTGGAGCTCGTGCCTCTCCGCTGGGGACGTTCACGCGCTCTTCGCGTCGCGCCCGGCTGCGGTGGGACTTTCCGAGGCGGCGGCGGAGCATTCGGCTCTGGCCCCGGCTCCGGCCGTGGCGCGGGGCCTCGTCTCCCCGCTGTGCTGGCCAGGGGCGCAGAGCCTGGGAGCGCCGCTCGCTCAGAGCGCTCTTCAGATGGGAGCGAAGTCGGCCCGGCGGAGGCTGGCGTGGGGTTTCCAGAGCCCGGTTTCTGCAAGTTCGGACGTGCTATGGATTCCCCTGCTCCAGCTCCTCCAGCCTGGCCACCCGCGCTCCGGCGCCCTTCGCCTTGGCTTTGCAGTTGAGGTGCTTCATATGTCCTGCTGCAAACACCAATGGAGAAGTCCAAGCTGTGCTCTGGGCTCTGACTGGGGCAGGGCCTGGAAGGGAATTGCACTGTCGTTCGTTCAATCCCTTTCATCAAAAAAAATCTTTTTTTTTAAGTTGGAGGGTGAAAATCATAGTTCTAAACAATAATTAAAATAAAACTTCCATCTCTTGACAGAGGGAGAAATTGTTTATAGTAAATGTGCCTTTCAGCCTTCCCTCATGCCTTCTCCCAAAAGGGCTGATTAGGATGTAATAATTGGGGATGATAGCAGGAGGAAGACGACAATTCCATTTAATTAAAGATAATTTATTTTACTTTAACTTGGTGATGTCCCACATGAATAAGAGTAGATTTAGCAGATAGATTTATTAATGGGTACTGACATCTCTGCTGACATAAAAAGCAAACATTTTCTTTCTTCATTGTTTTTATTGTGTCTCAGCACCTGAAACTGCTGTCACCCCGCTCCCCCGCCATCCCGGAGGGATGAAGACATTTCCGCAGGGGCTGTAGCTCACGGCTCATTGCTTGAGACAGGCCTGAGATGCCAAGCTTGCACCAGGATCCATTTCTTCCTAGAAACCAGACCGCAGGAATGTTTAATCCAGGTTGGGCCTGTTTCCGTTCATCACGGGAACCTGCGTTTCCACCCACAGTGGTTACGAGCAGTCAGGTCTTGGTGCTGTTACCTGGACTCACTTCCCTGCGCTTCCCCATGCTCTGTGCCGCGGGGAGGGGACAACCACCGGGCACGGACTTGCCGAGGCCACTGCGCCGTGGGCACCGCGGTCTGCCTGGGCCCACGGGGCTGCAGACCTGGTGGCTTAGCAGCTCCTGGTGGATGTTATAGCAGGTTTCTTGGGGACAGGCTTTAAGGCATCATCTTAAATCAGTGTACCTAGGTGTCAGCTCTCCCACTCATGTGGCGTTGGTCCGTCTGAGTCAGCGAGTGCCACATATGTCTACTCTGATGCACGCGAGTCTGAGCAGCTCCCGTGCGCCTGCCGAAAGCCTGCCGGACCGGCCGAGGTCCTGCAAGCTCCCGTGCGCCTGCCGGACCGGCCGAGGTCCTGCAAGCTCCCGTGCGCCTGCCGAAAGCCTGCCGGACCGGCCGTGGTCCTGCAAGCTCCCGTGCGCCTGCCGGACCGGCCGAGGTCCTGCAAGCTCCCGTGCGCCTGCCGAAAGCCTGCCGGACCGGCCGTGGTCCTGCAAGCTCCCGTGCGCCTGCCGAAAGCCTGCCGGACCGGCCGTGGTCCTGCAAGCTCCCGTGCGCCTGCCGAAAGCCTGCCGGACCGGCCGTGGTCCTGCAAGCTCCCGTGCGCCTGCCGAAAGCCTGCCGGACCGGCCGTGGTCCTGCAAGCTCCCGTGCGCCTGCCGGACCGGCCGTGGTCCTGCAAGCTCCCGTGCGCCTGCCGAAAGCCAGCGTGGACTTTTTGCCGCCGCCTGATGTAGCCACATGCAATTCAGCCAGTTAAATCTACGCTGGGTTTAGTCCTTTCTTTCTTCGCTGATACCATCTCAGCCCCACTGCCGGCAGTGGAGCTGTGCTGATTTACACAAGCTGTGAGGATATACCACTGAATATATAAAACATGACTATCAGGAATTTGTTTAGGGACTTCAGGCAAACAGATAAGATCTAATTAATGGCTGTATATGCTTTAAATTATTTGATCACACTGTGCTAGGTAGATAATGACCAGAACCACTGAAAGATTGCAAGATTAAGGCTCTTTTCTTGCAGAGAAATTTAGGAGGAAAATGTGGGCAGATGTCTGATACATTCACTGTCTCTGCATGTATTTGTAAACAGAGCATAGAAAATAAAAAAAACATAAATAGTTCTCAGTAATGCAGTGGAGAAAAGGAAAGTTACAAAGCAGATCTAGAAAAGAAAAGGAAAATGCATGAAATAGTCATTTTTCTTTTCTCTGCATCTTCTGGGAACTCTTTCATTTAAAGAAAAAAAAAGATGCTTGAAGACATGCTATCTTACATATAAATGTGAATTAGAATTTACATACGATGACTACCCCTGAAACTCTGCCAAGTGGCACCTTTGTTCTTTTCATCATCACTTTTATTTCTATTTTCCCACTCTTTTTCCTCATCTCACTCCTTATTGCTTTTTTTGAGGTCTGGTTCTGACTTGCTGAGTAGCTGCAACTTCTGAAATCACAGCAAGTGCAGGATGTCAGCTTAATTTTCCAAGTTTGTCACATATTTCCTCTCCTGAAGACCCCCGATTCTTTGTCTTTTCTTCCTGCCTGCTCTCTGCAGAGTTTGCTCTTTTGCTTCTCCTTCCATTCTTGACACATCTCCCGTAGTGTGTGTTGACTTCTGCACCCCCAGGATCCCTTTCTGAACCTTGGCCCAAGTTGGCCCTTCTAACTAAAGGGTTAGCAACTTGAGGATTGCAAGTTGCTCTTACCTAAATCAGGTAGATTAATCAAGCCTTTCTCTTCACTCTTGAGTAACCACCTCCTCATCAGCTTTCAGTGATTGACCACAATCCACCATTTTCTGTTTCTTTACAGAAACTCTCATTTCTCTGTTTTATCTTCTGTTGTGGTGGTTTTTTCCATCCTTCCCAGAGCCATGCTGGACCTGAAGTGTGGCCAGAAGAGATTTTAACAAATTTCCATGGCCAGAGCCCCTTTACGTTGTCCAGACTGCATCCCCCAAGCCCTGAAGGCAGGGGAGCTGCTCCGGGTGCCGTTGAGATGAAGGGAGCAGGTTTTAATTCCTCGTCTCCCGTGAGCGTGGACGATGGCTCGCGTGGGCTGGTGTGGCACGTCCCAGGTAGTGAACAATGTGCTGTAACTTCTGCTTTGCCATTTCATCCTGTGTCTTTCCCGTTGCTCCCCAAGGGAGCTTGGAGGAAGGATCTCTCTGGAGGGCTCTGTACAAAGGCTTGGTCGCTCTCCCGGCCGCCGAAGGACACTTTTCTCCAAAACAGCTTAAAAATAAAAATCAAATACCAGAGTGGTGTGGTCTCGGCTCCTGTCGTCCCGAAACTGTTGTATCTGGCTCTGTTGTCTGATCCTACCTGTCTTAGCAGATTTCTTTGCTGCTGAGCAATCTGTTTTGTCCTTTTGGTAATAGACCTGTAGAATTATTTAGGTCTTTCTGCTGTGCCCGTCACTTTGGCACATTTCTACTTAGTTATTAAATTTTCTTCTCTGGATTTCTCTATCTTTTTTTGTTTCTGCTTTGCTTTCCCATCTTTTTGTTCCTTGTCCTAGGGGCTTTCTCCTACTGTATTTGGTCATCTTCCACTCTCTTCACCTACTTTTCTTATATTCCTTTCCTAACGCTTCTCCCACTTCCTTTTCTTTCCCTGAAACCCACTGGAAGCTACTCCAGCTTGTTGGACCATTGGAGGAACTCGGTCTGCTCTCCCAGACCCACCTGCGCATGTTAAAGAGAAGGGCATTGGTCAGCCAAGTGATGGATCTGGCATCGCTAGGAAAGCATGGAGTAGTGGAAGAAACTGCAGGATCTGTCGTTAGGATTCACCTGCAATTTCCTAGTTTCCCCAGTAATGACTGAGGACGACAGTATTTCTTCTGAGGCTTCTTTGGTAATGATCTAGGAAAGTTGCCTGATAAAGACAAATGGCAGAAAGAAATCGTAGTCTAAACAGAAAATCTCCAGATCTATTTATATTATTGTTGCTTTTTTAGAATGTATATTGTTGCACAGGGATGACATAATATTGTATTTTTTTTTCTTTAATTTAGTTGACCCTTTTTTAACTTTGGGTATTCACAAGATGTAGTGTTCAGCAGTCCCATCTGGAAAATATTTTAGCTGAGCAGGATCTGCAGATTTAGAGGATCATATAGGGTGGGATAAGAGGGAAAAAAAAGACAGCTAATGTTTAGGGTATGTTTAGAGTGAGGCAGTTCTTCGTGTTAGTGGTGATTCCTGGTGGAATTGGAGCAAACAGTGAGCAGCAAATGAGCGGTTTGGTCCAGCTTTCCATGTTTCACCTCAAAATGAGCTGTGGTTTGTAAAACTGGCACTTTGTAGTTGCTTTTGAAGCTACATCAGTCTCTTCAAGTTTCTACTTGATCACGGTTGTGCCAGTAAGAAAGACACCCAAGAAGCCCCCGTGGGTTCGCAGCAGCATGCTCTACCGGTGGCTTTGCTGGAGCAAGAGGGAATTGAGACTTTTTGCGTATCTGGGCCAGCCCCGCACAGAACTTCCTTGCCAGAAGAGCAGTTGTTCGGCTAATCCCAATAAGCGTATCCACCGAAACCCCACAGCCTCAGAAACTTCACTGGAGACCGTTTCAGGGTGTGAGGTTACCCAAAGTGAGTCTCCCTCGGTGAGGTCCTGATAATTTTCTTAATAATTCTCGCCAGCAGGTGAGTGGATAATCACGGCTGTAACCGTGGCGTGGGGCTGGTGGTGTCCATACGCAAAGCAGGGTGCTCGCAGGAGCACGTGCGTCAGCTACAGAGCACGGGGCAAAAAGCATTCGGGTTTTTATCTTTTTATTTTTTTTTATTTTTTTTTTTTATTTTTTGTGATCAGTCTCACACCTGCGTTCATTTTCCGCAGCACTGAACAACCTTTTTCATTAACCCTGGAGAACCTTTGGCCCCTGCCGTCCCCTCGGGCTTCGCCTTCGCCAGTGCCCCCCTCCCGGGGCTGTGACTTACAGGTGGTTTCCGTCGCTGCGTACACTTGTTTTCCACGGTGCACCGTGCACTTAACGGCTCAGCGGGACCTGCAATTTCATACCTCTCACGGGGCGCGGGCTCGGTTTGCATGTGCTTTTCTGTTTTGTGGCTCATATGGTATCAATTACTATTTGATGGCAACGCCAGGCCCTAGGCCTTTTGCATGTTTGTCCTGTGAGAAAGATCTGGAAGAGCCGACATCTGGTTTTGATTGCTGCAATTGCAGGTTGATAGAATAAACGCAGGGTGAGGTGGGTGGGTTTTCCTTCCGGCCCTTTCCACTCCGGGCTGGTAATGCGCTTCACTTGTGGAGCTGCTCTGCTGCTCTTTTCATCATCGCCCTCCTCCCCCACCGCCCGCTCCCTCTTCCTCCGGCTCCAAAGCACCAGCAGCAACATGTGGCCTGAATTAGGGACCTGCAGTTCAAAAAGTGTCCTTCTTCTGCTGGAGACCTGGGGCAGGTTGGCCTGGGGAAAGCGGAATCTGCTCCTAACGTGTATTAACATACCAGATAATAAAATACTTATTTATTTATTGAATCTAAATGCTGGGGCAATTCATCCTTAGGGCTGGAAGGAGGAGGCACAAGGAGCCGTGTCCCCACCTTTGGGGGCAGCAGCGCAGCGGGCTCTGTGCCCGCTGGCACGGGTGCATCAGCCCCTGGCTGCCCCCCTGGAAAAAAACCCCAAAAAATAAATGGTAGGGAAAGGTTGTAAGGGAAGGGATAAGAAGGGATGACGGTTTTTAGTGCTGCTGATGAGAGCGTCTCGCCCCTCAGCGCCCTGGGTGCGAGCTGATCGTTCCCCAGCTTTTTCCCACGTTGGGCGCCGGCCTCTGCTGCTGCTCTGCTTCCCGGCCTCGGGCGGGAGCCGGGGGCTGCCCAGCTCCCGGGAGCACCGTGCGGGAAGGGCGTGAGCCGGGCAGCGACGGGATGCAGACCCCGGCGGCACGACCGCCCGGGCTCCCCGAAGGGAAGAGCCGCGGTGGCGTCGGAGGTCCAGGGAAGGGGGCGAGGAGAACCGGCTAGAGGACCTCCTGCAAGGAGCCCGCTGCTTGATCGGGGCCTCGCCTGGCAGAGCCCGTCCTTCTGCACGGAGCTGACATCTGCCAGCGCCGAGCAGATTGCTTCAGTGGGCCGGTTTCTTCTCCCTGACAGCTCCGATAGCCATTACGTTTTGCCATTTAGTCGTGTACTTGTAATTTAATAAACGTTCTCCTTGAGATCTTAATTTTAGAGGAGTTTCACCATACGTTTTGAAGTCTCCAGGCTGCTGATTGATGGGTTTATTCCCTTCGCAAGTGTTTCCTTGTAGCAGGTATCCGTTAAAGCGGACCGCTCGGTGTCCGAGTCGCGGCGGTGGTCAGCGGCTCGCGGGCCCCGCGGGGAGGGGGTGCCGCGCGGCACCCGCCCTCCCAGCTCGCCTCTCCCGCCGCTTCCTTTCAGTTTGCGAGGAAACCTGAGGTCTCCCTGCAGCAGCTGGACGGCAGGGGAGAGGACAGCTCCCGTGGCCCTTTGCTGGGCAGCTGAGGCCAGCGCGGGAACCCCGGCTCCCGGCACGCCGCGGAGCGTGGGAAACCCCAGCTCCCGGCGCGGGAACCCCGGCTCCCGGCGCAGTGCAGGAAACCCCAGCTCCTGGCGCGGGAGCCCCGGCTCCCGGTGCGGGAACCCAAGCTCCTGGCACACCGCAAAACGTGGGAAACCCCAGCTCCTGGCATGGGAACACCGGTGCGGCATGGGAACCTCGGCTCCCAGAGCAGGAACCCCGGTTCTTGGCGTGGGAATCCCGGCTCCTGGCACACCGCATGGCGTAGGAATCCCGGCTCCTGGCACGCTGCGCGGCGTTCGTCCTGCAAGATGGGCCCTGCTGGAGGACCCACTCCAGAGCCGTCAAACGGTGAAAAATGGAAAGGTTTTCAAATACATTCTTAGCAAAATTAGAGAGAATTGAGAAGAATTAGAGAAGAAAAGGCATTGGGAGCTGGCGGGCAGGCTCCCAAAAATCGAAACAATGTGATAATTTTTTCATGGTGTGGTATTGCAGAAGGGCTGCTTTTCCCCAGATCGGTGTTCATCATCTCTCCGAGCCTCCCCGCATGAGTCAGAGTCATTTGCTAAATTCAGGTTCTCTTTAAGAATATTAACGGCTTTAAACCTGTAATGGATTTTCTGTCACATCAGAAAGTTGGCTGTACGCATCTGCAGCTTCCTCCCGTTCTTCTCTTTGTAGACAGCGTTTCTACCAGTGGTGTAAATTCAACCTGCTTTACTTCTGCAGTTGTGGATCAAGCCATTGGCTTGCTGTCTTTATCAACACACTTTTGTGCTCCTTTATGTGTCTGTTCAAGTGAGGGTGTAGGCACAATTCCTGCTTTGCAGAATTATCTGGCAAACCTTTATGGATGGATTACCAATGTGAATAAATAATACACTTTCTTGGGTTTCTTTTAAACGTTATTTGTTTTGTGGAATAATGGCAAGAAGACATGGGCCAGTTAGAATATTGCATGTGCATCCAGCTGATCATTTCCTTATTGCGTCTGGAAAATACTACAGCCCCTGGGATGCAGGGGAAACAAATCGGTAGACTTTGCGCGTTTTAGTGCGGGAGGAATTTCCATGCATGCTCCTAACTAATGTCGTGATAACATGAAACTCTTAGTGTGATAAAAACCTGACAGTAATGAATATTTACGTTGAAAGACTGACTCTTCGTAAGGAAGCACAAGAATAAAAACACCCCACGCTACAGCTCCTTAAATCCGTTCTGATGACTGAGCCTGCCGCTGCAAAACGAGTTAATTTACTTGACTCCAGTGGCTTTCACTTTGTGAGAATTTTGCTATAAAACTAACAGGAAAAATAAATGTCTGTCTTTAGCGAGGAAGAGTTACACCCAGTTACATGACATTTTGTAAGCTGGCATTTATTTTGGCTTTCTTTTCCATCACTTCATGACCACTGAAGTCTGTCTACCCTCTTCTTCTCCTTTTGCTGTTTTTGTTTCCTTTGCTTCACAGCTCCTGAAGTGACTTGCACATCCAGAAGCTGCCCAGGGTAGCGTTTGCCAAAGTTTTCATTCATCGTTTTTATACAACTGCTAAGAACAGTTAAAAAAAAAGAAATCACCAAACATGTTTGACCCAGATTTAATTGCAGTCTTGTCCTGGCAAGTTTCCTGTTGCTAGCGTTGGAGATTGATTACAGCTGCTGGTACGTGAAACCTGAAAGCAGATCCACGCCTGTGCGTTTTACACCTGTCGGGCGCCTGGTCATTCCAGCCCGGCACAGCTCGAGGAAATGCAAAATCCGCAGCGTCGGCATGCGAAGAAACGCGGGCAGATGGTTTCCCTTAAACCCATTTCGCTGCTGGCTGCGTGCGTTTTGGTTGTTTCTGGAGCGTTTTCCGACTGGCTCGTTCAGAAAGCGGAGCCGCCGCTCGGGTGGCGTCGGGGGGCGAAGGAGCCGTCGGGACGAGCAGCCGGGCGTCGCGCGCAAGCGCGGTCGAGGCCGCGCGGCGCCGCGGCGCGCCGTCCGCCCGTCCGTCCGTCCGTCCGTCCGGAGCCGCCCCCCTCCCCCCCCCCCCCCCCCCGCCACCACCCGGGAATGTCGGAGCGGGCTCCCTGCCAGCGATCCGCTGCCTGCCGCAAAATGGAGGCAGGAAGGTATCCATTTTCATCAGGAGATGACAGCGCCCCGGCCTTCCTGACCATCTGGAGAGAGCGGCCCCGCGGCGGGAGCGGAATTCCGGGGAAAGCGCGGCGCCCGCCGGGAGAGGGGGGAGAGCGAGCGAGCGAGCGAGCGAGCGGGCGGCGCCGCGCGAGCCCGGGCGCCCGCGCTCCGCACGCCGGCTCCCGCGGGAGCGGGGCTCGCTGCGGCTTTAGCAGACGAGCGCGAGTGAACCAGCCTCGTGGCACGCGTGCCGGGTTCACTGCGCGCGCAAATGCAGCAAGTGCCGGAGAAGACGGCCTTTCCCCCCCGATGCGTGCGCACGCTGCGTTGGTGGTCTTGTGCACATCCAGGTTTTTAACGCTCCTTTCAAGCTGCTCGGGAAAGAGCTAGAGCCATGGGAATTTAATATCCCAAGATGTGTTTGTAATTTTCAGTGGTCTTGATAATGCTGTTCTCTGAATTTCGTTTTTCAGTCGGGAAAATAATGAATTTGACGTCCTTGCCCTGCTTTCGTTTTTGTTCTTAAACGTTGAAGTCTGTATACTTCCATATGAGAAAATACGTATTTTTCAAGTTCTTGTTTATTTTCAGCTCCTTATTGCTCCAGGAAGAACATACGTTTATTCATTTTATTTACAGAAATATATAGTTTGACAAATACCTTGCAAATATCCTTGTTTAAAGCTGGAAAGTGTCAGGCTGGAGTTTCTTTTGAAGCTTAAAATTTATTTTCTAGTCACACATATACTGAAGGTTTTGTATTCCAAGAGAAGAATTATGTAGTGTTGTGAACTGATTTATACTGAGCAAGGTAAAAACTCAATATTTCTTTCCTGCTTCCTGCTAAAGGCATGCTAAATTAGTCTTTTTTCCTTAGGTTTATGCCCCGTCAGCAAGCACTGCCGACTACAATAGGGATTCACCAGGTTATCCATCCTCAAAACCAGCAGCCAGCACTTTTCCTAGCTCCTTCTTCATGCAAGGTAAGACGCTGCTTTCAGAAAGAAATCTTTTTCTGCAAACATTCTCTGTGTTGGTATTTTGGTTTATGTGTCGTCAAGACATACGGGAATATCATCTTGCGGGCTGTAGCATTACCATTAAAATGAAGACCTGTAAGTTTTCGTTTGATCATTATGTCTCTGAACATCTTGTTTTGATCCTGCAGTGAAGCAGGATAATGAATAGCTTGCCAGGCTCTTATCATCTGAGTTACTGGAAGCAGTTTTTTGAGCATGTGTGTGCACGTATATTATGCGTATACTAAATGCACGCGAATTCACGCATGTACGTTGTGTATTGTTGGTTGTATGCTAATGAGACAGATTTTTGTCTGCTGTGGAGCATACAGTGCTACGAGTATGTCTACGTGTTGTTTATGGAATTGCTGCAACCTGGTAAAAATTAAGCGCATAGTCGCTCACATTTGAGAATGGGTCAGTAGTTCTTGTGTATTCACCGTTACCGTGTTGTATTTCTTGCAATGATTACGTGCAAGTAAGATGAAATTCCGTGTAGCTTAGTAAATAAAATTCCAACAGTTTGGAAGCATCCACCTAGAATGATGCTGCTTATCTTTTGCCACATTTAGGGCAAAATCATTGGCTTTTAAACTCCTATGTGTATACTTAGCTTCGGGCGGGTAAGTAAATCTGCGTGATCCGGAAGGTTAAAGTGTCTGCAGGACGAGGGGTTAGGTTTTGTCCTCGCTACGCTGCCTCCCCGACTCCTGCCCTCGGAGAAGCAGCCCCTCCGCGCCCCGAGCAGCGACGACGGGCGCTGGCAGCGGTCCCCGGCTGCCCGCCCGGGGCCAGCGTGACACCCGCCGCGGCCCGGCCCTCCGTCCTGGGTGTTTGCAGCTGGGTTACGAGTTGGCCGAAAGCAATCCCGTTCTTGCATTTCGTTACGAAGCCGGAGGACGGGCTGGCTGCCGGGCAGCGGTCGCGGCAGGAGCGGCTCGCGGCGCCGATCCACTTGCCACCCCGCGGGGTCCGCGGGGCGGAAGCGGGGCAGGGACAGGGACCGTGCGGTCCCCTCCCTTGGGCAGAAGCCTACCCTGGACCCCTTCCCGACCCAGGAAGCCGCGGCTCAAAGGAAAATGGTGCTCTTGGCTTAAAACAGAAATAAGTTCCGCTTAAGGAGCAAAGTGTTATGAAACTCCTACAGAATTACAAAGATTTCTATGAAATTTCAGATTTCTAATGATGTGAAATATTTATACTTTGTAATGCATTCCATGTTTTTAAATGTTACCTTCTCACAGATTTGTATTGATGACATAAATCTCATTTAATGACTGTGCAAACAACTATGGGGAGATTATGCTAGAAGTGGTGTTGATGCCGGGAAGTTTGAAGGACATGAATAAGGTTGGAAGGACGTGAATAAGGTTGGGTTGAAACTGAGACAGAATTTTTATTAGACCAACTCTTGCAGTTTGAAAAAGCTGACAACTTTTCCAGCCCACATGCCTTTCCTTGAGGCTTGCTGATCCTTACGGAAAAGTTTTTTTTTTTATATATATAATGTTAAAACTGTGGCATTCTTCCAGTAGAAAGTATTTTTCACTGGATTATTATAACTCTATTTCAAAATATCTAGTTAAATGGAAAATGTACAACTAGCTCTTTTTCTTGGTAAAATGTGGAGAACTCTATTTCACAACTTTTAGTGCAAATTGCACCTTGCCAGTGAATTCATTGGAGGGGTGGATGCTGTTCATATTAGATGGAGAAACAGTGAAATCCCTGAAAGAAGACGCAACATAGTGCTACTATTTTTTTCCTTAAAAAAAAAAAAATCAGACAACCAGAAACCAAAACTATGCAAACAAAAAGAAAAAAAATCGGAGAACTCTCTGGATTTGGGAAAGTTCAAAGTTTGGGACATATTAGGTCATTCACCAACTTAAGGCATTCTCCAAAGCTCATTAGCCCAGGCTAATTGTGATGAAAACGCTTACTTAACTTCGTTTCAAAGCTCAGACCTTTGTCCCCGATGGGGTTCGTTACAGCTGGGCTCGCATGCTTGAGCTGACGGCGCAACGGAAGGAGCCGGACGGCAGGAGGCCCTGGAGCAGAAGCTGCGTGGCCGACCCGCGTCGCGGGACGGCGCTGCTGCGTGCGGCCGCTCCGTCCGGCTTCATCCGTCCTCCCGTTCGCTTGCGGAGGGGCGAGCCCGAGCGGTCGCGCGAGGCTCGGAGCCTTCAGGGAGGCTTGCTTTCTCTCTGTTGCAGATGGCCATCACAGCAGCGACCCGTGGAGCTCCTCCAGCGGGATGAACCAGCCCGGTTACGGAGGGATGCTGGGCAACTCGTCCCATATTCCACAGTCCAGTAGCTACTGCAGCCTGCACCCCCACGACCGCTTGGTACGACGGGCGCCGGGGGAAGGGGACGTGCCTCCGCGGGGCTGGCGGGAGGCGCTCCGGGCGTCCCGGCGCGCGCGGCTCCGGCCGCCGAGGGGCTCTCGCCGTGCGCCTTCCCGGCCTGCCGCGCGTTCCGCCCGGCCGAGGGACGGGAGCCTCCGCGGTCTTTGCTTGCAATACCGCGTTTCGGCACTCGGGCTCGTGTGAGAGAAGTAAAGGTTTGGCCGCAGTGGCGCGGTGGCTTGGGGAGCCCTCCGAACGGGAGCGGGTGAGGCTGCCGCCGCAGGCGTGGCCTCCCGTGAGCTGGGCGTGCTACACGCGGGCACAGCGAAGCCTCTAAAAGAAGACGCGATGCAAGGGGGGCTGCTTGTTCTTCTTACTAAAAAAGGAGAAGCAAGCAACCCAGACAGCTAAGCTTCGTTTCACGGCTGCAACGCCGTGCTAGGTGCTCGCTTGCACTGAAAGAGCACAAGAGAAAATTGCCTTTGCCATCTGTGCGGGTTTAAACAGCGCGGAGCTGTGTGCGGCCGCTCTGCCTCTCCCGGACTCCCCTAGCGCGGCCGGGAAGCGGGAAGGGGAGAGGAGGGTCCTGCGGACGGCCCTCGCGGGCTGGGTCCTGGCGGGGCGGAGCGGCCGCGCTGCCGGCGCGGCTGCGCTGGCCCTCGCGCCGCGGACGCTGCGCCCGCGCGTGCGCCCACGCTGCCGGCGGCCTCCGCTCCGCGGCGCGGCGGGTGGCTGCCGCGAATCCCTGCCTTTAGGAACGGGAGGGGGCTTTCTGTTTTCTCGGGGACACCCTGAGCTCTCACAGTAGTTGCTGGGCCCAGTTGCATGTATTGCATAGGAACAGAATAAAACGGGAACTGAGCTGGTCTGAGCACGGCTTGGGGAGGTTCTGAAACCGCGGCTGAATTGGTTACGTAGCGATAAAACTGGACTGCGTCAGGTTAGGTTTTCTGGGGAGTTGTTTTTTGTTTTGTTTTGTTTTTCCTTTTGGTGAAGGAGGAGGTAAGGAAATGAACAGACTGCTAAAAGGGAAGTCATTTTTCTCAAAATGTATGTAATTTTACATGTAATGTTTTCCTATTTTGTACTGACACGTTTTATTCTGGAAGACCATTGGAAAGGAGAGTAACAAGAAGTGCTGGTTTTAAGGGAGGGGTCTATTGCTTTAAAGTTTAGCAGAAACTTCCTTTTACAAATTAGAAAAATTAAATTCGGTTTTGCAAACTGAGAATTAATTTGCAAAACAATTTTTTAAAATCTCAAATGTAATGAGGTTAGCACAGTGCTATGTAACACTAATAGGAAGTCAAAAGCCAAAGAAATTGCCTCAAAAACTGCTTAATCATGTCCTTATAAAAGGCATAATTAGGGCACTAAGCAAATTTAACATTGCTCTGAAGTGACAAGCATATATTATAAATCGAGCATACCTTTAAAACCCAATTTAATCTAATTTTGTTATCTACACTGATACTAATTCATCAGAATTAGGTGGCTTTCGCAGACATCAGTTCAGGGTGGAATTAAGACTACTGAGTGCCTTCATTGTGCCAGTCTGAGAACGTATTTGCATTTCTTCTAAGCGTACCTTGCTTCTAGATTTCCTGTAATGCATAGTGGTTTTTGTGGAGAGTTGAAACATTTCCCCAGGTAAGGAGGGCTGAGACATCCCACCTAGACTCTCCAGAATGTTTCTTCCATGTAGGGATTATTTGTTCTGAATTTTGGAGATGGTGGGACCTCACATCTCTCACTGACACCAGTGGGACCTGTAGGTGCTCAGTGCCTATGAACATGAAGTTCCTATTAATTATTTGTAGTGGATGTTGGTACTGGCAGAGCCTTCCGTCTGTCCGGTAGCGCTGGGAGAGAAGGGAGGCTGGGTAGGTGCGTTACTCATCCTGGAGCATCAAGGAGAGGTCGGCAGTTCTGCTGTCGAGGACAGCTGGAGCGGTGTCGGTTCAGTGCCGGCACGCGTTGCTGATGTCCCGGGGAGACGGAGGTGCCAGGGCCGGGGGAGAGCTCCCGTTTTTTATTCTTACTTTCTCAGGCATATTTGTGATTTTCTAAATAAGTGCTTAGCACATGAAGAACGATTCTGAGATCCCAGGTTTTTCCTAAGACGTTTGGCAGTGACATTTTGCTTTCTTCCCCGGGGAAAGGCGGAGGTCGCGAAGCACCGCTTTGCTGCGGGTCGTGGAGCGGGTTAGCAGGGGAGGTGGAGCCGCGCCGTCTTAGACTGCTGACCGAAGCAATCGGCGCTTACCGCTTCTCAGTCCTGTGAAAATTCTGTTCATCTGTGCAATTGCAGCCAGTTGGATTTGGAGCTGAAGTCCTGTGGTGGTTTATAAATGAGTCAAAGCCCCAAATCTTTTCAGACTTTAGTCAGAATTGATGGCAGTTTTTCCGTGGGTAACAAAATAGGGTTTGGTTTATGTTTACATTTTTTGATAAAACGTTAAGATATCCTGCAGTTTGGTACTTAACTGAAAAAAAAAATCCTGCAAAAGTAATTAATAGCATCTTTTCTTTCATTTGTATTATTTTAGCCAGCTTGCTTTGAACCACATAAGGAGACAGAGGGTGCAAAGCTGATGTTGCACTAATGTTATAGTGCCTTGATCCTGGGGTAGATACTGTTCAGTTATTGGTATCCTGCTACCTTTTTTTCCAAGGAGCTGTTGTGTGAGAGTGTCCAAAACCTAGAGGTCTTCTATATGACCTCTTCCCCTTGGGAACAGCACTGCAATAGAGATAAAAGCTGGGCATGTTCTAGCACTTGTCTTACACTGATTAAAGAAAAAGACTATTTAATAGTGACAAACTACGCTAATGGGAGCCAGGTTTATAGTAATGTAAATTCAGCAAAAATTTAACCACAGCAGTGTTGTGTCACAGTGATGAAGGTCTGTGTTGATCCAGCCGTATAGCCACCAATGTCTTCTGTGTGTTATGCAGACGTTTGTCTCGCACTTGCTTAGACAAGTTGATCCATCAACTTCTTTGATTGTCTGCTGCACAGAAACACCTCAACAGGAGAAAAAAAAATGATGCAATAGATGATCTGATGTGCCCATTTGTGCCGAGATCTCCTTGTAGCACGCTCTGTAGTAACTTCTCAGGTGTTTTAAATGTCAGAAGCAGTATGGGTTCCCACCACTTGCGATGGAAGGCTGTTCCTCCAACAAATAGCTGTCCTTGTCACAAAGGTTTGCTCAATACATCGCAGAACTTTTTTCTTAGTTTCTTCCTGTTAGTTTGCAGTACTGCCATCAGTTAAGAACTTGCTACTGTAGATGTTTAGACATGTTCAATGTATGTTATACATGTTCAGTGCAGACAGGTATATTGGGTGCCCTCTAGAAGCTGTCAAAGTCAAGTAGAAAACTGTGCTCATCGCTCTGTCTGATGACAACATACTGCTTTTCTCTCTTGGGTGAATTACTGCACTATTGGAAACCGGAGCAATATGCGCAGCCTGCTGTCTTGCATGATCTCGGTATTTAAAATGTTTCCATTTATTTTCATCCCTCTTGCCGCAGAGCTACCCATCGCACTCCTCAGCAGACATCAATTCCAGTCTTCCTCCGATGTCCACCTTCCACCGCAGTGGCACGAACCATTACAGCGCGTCTTCTTGCACACCCCCGGCCAACGGCACGGACAGTATAATGGGTGAGTGCTCCCCGCCGGTCCCCTTCGCTCTCCTTACCGTCCTCCCAGCTCATCTGTTTCAGTGCTAATGCCAAATAGTTGGAATCAAGGTGGAGAGCTATTTCCTAGTATACTGAAGTAAAGAGAGAGGCTAGCTGCTTGGTTCAGTTGAGCTAGAAAGGTAGGAAAAGTAAATGTAAATAAATAAATTTCTGCACCTCCCTTCCTTATGCATTTGATGCTTCTTCTCTTTGAGGATTATTACAAAAATGTGATATTCAACTCAGTGAACTGCTTTGTTTCAAACTTTTTACGGAATATATTACCCTAAGTGCCTGATCCTGCTG